>NC_057713.1:48695423-48745057 GCF_004010195.1 Chiloscyllium plagiosum
GGGTCTCTGGCGCTGTGAGGCAACAGTACTAACCACTGTGCCACCGTGCCGCCCACGATTGACACACCATAGATTACCAACCCTCAAAATAAGGTATATCAACAGGGATAGATGGGTGAGAGGGGGAGAGAGTGCATCCGAGTGAATAAACAACCATCTTCTTGGGAGAAAATCGGGAGTTCCCTAGTGTCATCTTAAGGGAAGAACAAAAACTGCTACTACCAAAGACTGCGATCAAAGACTGTACAGAATCAGAGATGAACACCCAAAACCACCAGTCCTGCTCCTCTATTCTACAGAACAACTTTGGGATCATTTCTCACCTGTCATGGTCATAGACTTCTATACCTAATTAACTAATATTGCAAAGATTTGTGGAGCATACGAAATAGCATATCTCTTCAGCCATTCGCAACAAACAAATCACTGGCTTTATCCATCCAGTCTGCATTTGCAAAATTGCAGCACTGTTACTTTTTAAACTGCTACTTTTTAACAAACTCAAGAAACTATCAAGAAATTATTACAAATTGCTCATGTTAGTTAACAGTGATCACAAACATGTGTCAGCTCAGGATTGGTGGATTGGAAGACAAAGCTGTGTGTTGACGGCAGCACATTTGTAATGCATAACAGAGCTCTGTAAACTGGAAGTTACATATGTTAAAATGTAAGGTCCTGGTCAGAAAGAATATGCACACGTACTGTAAATGCTTCAATTCAACCAAATAGGTGACAGCCATTCACTGTTCTTTTTCGAAACAATACTTTGATCACTCTGAGGCAATCTGCTTGGTATAAAACTGAAACAAAGCTTGACAGTTAACTAGGAGAAAGTGAGGACTGCAGATGTTGGGGATCAGAGCTTAAAAATGTGTTGCTGGAAAAGCGCAGCAGGTCAGGCAGCATCAAAGGAGAAGGAAAATCGACGTTTCGGGCATAAGCCTTTCTTCAGGAATGAGGAGGATGTGCCAAACAGGCTAAGATAAAAGGTAGGGAGGAGGGACTTGGGGGAGGGGCGTTGGGAATGCGATAAGTGGAAGGAGGTTAAGTTGAGGGTGATAGGCCGGAGAGGGGGTGGAGGCAGAGAGGTCGGGAAGAAGATTGCAGGTCAAGAAGGCAGTGCTGAGTCCGAGGGTTGGGACTGAGAAAAGGTGGGGGGAGGGAAAATGAGGAAGCTGGAGAAATCTGTATTCATCCCTTGTGGTTGGAGGGTTCCTAGGCGGAAGATGAGTCACTCATCCTCCAGGCATCGTGTTGCCATGGTCTGGCGATGGAGGAGGCCAAGAACCTGCATGTCCTTGGTAAAGTGTTCAGCCATGGGGCGGTTGGGTTGGTTGGTGCGGGTGACCCAGAGGTGTTCTCTGAAATGTTCCATAAGTAGGCGTACTACCCCCTCTCCGGCCTATCACCCTCACCTTAACCTCCTTCCACTTATCGCATTCCCAACACCCCTCCCCCAAGTGCCTCCTCCCTACCTTTTATCTTAGCCTGCTTGGCACACCCTCCTCATTTCTGAAGAAGGGCTTATGCTTGAAACGTCGATTCTCCTTCTCCTTTGATGCTGCCTGACCTGCTGCGCTTGACAGTTAACTGTCAGTTATCATTAATGGGCACATTCTCCATGGCAATGCCTCCACCAATTAAATTTCACTTGCCAACCAATCAGCACTTCCCTCCAATTCTGTATAAAAGTGGGTTTACCTTTGATTTTATTTTGCAGGAAGTAGCTATCCAGCCTATTGAGTCTTTATCAACCCTTTAAAGAGCATCCTGTCCAGCCCATCATCCCCTCCTTATAATCCTGCATTTCCCTTGGCTATTGTAACTAGCCTGTGCAACCTTGGACACGGACATTTTAACATGGTCGATCCATCTAACCTGCACATCCTTGGACTACAGGAGGAAACTGGATCACCCAGCAGAAATAGGGAGAATGTGCAACCTTCACATATACAGTCAGCCAAGGCTAGAATTGAACCTGGGGCCCTGGTGCTGTAAGGTAGCAGTGCTAACCACTGAGCCACCATGCTCCTCATAAATTGGGACTTCTTGTGAATTGTCCTGATGAGTGCAAGATTTAAAGCTTCAACAAAATGAGTTTTTTTCCAGGAATACTCAAATGTAACTTTATTTTACATCTAGCAATCTTCAAAGCTTTTTTTAGATCTTATATTTTTATTTCATATTTTCTTTTGAACTGAATTCAGATTCTTGAATGCCGAATGGAATTATTTATCTAGGCCTCTGGATTTCTGCACCAGTAGGGTAATCACAATGCTACATTTTACCTAATTTCCTTCAATATTCTGTACCAACAGAATGCAATGATAATGTTTACATGTAGCAAACATTTTATTTGTTTCTAAATGTTGAAATTCTTCAAAATTCTGAGTGCAATACTGATTTCAGTGAGTATAGTTCAAGGGTGTATAAGACTATTCTGATAACAATGATCTCTCTACCCTTAAAATTAGAGAAACTACCTCTCGATTCTTCTTTGATCCATTCTGTAAAGCATAAAGCAATGCTGGAGCAACAATATTGTTTTACAAAGTCAAGGCAAGAAAAAAAAATTCAAGTAAAACGTGTTGGGAAGCTAGCAAAATCTATATTAGGCTCTGAGACACACTCCAGGCATACCCTAGCAGTGCCCAATTTACCTAAGGGAAATCGACATGAATGCCTTGGCTCAAGTACAAAGTAATTATTTGAAAAGATCCTTTTCTTCAGATCTTGTACAAAAATCACATCACTGCTACTATCATGCAGCTTCGGGGGAATTCAAATTTAAAACAAAAGGTTATGTAAAGTCTGATGTAAGTCAATCTGCAAGTATACAGTGCCACTTGCGTTCAATTGACACAAATGTGGGCACATCGATACTGTTTTCAAAAAACAGATACAAGATAGATAATATGGAGCTTAATGTGATCAATTTCTTCACTTAACTGCTATTATTGGTTTCAATATTCGATGTAATGTATGCATCTTACCTCTCGTTGCAAGATAACACAGCAATTTATAGGATTCCTGATTATTATGTCATGTTCTAAGCATTTCAAAAGAGTGATGCTGGAGTATGGCTGACATTCGGCTTCCTTGATGTTCACAGCTAATCCAGGTCCAACATTGATACGTCAGTTTACACTAGCAGTAACAGTAGAAAAAGAAAACGTGGTCCTGAAAATTCATAGATACCAAGCAATCTGACAATTTAATTGGGACTATAACCATTGATGTACTCCAATGCTCACCACTCTGGTAGTTTGCAGGGTCAGTTTGAGATAAGTATGTTTGTCCAAAGTCAGAAGGCACCTTTAATAATGCAGGTCCATCTCACCCAATATGTGCTACCACAAGTTCAGGCATCTGGTCATCACCAGGGAGGAGGTGCAAATGTTCCCCTTTCCCTTACCCCTACCCTCACTGAGATAAAGAACAAAAAACAGTTCCACCAAGCCTGAGCTGACACATGATGCCTTTCTAAGCTAAAAGCCCTTTGCCTCTACATGGTTTATATCCCTCTATTTCCTGGTGTGGCGATCAGAACTGTGTGCAATATTCCAAATGTGGCCCAACTAAAGTCTACACAACTTCAACATGACTTACCAATTTTTTGACTCTGTGTCCTAACCGATGAAAGCAAGAACGCCATAAGCCTTCTTGACCACTTTATCCACTTGTGTTTCCACTTTCAGGAAATTAGGAGAAAATGAGGACAGCAGATGCTGGAGATCAGAGTCAAAGAGTGTGGTGTTGGTAATGTACAACTGATCAGGCAGCATCCAAGGAGCAGGAGAATCGATGTTTTGAGCATAAGCCCTTCATCATGAAACTAATGCTATTGGCCATTAAGACTATAATCAACAATATCAACACCAATGAGATGAGTGAAATCCTACCTTCACCTTTCTGGCACATTGGCTATGGTATCTTAAGCTTCTATGGCAGCAGTCTGTGTCCCTCTCCAACAATTTTGGTATGACAGAACACTGGTGGATTGTTCCACTATCGGTGAGGTTATTGTAAGTGGAACCAGACATGTGCAACACCTTAGCACACTGATAGGATGGCTGGCCATGAGGCAACTAGCTAATTGCTTATTCATATGCATTAAATGTGGCAAATCATGTGATGTGTTGGATTGGAAGTTGTTGACCTTGGAGGTCAACATTATCTCTTGGAGTTTAAGCTCTGGCCATCAATTTAAGAGACACCTGGATCAACATTCCTTCTCTGTAAGCTGGGAGCATTGTTCTTGCTATCTGAAAGGAGATTTTAGAAACTGGCACCTTCTCTCCACTTGCCACTCTTGAATCATTGGAATTGCTGCCATCTCCCTACAAGTTTGATCAGTCAGGCCCCATTTCCCCATCATTGAATGCCTCTTCCTGACTTGTTGAGAGGAAAAGGCTGCTCCTACTCACTCCAACCCTTTGGACTGACAACTTTGCCTCTTCCATAACACATTTAACCAATTATGTATCTGAAGGCATGTATTCCTCATAAACTGATTATTCCATTCTAAATACATCCTCAATTCTGGCAAGGAAGCTTTTCAATAAACATGAATGACATGCAGTGATATGTAAAAGAAAATCTTGATTCTTATTATCAGGAAGCATAATTTCCGATATTCAACATATCACTAAGTCCACCAGGGTAGATCTTTCTGTGATGTGCTTTGGGTAGGTTAGAGAATAATGGTAGGTCATATTTCAAGATTGCAGCAATTAAGAATCGGCTCTTTATGACATGCCTGATTAGGGCAAAAGAAATTACCTTGGAGTGTTAATGTATAGTACAAACATAAATAAAATAGAAGCTTCATGAAATAGTATGCTAATGTTAATGATAAGTTAATCAGTTGAGAAGGAAAACAAATGAATCTGAATTTGGCTCCTGCCCTCCCATTTCACCATTTTCTGCTATTTTAAACGACGGCCTCCCAGGATTTCTAGACTTTCCTTGTGATTGCAAACATGAAGGACTATTGCTCAAAGCTGCACACTGACTATTGATTTGGGCTGACTTTGAGAAGGAACTAATGTTACCATGACATCTAGTAATAACCATGTGTCAGCAGGTAACACAGTATGGATTTGATACATGTGAATGCAGTAGGCAGCTACATTACATTGGCGAATTCTTATACTGATTTATTGGAGAATTGGAGTGAAAGAGTAGTTCCAGGTGGAATTTGGAGATGTAAAGAGCATCATGCTGTTTCATTAGCATTTATTGCAATAATTTAAACTTCTCTGCAAGAATGTGTCAAAGAGATAATTGGAAGTGACGAGAATGCATGGCACTGACTGTTGAGGAAGAGTCTGCTTCTATTACCTTGGCTCATCTGATGAAGTTATCAAGCTGCTTCCTGTATTGTTTCCAATAATGTAAAATGGTCAGGTTGGCAATGATTGATATGGGAAATCTTTCAAATTCCTTTGCACAACTTTTCTTAGGTTTTAAGCAAGCATGACGTGCCTTTATTTACTGCTCAGGACATCAGCAAACGAGCTCTCAATCTAAGGTGCTTCTGATTCTGGGAGCTTACCACTAGTGTAATCATGAAATTACATTGAAACTATTAGTGAGCACAGGAGGCAGAAGGCAACCACAGACAATGCTAATTCTATTTGGTTTCATGCCTTATTCTAAAATCTGAGCATAGGAGCCATCCTTGGTGAAGAAGATGAACAGATCTTTCAAAACATGGCCAGTAATGACATCCAAAGCACGTAAAGTATATATATAAATATGAAGGTTTACCAGGATCTGTAAAACCCTAGACTTGGATACTGAGCGAACAATATCATATTTGTCAATGACACATAACCTGGAAGTATTGCACAATGTGAAAAGGATAGTGACAGGCTTTAAAGGATATAGACAGGCTGGTGCAATGTGCAGATAAGGAGCAAATGAAAGTTAATGCATTGAAGTGTCAAATAAAAGATACAGTTCTAAAGGAGGTGCAGGGCACTGAGGGTATGTGTGCACAAATTGTTAAAGGTGGCAGTGGAAAAGTGGTTAATCCCACTCTCAATATGTCTCTGGATAGCCCTGCAAGCCAAAAACTGTGCGCTATTGGAGCTAACTGGAACAGGTTCTCAGTCTACTACAGAGAAAGGAGCTAGCTGTTTGGTTTGTCTCAGATTAAGGTATTTTCTATTTTTAATTTATAATACAGTAAAGAAGGGGTTGTAAAGTTAATGTATTAAACAAAGTAACCTAATCTAATGTAGTTCTTTGAAGAACTTAATTCTGCTGTTGATAAAGGGGAACCAGTGGATGTTAGATTTCCAGAATGCATTTGACAAGGTGCTACATCAAAGGTTACTGTGGAAAGTAAAAGCTCATGATGTGAGGACTAAGATTTTGGCATTAACAGAAGATTGGTTGGGTAACAAGAAGCAATGAATAGGAATAAATGTATTGTTTTCAGATTTACAGGATGTCACGCATGGTATGCACAGAGGTTGGTGCTGGGGCTTCTACTCTTTACAATTTTGTGTAAATGATTTCAATGTAGGGACTGAAGGTGTGGTAGCTAAATTTATTGAGCACATGAAGGTAGAAGGAAAGTGAGCTATGAAGAGGACAGAAGGAGCTGAAGAGAAAGGGGGTATCGAAAGGTTAGGTGACTGGTAAAAGATCTTGTATATGGTGTACAATGAGGGAAAGTGTGCAATTGTCGATTTGACAGAAGGATTAAAAAGAAGCATATTATCTAAATGGTGAGAGATGGCAGAGCTCTGAGATACTCGAAGCACAGAAGGTTACAGCAAGTAATCAGGAAAATTAATAGAACTTTATGTTTTATTGCAAAGGAATTGAATGCAAGAGTAGGAAGTTATGCTTCAAATATATACGGCTGTATCTGGAGTATTGTGTACAGTACTGGTCACTATCCTTACAGAAAGATGGTAATGCACGGAAAGCAGCTCAAGGAGGAAAACATAAGGAGACTAAGATCTGAAATAAGTGGTATGCCTTATGAGGAAAGGCTATGCAAGCTAGCACTGCATCCTCTGAAGTTTAGAAGAGTTAGAGGTGATTTAATTGAAACATATAGAATCCCATGAAGACTTGACCAGATGGATGTTGAAAAGACATTTTTTCTTGTGGGAAAATCTAGAACCATGGATCATAGTTTCAAAATAAAGTGTCGCCCATTGAAGACTGAGAAAAGGAGAAGTTTTTCGCTGAAGGCTGAGTATTTGGTATTTCCTTCCTCAAAGGCTGAATCTTCAAATTGATTCTTGATGACCAAGGTGATGAAAGATTATTGGAGTTATGTGTGAATTTAGCACTGGGGTTAAAATCAGATCTGACGTAATCTTACCAAGTAGCAGAGCAGGCTGAGTGGCCGACTCTTATTCGTAGTTTGTATGTTTGTACGCTTATGGTACAATAGCAGGAGGTGATAGTAAACCTTTGTGCAATATTCATTTTGCCTCAGCTCTAATATTTTATCCAATTCTGTATACTCCACCTTAGGAAAAATGTGAAGGCATACGAAGATTGATGAGAATGGTTTCAAGGAGAAGGTATGTCAGTCACGTGGACAGATTGGAGAATCTGGGGCTGTTCTTCTCACATAAGGGAAGATTGAGGGGAGATATAATAGAGGTATATACAATGCTGTGGATCTGTGCAGAGTGACCAGCAAAATATTGTTTCCATTTGTGCAAGGACTGATGATCAAAGAACATGGATTTAACGTCGATGACAAAAAACACCAAAGACAACATGAGGAAAATCTTTTTTAACATAGCAAATGATTAGGATCTAGAATGAATTCTAAATTAAAATTCTAGATTCTGGAAAAAATAATCAGAGCTTATGGGCAAAAAACATGTAATTGGGTGTAATTAGTTTGTTTTTTTACAGACCTGGCACAGATACAGGTCATTAACTGACCTTCAACTGACAAAAGGTGCTCAACCTGAAATGTTGACTGTTTGTCTCTTCAGAAGATGCTGAACATTTCAGTTTTTAATGCAGATTTCAGCATCTCCAGCAGTTTGCTTTTGTAGTTGAAAGGAGTGCCATTCTGTGGTTCAGCAGTTTGTTGGTAATACATTCATGTTTTAAAATCATTGTGTGGTTTACCATATCCCTTCTGAGAAAGTGAGAGCTCATACCCACATCAGTCAATTGTTTAAAACCCACACGGTGCCTTTCCTCCATTTTAGGGAAGATGAAATGGAATTTCTGGGATTTGGTACAATTTATGGCACACTTAATAATAACTGAACAATGTAGATCCAGACCACTGCAAAACACCATTGATATATAACACCAAGCCAGTCTGTCTCAGGGTGGCATATGGAACAGTAGACCTTTTATTAGAAACTAGAATTCTTTTTAGGTGGCTCTGGATACTTCTGCAATCCAAAATGTGTACTCATTAGAATTGGTTGGAAGTGGTACTATTCAACTATAGAGAAAGAAGTTTGGTAAACCTCTGGGAAGTGATTAAGGTCTTTTCTATTTTCAATTTCTACTTTTAAACAAATTGGTGGAAAAGTTAACAAATATGTAAAAGGCAACAAAAATTATTGAATAATTAAAATGAAAGGTTTGAGTTATAAAGGAAGGCTGGATAGGCTGGGACTTTTTTCACTTGAACGTTGGAGGTTGAGAGGTGACTTCAAATAAGTTTATGTAATAATGAGAGGTATAGATAGAGTTGGTGGTATTGTCTTTTCCCTAAGATGGGAGATTTCCAGAGTGGAGGCACATTTTAAGGTGAGAGGAGAGACATTCAGAAAAGACTTAAGAAGCAATTTTTTTTACACAGAGGTTGGTTTGCTTGTGAAATGAACTTCCTGAGGAAATGGTGGATGCGGGTACAATTATAATGTTTAAAAGACATTTGGATGGATACATGAATAGGAAAGATTTGGAGGGATATGGGCCAGGAGCAGGCAGGTGGGACTAGTTCAGTTTGAGATTATGTTTTGGCATGGACTGATTGGACTGAATGGTCTGTTTCCGTGCAGTATGACTCTATGACTATGACTCAATGAAGATCAGATATTGTGTCAAGTCTGCAGCTAGTGGGAGCTCCTGGTTACCATTGTGATCCATGGAAGACATATCTGCAGGAAGTGTTTGAAGTTTGAGCAGTGTCAACTCTGAGTTTATGGTACTGCGACATATCAAGGAGAGGGAATACTATCTGGATTCTTGTGCCAGGAGGCAGTCATGTCACTTCCCCCTGGTGCTTCCGCTCTTTCTGTGAAGAGAGAGTGAAAGAGAAATTCCTTCGCGCTTTTAAAGGGGGAAAAAACCTACCCAGGTAAGCTTACACTAACTGGTTCCGGGTCTCGGCTGCCCCTCTGGTCGTCGTCACTTCCCCTGGTGCTCCCGCTCTTTCTGTGAAGAGAGAGTGAAAGAGAAAAAAAACACTGCTGCCCGCTACCGGTAAGCACTTTTAAAACCAAACGGTCTTACCTTCGCTGCTGCTCGCACTGGAAATGACCGGCGGCTTCGAAGGGTGAGTATAAATACTCACCGCTTTCCTTCCCGGCTGCCCCTCTGGTCGTCGTCACTTGCACCTGGTGCTCCCGCTCTTTCTGTGAAGAGAGAGTGAAAGAGAAAAAAAAACACCGCTGCCCGCTACCGGTAAGCACTTTTAAAACCAAACGGTCTTACCTTCGCTGCTGCTCACACTGGAAATGTCATTCCTCCTCAAGTGGGAGGAATGACAAAGAATGCACTACTAGTAGGTTATAGGTTAGTGAGGGGGAATTGACATTCTCTGCAGCAAAAAATGAAAGTACAGACAACAATGTTGCCTGCTCAATGCCAGCATTCAGGACATCTGCTCAGGGCTGGAAAGGAAGGAGGGAAGATCTTGTGGGTCAGGGAAGATCCAATAGTTTTAGTCCATGTAGTTGCCGATGATATAAGTTAAACCATGAAAGAGTTTTTGCATAGAGAGTATGGGGAGTTAGACCCTAAATTACAAAACACAACCTCTAAGATTAGAATCTCAAGGCTATGTAAAATTCGAGAAATTAATACATGGCTTAAAGACTGGTGTAAGAGAAATGGATTCTGGGTTGTGGGCTGTAGACACTAGCACCGGGGCACGTGGCGGCTATCCCACCTGATAGTCTACACCTGAACAATGCTGGAGCCATGGTTCTTGCTAACGGCGTCACACGGCAAGTCAAGAGAGCTGAAAAAAAAAAGTGGAGGCAAGGAATCCAATGAAAATAGAAATAGTGTATCAAAGCGTAGGGAAAGGCAAGGGTGGAAAATAGTAATATGGGAAGGGTGATCAAAGAATGGGATGCCCAATAAATGCTAACTCAGCCAGTGATGCCACTTCCATGGATGCTTTCAAGATAGTTTCTCACGGCAGGACAATCTGGAAACAATTAGAGAGCAATTTATATTAGACTTGGTATGCTGTAAAGGAAAAGATTTGATGAATGACTGTGAAGTAAAAGCAGTGGGTACAATAATGATAGAATTTTACATCCAGCTTCAAAGAAAGAAGATTGGGCTAAGACTAAATTGTAAAATTAAATATAGGTAACTATGTGGGTTTGAAAGTCAAGATAGCTGATATGAATGGACATTCTTGGCCAGGGGATAGATCTGTGGAGTCACAGTGGCAGACATTTAAGAGGATATTTTGGAATATCCAGAATAGTATCTCCCTACTATAAAGAAGGAAAGACCCATCATCATGGTTAACTAAAAACATAAGGGTAAGCATAAAACATAGGGAACAGGCATAAAACTGTGCAAAAATGAGTGATAGATTATATAATTGGGCAGAATATAAAGAACAGCAGTGAATAACTAAAAGGTTAATCAGGAGGATGAAATTAGAGGATGAGAGTAAGATAGCAAGAATTATAAAACTGGATAGGAGGAGTTTCCTTGGGTATTTAAACAGAAATAAAAGTAGAGTAACTGTTGGTTCTCTAGAGCTAGCAAATGAATTGAGCAATTATTTTGCTTTGTCTTCCCTGTAGATAATACAAAAAATTCCATGACGACTTTAAATCAGGTGGTGGCAGGGAGAGAGGACCATACCAAAATTACACCTGAACAACTGCTCACTGACAAGTTTTGTAAATGATTGTTAATGCAGTAGTAGATGCATAGGTGTTAACTTTGCAAAATTCCCCAGGTTCAGGAAATGTTCCATCAGACTGGAGAGTTGCAAATATAACCCCTCCATTTAAGAAGAAGAAAGTAGAAAACAGAAAATAGCTTGATGTCCACGATGTTGGACGCTTTGGAAATGATTATTTAAGAGATGATAGTTGAGCACTTCAAAAATCTCAGGAAAAGTCAGCATGGTTTTGTCAAAGTGAGTGTATGGCCTGGGTTTTCTGATGGCCAGGCAGGTGATACTCCATCACAGATGGGAGATATGCATGGGGACCCTGAGAAATTCCCATCGGGACAGATTCTGTAGGAACTACTCAGGAAATTGAACACTCTGCTGGGCAATTCCCGACATCTCAAACACTCCAAAAGTTTCCATATCAGTCAAAGATAGTGGAGGGTTCTGATGAAATTAAATAAATTGTTAATCATAAGTTGTTGAATTTTTAAATAGAGAGTCTAACTTCAGAGGAACTATTCAATGGATAGCATACTTAAATTACACATCCTTGACTACATGTCCCCAAAGCATGTACAGTGTTAATATCATGACCCAGTATCCCTGGGTTCTGACCTTTTCCTCCTTGGTTTACACTCATTATCCCCCTCCACACCAGACATGCTGCTTACTAGCTCCGCTCCACATTGAAACCCTCTCCCTCTACTGCTAGACATACACTCCTGACCCTACTCTGCACCCAATCCAACTTTCCTGAATGTCTCAGGACCCAATTTGTCTCACTAACCAGAGCCACCCTAAACACTTCATCACTTACCTGGCACCCCTTGCCATTTTGTATCCTGGCATCTTACCCACTGGCATTTTGGAAAATTACCCATCCTGGCCATTGGCACCCTACCCACTCTCATATGGCAACTTGCCATGAGACACACTACCTCCTATTTACCTGGCACTCTAGCCCGGAATACATTAGGCACCCCAGTTCCTGTCACTGTTTGCATTCTCTATCTGGCACCCTAAGCTCTTGCACCCTACCTAGCTGGCATCTTACCCAGCTCCACTTGACTTGCTTGACTCCTTATTCATTTGGCACCCTAGCATTACACTCACCATTTCGTAGAACCACTACAGTATGGAAATAGGCCATTTGGCCCAACAAGTCTACACCAACCCTCCAAATAGTAACCCACCCAGACCTATTCCTCCACTCTATTACTCTACATTTACCCCTGACTAACATAACCTGCACATCCCTAAAAACTATGGCCAATTCACCTAACCTGTACATCTTTGAACATTGGGAGGAAACCCACGCAAATAAGAGGGAAAATGTGCAAACTTTCACCCGCAGCTGGAATTGAACCCGGATCCCTGGTGCTGTGAGGCAGCAATGCTAATCACTAAGCCATTGTGCTGCCCAACAACATCTGTCAAAGTGGCTCTTAAATTTCAGAGTATGGCAGCTAACTGCTCTGAAAGGCATGGCTTGCCATCCCTCCAGCAGTTTAGCCCTAGGAGATAACTGGCAGAATGAAAGTACCACTCCACTCTTCTGACAGACAGTCCTGCCAGAAATGAGGAGCTCCCTTTCTTTCATAAGAAAGATTGGATGAAAGACAGTTATCAGAAAGACAGTCCTCAGAAAATCTGATCCTATGTTCAAAAACATGGATTAGAGTTAGAGTCATACAGCACAGAAATAGACCCTTTGGTCCAATTTATCCATGCTGACCAGATACCAAAATTAATCTAGTCCTATTTGCCAGTATCAAGGAATAACAGGTATTTGGATTCTCAAAAGACATTTGATAAGTTGCTACTCTAAAGTTTATTGCCGAAATGAAAGCTTAACTTGTAGATGATATATTAGAATGGATAGAGGATTAGCTAGTTGGATGTGATGGGTGAAATTGCACAGGGCCTGGGTTGAATCTCATGTTTTCACAATCTACATCAATGATTTAGATGAGGAGACCGAAGGCATGGTCGAGTTAGCAGACAACATCAAGATCGATGGGAAATTATGAAGAAAGATGCACATTAATATAGTTTGATTCTGTGCTCAAAAATGGAGAGTAATGTGGGAAAATAGGAAGTTATTCACTTTGACAGGCAGAATAATGGAGAATCACTGCAAAATTCCAAGGTGCACAGGGATTTTGGTGGTCTGATGCATGAGTCACAATATGTTACAGTGCAGGCACACTATGAATCAAGAAGGCTAATGAGTTCTACCCTTTATTAAGAGAGGAACTGAACATATTCTGAAGCTATCCCGATTAATATTAGGAAGGAATCAGTGTGACTATAATTGGGACCATGTGAAAACTTAGTCTTCTCAGCATACACTGGGATCATACAGAGCATGGAGAACAACATGAAGCTTGTGGATCCTCTCCTGATTTTATGCTTAAGGTACTCTATTGGGAGTAAATAGAAAATGATTCCTACAAGAACTCGTTACCTTTCTCCTTTAAACAGTATTGAAGTTTGCTTACAGGTACAAGATGCTGTCATTGAGAAGCAATCGTATCAGCAAGTGCATGGTTACAGATAAGAAACAGCATTTGAGAGGGCGGATTAGCCATGTTCCAGAGTCCTGATATCTTTCCTTTAAAAGCAGCAATCCTTGAATAATCCAAGACCCAGTCATGATTTTAAATGGCTACATCACACAACACAGGCTCGATTTAGCAGAGTGCCAAAATCCCCGACTCTGAGCAAATTTCCAGGGAAGGCTGCTCAAAAGAAAAAACTGTTGTTAACAGATACCTGTTGGGACTCCTGCCTCTCAGCAATGCCTGCCGCAGAGTGCTGGTGCTACCCAGGGGTTTGCTGGAGTTTAAGAGGATATGAAGAAGCAACACCTGTGGATAAAATACCTTGGGGTACACTCTGCAATGGATTCACTGAGTCCATATCTGAAACCAAATCTGCTGAGGGGGAGGGCACTTGGCATAGGTGCCCCCAGCAGCTAGTTAAATTGCAACGCAGGCATGAGGAGGTCTCAATTGGTCCACTTGCAGGTGGGTTGCCAGATGCCATCCTGCTGCTGATAAAATGCAGTGTAAACAGGATGGAAGGACAAGTGGCGGGAAGATGACCTTCTAGGTTTGATAGCCCCCTCACCCCGACCCATCCCCACCAGGTGAGTATTAAATTCACTCCTGTGTCTTTCAGCTTTCCATTTACCAGCCACTTTTAGCTCTTACTTCTCCTGAAGCTTCCTATTTCTGTGCTTGTTCCAGTTTCATGACATCAAGTTACAATTAAAGGGGTTGTTCTCAAAGCATTTTTGCCCTAATTGCTCAGACTCCACATCAATTTAAGCACCACTTACTGGCTATCAATCACTCTGCAGCATCTTGTAAAATATTTGTTGAGATAACATCTGAAAATGATAAATTTAAGAAGATAATATGGATTGCATAAATTTGGTTTTGGTTCCACAAACATTAATGCTGGCTTTTCTTAGTACGATCAAATTTAAATTATCTGAGAAATACATGTACTATGGTAAATAAATCATTAAAAATGTAACAAATCCATTACTGGAATATATTCTATTACAACCTGTCTTAGTGAAAGACATCTTGGGTAATCATTAAAAATGTAATAATCCTTTTTAGAAAGCTACAAATCCTTTTGGGAAATTATCCAGAGAAATGGAAAAAAAATTACAATGCATCTTTACAATAACCATATTGAATACATTGTAAAGATATAATAGATTCAACAAATGTATCAAAACTCTACACTGAGGCTGCATCACAATATCATGGGGAGAGGTCCAGATCTATAAGTGACAAACTAGAGAAACTCACATGAATTTTAAATAAAGCAATAGAAGCCTTTCATCTCACTTTATATTTTAACAAATGGCATTTAACTTTTTCAAAATATTCATAAGCATCTGTTCAAATTATTTGAAGTTTAACACATGCTGTGTTCAATTATTAATTACTTTTGAACAAAAGTATATTGTGCAACATTTTAGATACATTGGTTAATCTATCCATAAGGACCTTTTTTAAACATCGTCATTGATTAGCGACGAATATTTTATATAATTGCACTCAACCTGTTCTGATAGAAAGTCATTAATCTGAAATATTATGTGTTTCTGTCTTTACATTTGCTGCTCAACCTGTGAGTGATTCCAACATTTTCACTTTCTATTATGGTACTCACCTTGTCCCATTTGATCATTAGCAGCTCAGTTCTCCATTTGAAGTATATTAAAAATTATTGGTTCATTTATCACCGTGGCATAGGCAGGACTGAGCTAGTCATTGACATGCTTTGATATATTGAGATGTGCAGATGCATTCAGGCAGATTATGCTGCAGCATTGTTTGTGAAACCCTTTAGTTTGCCTCACTAAATGCAATATCCTATGTATGAGGCTGCTCATAATATTGTTTTGAGGCATTGTGAATTTTCTGTTCAGGTCATGGCTAATGGCGGAATTTTTTTTATTCATTTATGATTAAGAAGTATTTCATTTGAATTTTATGGTGAACTGCCTTTTTAAACATTTGCACTGAGCAGGAACCTAAGCATTTTAGATCGTGAAAGAACAGAGTTGGGCTTTAAAAGATTTTGGTATTTTCCAGATGGTTTGTCTGCTAACGTTTTCATTGCAGGTCGAGCGTTGGTGACCCTGAGAACTCACCCAGTAATGGGTAATAAAAGTAATTCAAGGGCTCTTGAACTCCTTAGAATCATACAACAGGGAAAGAGGCTGAAATATCTCCGCAGAGATCGGTATCCCATCACCAAATCACCCTTTATTTCCATGTTTAAAAATCACATAACACCAGGTTATAGTCCAACAGGTTTAATTCCAATTAAGTTGGATTTAAATTTAATTGAAATTAAATCTGTTGGACTATAACCTGGTGTTGTGTGAATTTTAACTTTGTACATCCCAGTCCAACACCGGCATCTCCAAATCAATTTATTTACATGTACGTAGTATTTTATACTGGTCCGACTTAATTGGTCAGAATATTGAGTACAAGAGTTGGGAGGTCATGTTGTGGCTGTACAGGACATTGATTAGCCCACTGTTGGAATATTGCGTGCAATTCTGGTCTCCTTCCTATCGGAAAGATGTTGTGAATATAAAAGAGACCTAAGGGGCAAATTTTCACGCAGAGGGTGGTACGTGCATGGAATGAGCTGCCAGAGGATGTGGTAGAGGCTGGTACAATTGCAACATTTAAGAGGCATTTGGATGGGTATATGAATAGGAAGGATTTGGAGGGATATGGGCCGGACGCTGGCAGATGGGACTAGATTGGGTTGGGATGTCTGGTCGGCATGGATGGGTTGACCGAAGGGTGTTTCCATGCTGTACATCTCTATGACTCTATGACTTCCTCAGAGCCAGGTCTCAGAGTGAACAGAACCTCCAATTTATACCTGTTAGCCAGGGCTGTCTGATTGGACCAGGTTAACAGCCCCAATTAATTGTATCATATGTCTGGGAATCCTTATTTAACCACAATTGCAGGTAAGCATGGCTCATTTCATGAAGGACAGCCCTCCTGCCAGTTTTGCCTATACGTTCTCTATGTGAGAAGTGGTTTATCACTTATTTAAAATCCCCACAAAAGCAAATCAACCCATCACGCTGCCCTGACGGTCCAAGCAATACTGGTTTGATGACTCCTTCACTTTCCAGCCTCCTGATATCCTCCTCTACTTTTGCCTATAAAGCAAATAGCACTGGTCAGGCATTGCAGAATCACGGAATTGCTTCTTGGCCAACATGCAATGTGGCCTTGTCTCCTTTGATAGTCCCTAGGCCTTCCTGAAAAACCTCCGGCTATTTAATTTGGACTTCACACAGACAGTCATTTTCTAATCAAAAAAAGTTGAACCAATCTAAGCAAATCTTTTTCAACCAATTTTGTCCTATCAGTCTTGGGTGCGAGCCTTTTACTGCAGTCAGTAGTAACTGAAACAGTCGCTTCTCATATGAGACCAGAACCAAGTTACACCCTTAACTGTAAAGGCTCCCTAGTATAGTTTCTCAGTTTAGCTGAGATCTTGTGCAAACTTAAGGGTTGAAGTCCAGAGTGAATTTTGTTAAGGACTGGCTCTGCGATAACTGATACAACCGTACCAGTATCAACTTCCATTAGAACTATGTGACCATTTAACTAAATATTTATTTTGATTGGTTCTGATTTTGATGTTGCTAATTAATTTAACTGTTCAGCATGATGTAGGTGGACTTTCCAGGATGTGTATTCTCCTGGGTACCTGCCTATGAGTTCTCTTAGTCAATTCAAGCCTAGTGGGACTTTTTTGTTGTCTTGAGTCCACATACTGGCAGCAACTACAATGGCTTGCCGGCCTGGATCCTGAAGAAAATATTAACCATTTAGCCAGGGCTTGGCTGGATTTTGGATTTTGCTGTGGGCCGACCTAGAGTCCCTCTGTTCAGGGTATGTCCAGAGTGAGGCTATGCAATTGCCTTCACTCAAGTGGTGTTCCTCAAGCTCAGTCAGACTGGGGAGCATGTCCACTTCCATGGAATACCCTGTAACTCATAAGCTCCATTTGCTGCATTTTCTAATGACAGTTTGAAGTCCAGCTAATAGGTGGTTTTGCATGGTTACAGCATTAATTCCACATATCAAACCGCCTCTCAGCATCTCATTAAGGGTTAAACCAAAGTCACATGCCTCTGCCAGTCATCTTAACCTTGTCAAAAATTCAATGATTCACCAGGCCATTGGTCCAAGCATGACTGAAATGAAGCCCATCCCAATATTGTAGCTCTCTCTTTCCTCAGCACTTTTGCAAATTAGAGCTGAAAAATGTGTTGCTGGAAAAGCGCAGCAGGTCAGGCAGCATCCAAGGAGCAGGAGAATCGACGTCTCCCTCCGCTCCAACCCAAACCTCACTATCAACACCAACCAACCCAACTGCCCTGTAGCTGAACACTTTAACTCCCTCTCCCACTCCGCCAAGGACATGCAGGTCCTTGGCCTCCTCCATCGCCAGACCATGGCAACACGACGCCTGGAGGAAGAGCGCCTCATCTTCCACCTCGGAACCCTCCAACCACAAGGGGTGAATGCAGATTTCTCCAGCCTCCTCATTTCCCCTCTCCCCACCTTTTCTCAGTCCCAACCCTCGGACTCAGCACCGCCTTCTTGACCTGCAATCTTCTTCATACATTTTTCAGCTCTGATCTCCAGCATCTGCAGTCCTCACTTTCTCCCACTTTTGCAAATTACCCAAGAATTCTCCCATATCAGTTTTTGAGCCATGCACTTACCTCTCTAAACTTATTTAACCTATGCCTATGTTGCACGTGGCTCACGTAGCAATCTATGGAATTACTAAAATTGTGAAGTTCACATTGTCACAGACCTTACCAAACGGCTTGCAAAGATCCCTTCAGACTCTATTGAATGTGTTTCCCACATTGATTTTCCTTGTTATCATTACATAAAAATTCAATTATGGTTATCAGATTCTACTTTCTCTTACACTGATTGTCCCAGATTTTCAATAATGTTCCTGCTTCTGCGACTGTGTTCACTGACCTGAGGTTGTTTGGTCTATCCTCTCCTCTCTTCTAAACAATACAACATTGTGAGCCATTTTCCTGTCTCCTTGCAACCCACCTATAACCAAAATGATCATGGAAAATGATAGTGACAGCTTCCGCTTTTTCTATCTCTGCCTCCTTTAACAGCAAGGACACAGTTTGCCTGCGCTTGGTGTTTGTCCACTTTCAAAAATATTAACTCCTTTAATGGTTCCTGTCTCTAAGTTGATTTTGTTTAATATTTCACAGTTCTCTTCTCTGGTTACACTATCTGATGCTCCCTCTCTGTGAGAACAGATGCAAAGTTTTCATTAAGAGACATGCCAATTTCTTGCCATTCCACACAGGTAAACCTTATGATCCCAACTGGCTCTATTTTATTCTTTGAAAGAAAATATATTTTCTTTTGTTTTGCTTTCTTAATTTCCTTTATAAATTCATCCCACTCTTCATTTATGTTTTTTATTCAGTATCGAACTCTCAAGATCTATCATAAGCTCCCCTTGTCAGCATCCTTCTGTTTAAACCCTTTGACAATCTTGGAGTTATGTGGTTAGTTAGTCCCATTCCTTTGAGGAAAAATACGTGCTCTGAACTCTTACCATCTCTTCCTTGAACACCTCTCACTGATCTGCTATGATTTACTTTGAATTGTCATTTACAAGTCACTTTAGCTCATTTACACCACAGCTTTATACGACAACTTTTTCCTCAGATTAATACTTTTATTACTGATGCATCTTTGTCTATTTCATATCGATCTTAAATTCAGCCAAATGTTATCAAGATGTTATTGAATGAGTACCCCTACCACCTGCTGAGTTTAATTTCCTAAATCTAAATCCTTGTAAGGATAACAGTTTCCCTCCTTAAAGACATTAGTGAACCAGGTGGGATTTTCCCTCAAAATTAGTAATGAATGTATGATCATTGTTAGCCTCTTAATTCCAGAATTTAATTGAATTCAGATTCCACCATGGCAGGATTTAACCCCAAGTCTTTAGAACACTGTCTGAATCACAGGATTAATAATCCATTGATAATACCACTAGGCCATTGCCTCCCCGTATAGGGGATACTTAAGCATAGCCAAGGGTATAACCAAGGTTCACTCTCTTGCGTGCTGGTCAGAGAGCTCATGAAAGATTGAAAACCGCATATGTCATCATAAAATCTGCAATTGTATAGTACTACCAAGTCTGGAAAATACTCCTGTCTTCCCAAAGGCAAATCAGAAACCATAAGTCAGTAAGACATGTGAAAAGTGAACCTGTGAATAGGAATGAGTTACACAACACACTTGAGCAATTCAGGCAACATTTACTGATCATCTTCAGGCATTGGCCAGATAAGTCAGTACCAGTGAATGAGATAATACTAGGTGACTAGCAATCTTTCAGTAATGTAACTGAGATTCTGAAATATTTACTTGATCAAATAACTTCAGTGGGTGACTGCAGACATCCAGCCTGAACAACAACTCAAGAGAAATAAGCTGCATATGACTTAATGGGAGCCAGAAGTTTATTAACTGATCCAACACGCATCCAAGAAGAATAAACTATTTAGTCCATGTATCCAAGATATTGCGAAAAAAGAAATTACCTCTTTCACTTAGAAAACAACTGTCTGATCCAGAAATCTTGGATAGTACAAATAAGAAAGTAATTGTTTGACAGAGCAGCCACTTTCTATGAGGAACATTATCAAGATTAAAGGTCCCATAGATGATGTTATGGGGCAATTACCTGGTTTGGCAGGGAATAATTCATTTGTGAAGAAAATTCAGCATATTTTGAATCCTCCAGCTAAATAATGAGCCAACAGGGTCAAGATAGGGGCTACCATTAGTTCTGAGGATGGATCACTGTACCCGAAATGTTAACTTTGATTTCTCTCCACAGGTGTTGCCAGACCTGCTGAGCTTTTCCAGTAATATCTGTTTTTGCTACAAAGAACAATGTCCTTGCTAAGGGTGTCTAAGAGGTAAAGACCTTGCCTTGGAGAAATGATCAAAAGGGTCAAAATCCTAGATTTTCCTTCTTAATAACATTATAGGTCTACTTACAGCAGACGTTCAAGGTGGCAGCTCACCACAACTTTTTCAAGGGTGAGTAGTGATGGACAATAACTGTTGGCCCAGTCAGCAACACCTATATCCCATGAGTGAATAAAAAAAAGGTGAGACTCCCGATCAACACTCGTTAAGCAAGCAATCTACTGTTCTTCCAAATTCAAAGAGGATGCATTCTAAGAAAACTGTAAAATTTGTGATGTCAGAGACTTGGGGGGAAATGTGCTAGTGGTAAGTATAAAATACATCTAAAATATTGATGGTTGCGTATGAATAAAACATCTTCAGTGATGATATTCTATATGATAAATTCTGAAGATGATACATATCTTCACCCATCCCATTGATATCCCACAGTCTTTTGATGCAGATGAGGAGCTCTACTTAGGAGGGAACAGATGTATCTCGATTGGCTCTCTAAGAACTAGTAATTATGCCTGGCCAAACATTGTTTTTTTCTTAGAACAGTAGCTCTTCTCTAAATTCTCCACAGTGTTGAAACTTCTACCTTTAATTACTAGACAGGCTCAAGACAAAATAAGATAAAAAAGGATTAATGGCAGTGAACTAACTCACACAACTTTTATCTAGTAGCACATTCTGATGGATGTGGAAAACATCATAAGGTACCAGGAATGGTCATCTTTGAAAAATACCACAGCATATACACTCCCTTATCTGTCATGTTAGTTATTTCCCCAAATAAATTCAATTAGGTTCCCCAGACACAAATTAGAATTTACAATCAATTCTGATGCCCTCTGATCAGCTCATTTGTCCAAATGCTTAATAACAAACAGTATCAGATGATATACCAATACCTACAGCTTCAGCAGCACCACCAATAACACTCACATCAGCCATATTCTGCACTGCAATATGCAACTTAACAGGACACACAGGATAGATGGATCTCCAGCTTGAAAGAAGCAATACCCTTGGTATAGATTATATTATCAGAGGATCAGCTTCCTTTGCAAGTCACAGCAGCAAGCTTTCACAGCAGGCCATTGCTGACACCCACAAGTCAGGCAGGCCAAGTCAGCATCAGTCACCCCTGTGATCAACACAGCCTTAAAACTATTGCCTTAGTTTTATTGTGGGTGTTTCTAGCAGGGAGCATCCCAAATTGATGAGGGTAGTGGTGAACTGATGGTTTCTTCTGCAGCATCTCATCTATGGTCCACAAACTCCCTATTGTTACACAGCTTGCATTGTTTTTCTATTGTTTACGTGGCTACTCATGTAGCAGTTCACAATATTTTGAGACATTTGACATCTAGATTACAATTTATAAATGGACTTAGTTTGATTTTAAATCAGGATAATTATTTTCTTTATTTATTTGTCTATCTATCCATGGTTCAATGGTAACCAATTAACAATAATACACCAGAGGGAATCGTAATTTGAAAAGTGTTAGTTTTCACAGACTCCTCCGCTACGCTGACTGTAAATTTTCTCAACGTTTCTTTTCTCACTTTAGTCGTGCAATTGTTGAAATAGTCAGGGCTGTTCTTCAGATGCTCTACCCTCTCCAGACACTTTGTGACCCTGCTGCTTAAATACTCCAGGCTACTCCTGTGAAGCTGTCAGATCATTATCAGTTTTACAAGTGTTCTCAGCATTGAAGTTGATGCAATTCTCACAGATGGTGACTTGTAATCAGTGAGCTTTTATTGTGCGATAATAAAATACAAATTTTCCATTATGCTATGGAAGTCATACTCGGTGTGGTTTCAGACATAGACTACTGTTGCTGACATCAGTAAAGATTATGGGCCACTACTGTAACAATGAAAACTAGTTTCCTTTAAATGATAACTATTGAATCTCTGGTTGTATATTCTTTAAAACATATAAATATTACAGATAACAATATACATAAATAATGTATTCCATCTAGTCTTCCATTCATCAGTCTTGAATGCAGCATAAAAATGGAATACATGCAATATATGAGTTTTTCTGGATCTCAGTGGAACTAAATCACAGTTGACAGGCAGGAAACAGTCCATGAATTGGGATCAGACTTTCTTGTAACATAAAGCTGCAAGTAGAGGCTCAGGAAACGTTTAGCAATAAAACAACCAGCAATGAGGAAGAAGAAAGCAATTAAATTACTCAAAATGTATTTTTGAAAATTCTTTTTGTTGAAGTCTTGCCTTGGCAATGGCCCATGAGAGAGCATTGAAAGTAAAGTTTGTAACATAACAACACTTCAATAATTCACTCTAAAATCTTCAAACATGGTCATAAAATGATGCTTGTAATGTAGGAAATTTGTCCCTAAGAATTTATTTTTTTCACAGAAGCTGTCAAGCTGAATATTTCCCTTTTGCTGCTGCATATATTTTTTTAATGACTTCCTTTATATATTTTGAATGCTGTGCTAGTAAAACAGATAATAATTTTATCTCCCTTAAATGAATATGAATGTGAATATTGAAGAAAAAACTAAAATGTGAATTTTAGAAATTGGTGTTACTTCATAACACTATACAAAAGGGGAGAGGTCTCCTCTTCAGGTTTGTCATGAATCACAATCTTTATTTATGAGTGGGTGAGGAGAGGGGAACTTCAACTCTTCCAGGAGGATAGAAGAAGGGTGAAGAGTGCACCGGGATAAATTGTTAATTTGTGGAACGCAAACCAACTACATCTGATCTTTCTGAGGCTGGTTAGTGTCCATATGAGTAACCTACCCTCGAGAGTTAGGTTGATAATTCCAAAATATCAATGAAGGTGCCCATAGTTCAGGTTTAATCTCTTGTTTAGAGTTAATTCTTACAGAACAAGTCCAGTTCTTAAGAAGTTCAGAACAAAGTGGAGATAAGAGTCACCATATTCAGTGATCTTTGTCCCCATGGTCTTTCCCTATCTCCTCATTATTTTTTTCCCTCACCATCTCACAAACACCATTTCTCCTCTCACCAACTTTTCCCACACCATCTCTTTCCTACCATTCCTCTCTTCACCATTTCTTCCCTCATCATCTGTCCCATCACTACTCCCCCGCTCAGTAACCAACTTTTCTCCCTTCACCATCCCTTCAACACCATTTCTCCACCATCAAGTCTCACCAACCATTTGTCCCCCTTGCCATCTTTCCCTGAGCAACCTGCCCTTCACTACAATCTTTTTCACTTGTAACCTACGGTCCCACACTTCTTTTTCTATTATAATGTCTTCTCTACCCGCAGCAGTCTTTTCCCTATCTCCTCCTCAAACTCTGTTTTCTGTCTATCCTTGCAATTGCTTCTTCCCTCCCTCTTCTTTATTGTCTACAGTGTTAAAAAACAAATGTTTCTACCTCTTTTTGGGCCAGCCTCTTAATCGGGCCAACTAGAAGAAAGCTGAATACAAAATATCACATTATGTTAACTCGGTAAATATTCATGTTGCTTCTATTTCTGTATTTTCAAGTTGTTAATAATCACCCGTGCTCCCGACTCCACCCCTTGGGAGTGGGGCAAGGTCCCTCAGCTAGTAAGAGAGCAGTATAGTGACAAATTCTTAAAGGTACCAGTTTAGATCACTAAATCTTTACTAACTCGGGACTGTTAATAAGTCTCACCTCTGAATCTATTATGTAAATGAGATTCATTGACTAACAAAACTCAGAAAAGGGGTCACCTTGAAAAGGTGGTATGTAATAATAATGACATTCTGTTCATGTGAGAATCAGGAATGATGAAGATTGTAATAGAAAATCTTTTAAAGAAAGTTATTTCAATACAAGCTCCCTTGTGTATGTGAACAAGAAGCAATATTGTATGAGAGGATAAGAGAAACACAAATACTGCCAAAGCAGTACATGCTACGGATTGGAATTCAAAAGTAAAATCCCTATTGCGCCCCTTGTTTTCTGTTGATAAAATGGAATCATAATTCATGAAGCCAACAGTTTATATTTTCATAATATTACCAATCGATCCTCAGGCAAACTGAACTGTGCTAAGTGTAATTAGCCAATTAGCATATTGAACTGTATCAATACTGCAATTACAATTTTGGATATCTAGGAATCATGATGCTAATCAGGAGTATTCACAAATAATCCACATATATAGTGATGGTCGTAAAGAATCTAATTTTATAGCCTGTGTGCTTAAAGTGTGGCTCTATAACTTAATTGGAAATGGCATTGTCATCTAAATTTTATACCTGCACCAAAAAACAAAGTAACAAGTCTATCTCTCTTTCACGTTCCATTGTCTGTGTCACTCTGGCAGAATGTGGTGTCAGTGAAAATGGAGCACAACATGCTCTCCAACCCATCAACGCTTGTCAAATCCTGTACAGAGAGAGGCAATGGAGACTCCTCATGATGACAACAGCAGCGCTAAATGCTCTTTTTTCTCTGACCTTATCTGTCAAGAAATGCTGTATGTGATAAGAACCTGACTAAAAAAATATAGATAGGAAGAAAATGAATCAGTCCAAAGAGGAGAATAAATTCTATTGTTAAACCATCAGATGATTTTTTACTCTCTTAAGAATTGTTTCCCTGAATTAAGATTTATGCATTGATTAAAAAATACTCTTCAGGGAGGGGGTTTTAGCCTATCAAGGTACAAAGCTGAAATTGTGGGTGTCTCTGGTCGCTGGCTTCCACCTCTAGTCTGTGTGTATTCAGCAGCTCGTAGGAAACCCACATGGGGGAGGCAGATTGGCAATTATAATATATGCAGTGTTGGTTATTTATTTATTTAACACTGATTTTAATTTAAGTTGAGTGTGTGTCTGTCTGCGTATGTTTTTATATCTGTGTCTGTGTGTGTGTTTCTCAGGCTTTGCAAAACCGGCTGGGTAATCAATGCCATTTCAGGGAGCTAATTGCCTGAAAGTCAAAAATATCCTTAAAATGCTGTTTTCTTGCCTATACATGAAAGACAGTTGCTCTTAGGGAGTATCTTTTGCTGTTTTGGAAGTGAGCTTTAACTTCTATGGAGGTCATTTCCACTGCTTAAGAGTCAATGTTAATGAATCTACACTCTCCAGCTGTTAACCTTTCGTGTAAACTCACATCTCGAGTGGCCAATAAGATGCACAGCAGTAATAATACCAGTAGCGGCAGGAGCAGTTGTTTTGTCCTCAAATACCTGCCAATCCACACAACAGAAGGAACAGCGTGGAGCTTCACCTCGTAGGAAGGCAATAACTTCCACGTAGGATTTTCAGGAAGGGGACACACTTCCTGAACATGTTCAAACTGCAGTGCCTTATGTTTCCAGTTAGGTTGTCCCTGATAGCGGCAGCCTCCTGGAATAAGCCACCCCCTGCCAGGTGGACATGCATTACCAATGCCTGATGAAGTAGCTACAGCTCTTTAATTGTTAACTCTAGCTCTTTCCAAGAATTGCCAGGTGTTTGTTGTAAGAGCTTACATTCTGCTGCCAAATTGGGTACTACATAGATGTCAGACGTCTCGTTTGAATGCAAACTTTTCAACTGATCAGACCAGTCAGAATAAGAGGGTGTTTGTCTTTGTCACACTGGCTGGGTTACTATAATAGAGAATCAATAACTGCACATATCTATGGCTGCTAATAAAAAAATTAATGTGATTAGATTACCTACAGTGTGGAAACAGGCCCTTCGGTCCAACTAGTCCACACCGACCATCCGAAGAGTAACCCACCCAGACCCATTTCCCTCTGACTAATGCACCTAACTCTAGGGACAATTTAGCATGGCCAATTCACCTAGCCTGCACATCGTTGGACTGTGGGAGGAAACCCACGCAGACACAGGGAGAATGTGCAAACTCCACACAGACAGTCACCCAAGGCTGGAATTGAACCTGGGTTCCTGGTGTTGTGAGGCAGCAGTGCTAACTACTGAGCCACCGTGCCACCCAAATGTGAATGTGTGTTTCTTACAATATGGCTGTGTGATATTTAATTCTGTTTCCAGGTAACTGGAAGTCCTATCCCATCAAGTCTGGTGACGAAACATGCTAAGAATCAGCTCATCCACTTTTCAAAATGGAGATGACGTGAGGGGTTAGGGGTGAGGCCATTCAGGTTTTCGGTCTTATTTTGATATTCTATATTCTTTTTTCATCCGAGGAGGCAAGCAGGAAATTGATGAGTGTGGAATATTGAAAGCACTGAAAATACTGAAGAATGACACTTGTGGAGAATTTCTATGAAAGGACAGTGATATTAAAATGAGGGTGGTTATCAGTGGTGACGGTCAAGTGGGGATGTGAGGAGGTGCTTAGATAGAGATGACTGGGCGCAAAACAAATTGGAATTAGGAGGATCATGCAGGGCAAGGCGTAGGAAGTTAGAGTGAAAGGGGGTAATTGATGATAAGACACAGATCAGTGCCATTCTTTTTCCTCATTTGGTTGTAAAGCCCCTTCCTATTCTGTATTCAGGAGATGATATCACACCCCTAATACTGAGCTCCTCAGTAACATCTAACCTAGTCTATTGGTAGCAGATTAGCAGGTAACCAACTCCCATAAACGCCAACGTGCTCATGTCCAGATAGTCTGTTTTTGTGATATTGCTTGAGGAGTACATATTGACCAGAATAGAGGAATAGTTTTCCTGCTCTTATTCAACATATTATCATTGAATCTTCTATGTCCATCTGAGATCGGATCTTAGTTTAACATCTCACTTGAAAAGACAATTGTTTGACAATATAACAGTCTCTTGATACTGCACTGGACCATCACATTTTATTTTTACAGCTAAAGGCATTGGAATGGGATTTTCACCTGCAGCTTTCTAAATCAAGGAATACTACCAGCTAAACCATAGCTATTAAACTATCACTATACCATGTTTATTATAGATGCCTGTTCATAGAAAACATGCCTTGGGCTGGTTTTAGTATTCTGCTCCTGTATCTGGTATTTAGGTGATGTCTGTCTGGACTATTTGTTTTTAACGGGTTAATGTCATTATAACATCATTGTTTGACAACCTTGGCAGATATTTTATGGTCTGAAATATTTTTCCTAATGTTTGCTTTAGGTCTACTTGCATCAATGACGTTTTTTTCTTCTTTCATGGGATATGGATATCACTGCCTAGGCCAGCATTAGTTGCATATCATTAAATGCCCATGAAACTAAGTGTGTTTGCTGTGCCATTTCACAAAGCACTTTAGAGTCAACCACATTGCTGCATGTCTTGAATCACATATCAGCCAGTATCATACAGTAGATTTTCTTCTCTAAAGAACCATATTGAACTAGGTGAGTTTCTACAATAGCCAATGATATTTGCAAATGTCACCATTTAAGACATTGGCTTCATATTCCAGATTTATTAATTTAATTTAACTTCAACCAGCTAATATTGTCAGATTTGAACTTGTGCCCCCAGATGATTACCATCACAATCTTCCTCTTGCTCTGACTGGCATGTTGGGAGCAGGCAACCATTCATCCACAATCTGTCTGCTCCTCATGCAAAAAAAATGCCCAGAGCTTAACCTGTACTTTTAAACATTTTCTTTATCTTTTCTCTCCTCCATTGTTCAAGAAAATTATGGCTTATATTTCAGGGATATAAGGCTATTTCATTTAGTGCATTTTGATCTTTGTTAATTCTTTTCTTGCCTCATTAGATATCTTGTGTAGAGGTGGTAAATAGGGTATTTTACTGTCCCTTTGCTTTTGTGTTTAGACCATCATAAAGTTTGGCGAGAAAGAATTCTTTGTAATGTTCTAGGAGTTTAAGTAAATCATCATTTAACCCTTTGAAATAATAACAATTTCAAGATTGTTTACTTTTGTGCTGTACAAAATCTGTGATTAATCGTCATTGTTCAGGGAGTTTTGCCTTTCCAAATAGATTCAAACAGACCTGCTAGGAGCTAAGTGTGTCATTGCTATGAGTTAGTGCTTGTATCATTAATGTTTTATACGACTCGCACTAATATAAATCACGCTTTGTCACCAAGAGAATAAATCTTCACTTGTTAAGAGAATATGAAGACATGGTGGATAGGACCAGTGCTAATGGTATTTATTTCAGGTACTAAAGGTCACTGAGCTCTCTGTTCAAATAATCATCTCTCAAGGGTGGTATTGCCAAACAGTCATGTGAAATGTTCTGCAATAGGAGAACTTTCTCTGGCTTGAAATGATTGTAAAAATGATTGTATGTGAAATAGGTATTAAATAATTGTGCAACTGTTAAACAGAAACTAATTTCAGACCAGGCAAAAGACAGTCACAATTATTAAATTAATAAGTCACAAATAACTGAATGAACTACAAAATAATAAAATTTGCAATGCAGAAACTGGCAACTCAGCTTAACTAGTCTATTCTGGTGTTAATGCCGTAAATAATATCCTCATGGCCCATTTCATGAGACCCAGTTAAAATATTCTTCTATTTCTTTGCAGTGTGGCAACACACCAAGGCTACCTCTACTGTACATTCTCAACCTGTGATCTCTATCAATTTGAAGGACAAAAGCATGAGATGCATGGGAGCACCACCAAGTATCTGTTACTTCCCTCTAAGCCACACACCTATTTAACTAGAAACTATGGGCAGAACCCTACAGAGGTCTGAGTGATGTGGGCTAGAATTGGAGACATTGAGGCCAGTCTTGATATTGAGATAATTTCATACTTTTATACTTTTCATAAACAGTGTGGTGACATTCTCACAAGGCAGCACTAAGATGCCAATTGACACTCATTATTGCTTATTCAATGCCTTGTTAGTGCCACAATATACCTCATTAATATTTAGATTCTCATCTTACCAGACAATAGATTTCGGAGAAACTTGATAAGCAGGTCAGAGTGTGCACCTGGTAGATTTAGTTCACTGCTTGTTCTGGTTTGACTGCATATTGCGCAATGGACAATATTATCTCAAGGCACACCCCATGGATACAGGACAAAATCATTCTTCCTCCATGGCTACTGTCATCCAGAACCAATTAACTCATCGTATCCAACTTGGCACTTTGTCTACATATTGACAGTGTGTTCTGGAAGCACAAGTTTGCATCGCAGGGTCCATCATAACTAGCATCAAAAGACTGCTGCAAGGACACGTTGCAAAGAAGGGCAGGCCACCCCAGCTCACAGATTGGACTAGGTCACATTTTAGGGGTGCTTGCTTGCTTACAGTGCTCACTCACTTAGAGGCTAGTTGCATGCTCACAGCATTCCTGCCTTGTTTTGCCATGCCATTTTGTGCAGTCAAATAACCAGGCACCTGCCTTACTGCTAAGCAGCCCTCAGTCTAAAGGGCATACATCTTGTTGTACTGCGATGTGTAACATTAATCCCACACAGGCTCTATGTGTGGCAAACACACTTCATGTGCAGCAAGCAGGAAGCCATGTATTCAACTCTTGGGGGAATAGCCATCATTGAAGACCTGAAGGCAACTATCAATTAAGGGGTTCCAGCACAGTGAGGGCAGGTTCCTATTCAAGTCCAGGGGATTGGCTGTGGTCAGGAGTCAGGCCGGCTGTTCGCAATCAAAGGGTCTGTGTTTCTGCAGTCTGGGAGTACAATGGCTCTTTAGTGACAAATCTGAGGGGCTGGGCTAATGCAGTCAGGATGATTTAGAAGAACCAGTCAGAGGTCTGGGCATGTTTTGTGAGGGACCGTCCGGTCAGGTCAGTAGAGGTGGTGGAACATTCAATCTATAGGATCTAATCATAGAAACTAAGGGAGAAAAGAGCACAAGTGTGGCTGTAACTGCTGCAATGAGCTTCAGTAGTTTTCAGATTGTGACAAGGAGTTGGGCTGCAGGCTGTGGGCAAGCATACGGTGCAATAGTGATTTGCAAGGGAGGATACTGCAAATGAAGCTAGGAAGAGTGCAACTTCAGAATCCTCCACAGTCCAGAGCACCCTGGCTTCAAGGAGAGGACATCGTGTAATGACACCTGGTATCGTTACCTCACATGCCAGGGGATAGATGGGGAGGCAAGTTAGGTGTCTGCACATGAGGACAGATTGGAGCAGCAATTAGGGAAAGTGTGAAGCCTGTTGGATTGAGTAGATGTGGATATTTGGGAGCTGACTGACATGGTGAGGCTGGAGGTCACTGGGAGAGGAGTGTTCACTGTCAGGGTGGAACTCAATAGGAATGAAAATGTCTGTGAGGACACTCAAAGTGAACTCAAACTGGGAAGGAGTAGGCTGCAGCGAGCACAGTTTAAAGGGCCTATAAGCAGGGACAACATTAGTCACAGGTCCATGAAAGCAGAGCACACATGCACACAGGCTGCTTACTCCCTGGCCATCCTGTAATATTGACCCTCTCTGTATGCTACCCTGTCATGGCCATTGCTGGAAAGCTGACATCTATGTCTTTTCACACAGAAGGAGCCCAATGTTAAGGATGTTTAATGAGCATCATTATAAGGAAAGGCATCATTATAACCCAATGTCATGTGTATACATTGCTCCCTTCGTTTCTCAACAGAGACCTCCATCTACAAAGTCTCTTCTGTGGCCATGAACTTCTGCTGGATGGTGTTAGAATGTCATTTTGCACAGAGACTTACAAGCATATAGAGTCATAGAGATGTACAGCATGGAAACAGACCCTTCAGTCCAACCCGTCCATGCCAACCAGATATTCCAACTCAATCTAGTCCCACCTGCCAGCACCCGGTCCATATCCCTCTAAACCCTTCCTATTCATATACCCATCCAAATGCCTTTTAAATGTTGTAATTGTACCAGCCTCCACCACATCCTCTGGCAGCTCATTACATACACGTACCACCCTCTGCGTGAAAAAGTTGCCTATTAGATCTCTTTTCTATCTTTCCCCTCTCACCCTAAACCTATGCCCTCTAGTTCTGGACTCCCCTGACCCAGGGAAAAGACTTTGTCGATTTATCTTATCCATGCCACTCATGATTTTGTAAACCTCTACAAGGTCACCCCTCAACCTCCGATGCTCCAGGGAAAACTGCCCCAGACTGTTCAGCCTCTCCCTATAGCTCAAATCCTCTAACCCTGGCAACATCCTTTTAAATCTTTTCTGAACCCTTTCAAGTTTCACAACATCTTTCCGATAGGAAGGAGACCAGAATTGCATGCAATATTCCAACAGTGGCCTAATCAATGTCCTGTACAGCCACAACATGACCTCCCAACTCATGTGCTCAATACTCTGACCAATAAAAGAAAGCATATCAAACACCTTCTTCATTATCCTATCTATCTGTGACTCCACTTTCAAGGAGCTATGAACTCGCACGCCAAGGTCTCTTTGTTCAGCAACACTCCCTCGGACCTTACCATTAAGTGTATAAGTCCTGCTAAGATTTGCTTTCCCAAAATGCAGCACCTCACATTTATCTGCATTAAATGTCATGAACATTTATGGACAAACTGCTATTTACAGACAAGCCTTCTTCACCAGCCCACCAGAGTATCCTCAGTAGGTTTTCTTCCATCTCGCTCTCTCTCTCTCTGTATCCCCCACTACATCTCTGAACTTTGATGGGGAGACCCTCGTGGTGCCAGACATAGTGAGGGTATTTTTGCCAGAGGCAATCAACTCTCCCTATCTTGATTTTCCAAGTGTCAGAGAGAGACAGGCAGGGTAGAGGTGGAGGGGCCAGTCAGTATTGCAATGTTCCAGGTGGAAACTGCTGAGAAACCAGTGTATGGTTTCAGCAGTGGCTCGGTGCCCCCTGGCGCTTTCCTGTCTCCTTGTGAGGAGGGGGTCAAAGATCACCAACTCTGTCACCCTGTCCTAAGGAGCAATGGCTACGACAATAGAGCACAATGTGTGTACCTCTCAGCAGGCCTTGAGGGGGTTGGACCTGGCTCTTTATGGCAGCTTCCAACCAGGATGTGTTGCACTGACTCATCCTCTGGGCAATAAGGGCCATTGCATTCCACATATCTTTCTGCTGCTCCCACCCTTCCCTATGAATGTGCATAAAATCCCCGATTGTCAACACCACAGAGGCTTCTCATGTCTGAGGCTGAGCTGAAGGCTGGTCTTCAGTAATCCTCCGAGTGCCATTGGCCTGTGATGTTTCTTCCTCGATCTGCTGCAGAGCCCTTGCAGTGAGCTGCTCACCAGATTGTGTGTATTCACACTCCCCATGTCCACAGTTCTCACAGTGGTGTCACTAAATGGTCTGGTGGTCAGGGAGGATACGGGAGACAGCTTTGCTGATGTGTTCCAAAAGAGGGTGAGTAGACAACGTGGAGGGCATGGAGTAATGCTGGGGGCTGAGCCGAGGAAGTAGGTCAAAGGAATGTGTTTCAGGTAACAATAGGGGGTTGGTGGTAGTTGGGGGGGGAGTCGGGGGTAAGATGACGGGTTGTGAGCCTTGGTGGAAGAGTGTGCAGAGACACTCAGGGATATTTATGGCAGGACAATAAATCTGGCAAAGCCTGTGACACTCCCCTTTGAATGAGCAAATTAAACCAAAAAAAACACAGCATGGCCTCAAATTCATCTATATTTTTTGCCTCAGCATACTGTACATAACAAAACTGATACTTTTTTGAAATAATTTACTCAATTGGGACTGAAGCAGAAGGTGATGGGTTACAAGGGAGTGAAATGGTGCAGTGGTATTGTTACTAAACTAAGAATCCAACAACCCAGGTAGTTCTCTGAGGTCCTGGGTTCATATTCCACAATGGCAGAGTTTGAATTAAGTTCTAATAGTGACCATGAAACTATTGGCAATTGTTGCAAACATTCTTCTGATTCACTAAACCCCTTTAGAAACGAAAATCTGTTATCTTTACCTAAATGTGACTCAGCAGGATGGTTGATTCTTAACTGCCCTCTGAAATTGTACTAGCAAGTCACTTAGTTGTTACAAACAGCTAAAATGCTAAAAGGAATGAAACCAATTGGAACACCCAGCATTGACTAAAGCACTGGAAACGACAAAGGCAAATCCAGCCCTATTAACCCAGCAAAGTCCTCCTGACTCACATCTGGGGACTAGGACAAAGGTTGTGGAAACTGTCTAACTAACTGGTCAAGCAACAGTATGACATAGTCAACCTCATGGAATTGTATCTTACAGACAATACGCTAAACAAAAGTCAATCACCATCTCTGGTATACCCAGTCCCACTAGTGGGACAGACTTTACAGAGGTGGTGGTAAAATGGTATACGAATTAGAAGCACTTGCCTCAGATCCCATGACATTTTATTGCATTAGATAAAACATAGACAAGGAAATGGGGAAGAAAATCTCCTAATTATCAGATATTGTATATTTACACATGCACACAAATGCAATTCAATTCAAATAAGTGGGAGGTGATGCAGTTGAGCAGGCCAAACAAGGCAAAGGAATGTATGATGGATAGGACCCTGGGAAGCATCAAGGATTAGAGACGTTATTGTGCATGTTCATTGGTCCCTTAGGTAGTGAGACAAGTAAATCTCTTCATTTACTTGTTACGAAGGCATATTGGATATTTACTTTTATTATCCGATGTAAAGAACTTAAGAGCAGGGAAGTTTCACTGGAACTGTATAAACAGTTAGGTCAAGCCACAGCTCTGGAATCCAGATTATAGAAGGGATGTCATAGAGTCATAGAAATTTACAGCACAGAAACAGACCCTTTGGTCAAACTCTTCAAGCTGACCAGATATCCTAAACTAATCTAGTCCCATTTTGCCAGTATTTGACCCAAATCCCTCCAAGCTCTTCTTATTCATATACCCATCCAAAATACCTTTTAAATGTTGTAATTGTGCCAGCCTACACCACTTTCTCTGGCAACTCATTCCATATGTTCACCATCATCTGCATAAAACAGTTGCCCTTAGGTCCCTTTTAAATTTTTCCCCATTCAACTTAAACTTATGTCCTCTAGTTTTGGACTCCCCTGTGGAAAAGATCTTGAGTATTCACCCTATCCATGCCCCTCATGATTTCAAAAACCTCAATAAGGTTATCCCTCAGCCTCTGAAACTCCAGAGAAAATAGCCCCAGCCTATTCAGTCTCTCCATAGAGCTCAAACCCTCCAAGCCCAGCAACATCCTTGTAAATCTTTTCTGAACCTTTTCAAGTTTTACAACATCTTTCCTCTAGCAGGGAGTCGAGAACTGAATACAGTATTTCAAAAGTGGCCGAACCAATGTCTTGTATAGCTGCAACATGACCTCTCAACTCCTATATTCGATGCACTCTCCAATAAAGGCAAGCATGCTAAATGCTTTCTTTACTACCCTGTCTACCTGCAATTCAACTTTCAAGGAACTACGAACCTGCACTCCTAGTCCCTTTGTTCGGCAACACTCCCCAGGACCTTACCATTAACTGCATAATTTCTGCCATGATTTGCGAAATGTAGCAGCTCAAATTTATCGAGGTTAAACTCCATCTGCCACTCCTTGGCCCATTGGCCTATCTGATCAAGGTTGCTTTGTTCTCTGAGGTAACCTTCTTTGCTGTCTACTACACCTTCAGCTTTGGCATCATCTATACATTTACTAACTAGACCTCCTATATTCACATTCAAATCATTGATATGGATGACAAAAAGCAGTGGACCCAGCACCGATTCCTGTGGTACACCACTGGTCACAGGTCTCCAGTCTGAAAGGCAACTGACCAGCACCACTCTCCTTCTTCTACCTTCCAGTGAAAGCTGCGGAGAGGTGCAGAGGAGATTAACCAGGATTTTTGCCTGGGCTGTAGTTATGGTTTTAGTTATGAAGAGAGATTGGATAGGCTGGAATTGTTTTCCTTAGGCCAGAGGAGACAGAGAGAGGAACATGATTGAGATGTATAAGATTTTGGGGCACTTAGATAGAGTAAACAGGAAGGAACTTTTCATCTTGGTGGAGGGATCAATTATCGGCAGCACAGATTGAAGGAACAGGCAGGAGGTTTAAAGATTATGTTACAAAAGAAAAAATTATCCAGAAGGTTGTGGGAATCTGGAACTCAATCCCTGTAAGGCTGACAGAGGCAGAAATCCTCATGACATTGAAGTAGTATAAAGACATGCACTTTAAATGCCAAGACATACCAAGCTATGGCCTACATGCTGGAAAATGGTATTAGAATAGTTAGTGCTTGTTTTTGACTGATATAGATATGACAGGCAAAAAGGCTTTTTTCTGTGATGTAGACCTTTTTGACTCTATGACATACTCCACAACTGATGAGTCTCTATTCCTTCATGTTGAACTCTATTTGGAGGATACAATGAGGTTGGAAAATAGTGCAGGTGGTCTTTGGGTGAGGGATTTGCATATCCATTATCAAGACTGGATTGGCAGTATTGCAGCCAGACTTAGTTTGTGGCAGTGATGAGGGAACCACAGTGAAAAAATACTTGACCACATTCTATCCAATCTGCTTCCTGTGGGTGCATCTGTCCATGATAGTATTGGTAAGATTGAGTCCCAGACATAGTCCTTGTGCACGTGAATCCACTTTCACACTGAGTATACCATCCACCATGATGTGTTACATTATCACTATTCTCAATGAGATGGATTTTGAGCAGATTTGGGAACTCAAGATTGGACATCCATGAGGTGCTCTGGGACATCATTAGCAACAGAATTCTACACAAACACAATTTTCATCTTCATGGCCCGCATTATCTCTCACTCGACCATTGCCATCCCACCAAGTTCCCCTCCAAACCACTCCCTATCCCTCCCTCACAGCATTGGAGGTGCATCAACAAAGGTCTGCACAGGTTCACAAAAGTTCATCTTCTCATTGATATTTAGGGATAGCCAATAATTGCTCGTTTAAAAAGCAAAACACTCATTCCCTGAATCAATAAAAGAAATTCAGTCCAAACCAAACTCTTATTGTACTATGTAACAATTATGTTAATGATAACACTATTTTGGCTTCATTGTTTCTTTCTAACGTTGCATTAGTTTTAACTTACATGATATACTAGGGATATAAACAAATAAAAAGACAGACAGGGCAGGAGTAACTGGCCCATCAAACCTATTCAAAATAGTCATGATAAAACATTAAGTCACCCTGTGCACCCTCCTGTATATAAACATGAAATCTTCAGAGATATGAAAAGATAGATTACAAAATCTAGGCAAATTCAGGGGTAAAAGGGTGAGGGAAATTGCTCTCTGAAACCCAAACAAACTTAAATTGATTTCTAGGAAAAACATACTTGACCTCATCCTCACCAATTTGCTTGCCACAGATGCATGTCCCCATGGCAGTATCAGTAGGAGTGACCAACACATAGGTCATTGTGGAGATGTAACCCTACTTCGCATTGAGTATATCCTCTATTGTATTGTGTGGCACTGCTGCTGTGCTAAATGGGATCCCGTACATATCCCACTTTACCATTTCCCTCAAGCCAGGAGATCAAGCCTGATTCAATGAAGAGTATGAGAGGGTATGCTAGGAAGAGCACCAGGTATACCTAAAAATAAAGTGCCAGTCCAGTGAAGCTACAAAACAGGAACACTTGTATGCCAAACAGTATAAACAGTAACTGATAGACAGGGCTACATGTATAACAAGCAACAAAAGCAGATCTAAGCTCTGCGCAGTCCTGCCACATCCGACTGTTAATGGTGATGAACAATTAAACAACTCACTGGAGGAGGGAGCTAGACAACTACCCCGATCCTTAAGGATAGGATCGTGTTGAGCATAACCAATGATCAACTTACCTTTTCAGGCAGCAATATTAACAACATCACAAAAGCTTTTCAGACTGTTTTGGAAATCCATGCACACACAAACACACATGAACCACTGATTTATTTCAAATGCAATCACACCCCTGTCAAGAAAATCCTCCTATTTAACCTTGTTTTATGCATATGTTGGTAAAACACATGATTACTCATTTTCCTTTGCCTTTCTAATTCAAATAGTCTGTCTACACACAATTTGTTTGCTCAACAATTTAAACATGTCAGTTAAAATTTCTCAAAATGCATATTCTTGTAAAGCAGTTCTTGAAGTATGTACAGAGAAATGTTGATTATCTGAACGCCTCAGGCGGGGAGTATTTTGTTCACATAATCGAACGTTTGGATAATTGAATGCCAGATAATCGAGGTTCCTCTGAAATTGAAGCACAGTGACTCAGTGGTTAGTAATGCAGCCAGCCAGTTTGACTCAAGCTTGAGCGATTGTCTGTGTGGAGTTTGCACATTCTCCCCATGTCAGAGTGGGTTTCCTTCTGGTGCTCTGATTTCCTCCCACAGTCCAGTGCTGTGCAGCTTAAATGGATTGGCCATGCTAAATTGCCCATTGTGTTCAAGGATGTGGAGGCTAGGTGGATTAGCCATGTGAAATGCAGGAATAGGATCGATGGGGTAGGTTTGGATGGGATGGTCTTTGGAGAGTTGGTGTGGACTTGACAGGCAGAATGGCTTGCTTCCACACTGTAGAAATTCCATGCAGAAGATACAGAATATTGACTTGTGTATTTTAACTTAATTATAATTTTCTTGTCAATCTAGCTTAACTGCATGTCAATAGATAATTATGAATGCAATTTTTAATTTCAAATCAAGACGTAGTTTATAATATTTGTATTACAAAGTAAATTTTTCATGCCTGTGAGGAAATGCAGGCCACACAATTAAAAGTTCAAAAGGTGCAAGAATACTGCAGTGGTTTTTGAAATTTCTTTGTAGATCAGAGATTGGTTTAGTGACATGTTCAGAATCGGTGTGTCTGAAGCATAAGAAGTCAGATAAAAGCACCACAGCTATCCTCAAAAGTGGACAATCTAACACAAATATGCAGAAATCCTTCCAGATCACTGCAACTTGATTATTTTATAGCAATTTTAGTGGAAAGAAATTTGTTCCCCTGTAGAAAATTGCATTACATCGGATGCAAACTATTACTACAATTACTTAATGCTGTTTATGAGGCTGGTAAATTGAAAGGCATAGTAAAAAGGTTCCATTGTTATATAAAAAGAACCTCAGAGAACAAGGACACTGCATTGTCAGAGATTTCAGATTAGGCTGTAAAACTGTAAATTTGTCTCCTAGCTCCTGCTGGATGATAAAGACTGTTTGACACTCCTGACAGATATAAGGTCCAGTAACTGACAAGCAGAAGTATACTGGCTGTGTGTTTCCTGAGATGCTCAATACAGGTGATATATGGCATTTCAGCTGTATTGAGCTTTGTTTGAGATAAGGTTGAGATTCTTTCTATCATTATTTTATTGGGTAGCAGATAATTCAGAATCAATTCTACAATTTTACTCCTATTTTCACTTATAGTGTTTGCTAATTCTCTTTGTCTACTCATCAAATTTCAGTTATTACATTACATTACTTACAGTATGGAAACAGGCCCTTCGGCCCAACAAGTCCACACCGACCTGCCGAAGCACAACCACCCAGACCCATTCCCTTACACCTACCCCTTCACCTAACACTACGGGCAATGTACCAATTCACCTAACCTGCACATTTTTGGACTGTGGGAGGAAACCGGAGCACCCGGAGGAAACCCACACAGACACAGGGAGAATGTGCAAACTCCACACAGTCAGTTGCCTGAGGCGGGAAGTGAACCCCGGTCTCTGGTGCTGTGAGGCAGCAGTGCTAACCACTGAGCCACCGTGCCACCCACAAATGTGGATAACTTTCACTTCACTGCTTGGGAGATAAACGTGCAGAGCTGACCACCCATACGTTGAAAGTGACTATTAACACAATCATCTCCTTTACTTTTGTTTTTATTTTGTTACAGCTGCAGCTCGTACATGAAGCCTATTTTAAAATTCAATTTGTGTTGCCAAAAAATGTCCCCACACCTGAGTACACTCAGCTAAGTAATGCGAAAACCATTTCATTGCTTGTATAGAAAGGAATGGGAAGCTCAAACCCTCCATAACCTGCGTCTAATTGTGACTATCATTTGTGATGACTCTTCTTCTACTAAACTCACATCATCATGTGGAAGGCTGATCTTAACAGAAGCAGGACATGAAACTGGATTTACAATGTATTATCTGTATGTGAAGAATAAATGATATAAAGCAAATAATAATCAATACAAACAGTGAATAAAATAACATGAAGAATAGAGAAACAGATGGAAAATAAATAAAAAGTTTTAGAACATAGAACATAGAATAGTACAGCACAGGAATAGGGCCTTCGGCCCACTATGTTGTGCTGAACATATCGCCAAATTGAACTAATCTCTTCTGCTGCCTTTGGCCCATATTCCTCCAATCCTTGCAAGTTCATGTGCTTATCTAAAAGTCCATTAAATACCCCTACTGCCCGCCCCATGTCTCCCGGCAACCCACTCTAGACTCCGACCACTCTCTGTGTAAAATCATTCCACCTCACATCTCCTTTGAACTTTCTTCCTCTTACCCTAAATGCACACCCCCTTATTTTAGACATTTCAAGTCTTGGAAAACTATTCTGACCATCAGCCGTATCTATGCATCTCATAATTTTATAGACTTCTGCTGCTCCAGAGAGAACAACCCAAGTTTTTCTAGCCTCTCCTTATAGCTCATACCCCCTAATCCAGGCAGCATCCTGGTAACCCTCTTCGGCATCCTCTCAAAAGTGTCCAAGTTCATCCAATAATGTGGCGACCAGAATTGAATGAAATACTTTAAGTGTGGCCTAACCAAAGTTTTATAAAGCTGCAACATGACATTCTGACTCTTGTACTTAATTCCCTGACCAATAAAGGCAGGCAAGCCGTATACTTTCTTTGCCACCCTATCTACTTGAGTGGCCACTTTCAGGGAGCTATGGATTTGAACCCCAAGACCTCTCTGTACATCAATGCTGTTCAGGCTTATGCCATTAGCTGTATACTTTTCCTTAACATTTGATCACCTCACACTTACCTGGATTAAACTCCATCTGCCATTTCTCTGCCCATACCTGCAACTGCTCTATATCCTGCTGTATCTTTTGACAACCTTCTACACTATCTACAACTCCATCAATATTTGTACCATCTGCAAATTTACTCGCCATCCATCTATAGTTTTAGAGAGCAACAGGAGAAGTAAAGCAAGCAGAAGGAAACATATTTACTTATGTACAAATTAGAGGCAACAGCTTAAGTGACTGACAGGTCCACATCTGGACACACGTTATCAAATAATACAAGTGTCGAATAGCCATGCAGTTTTCAGTATTTGTGTGGTGTTACAATGGTGAAACAGTCAATATTTTAGTCTCAACCATTTCATGCATGCGCCAAGAATTTCACAGGCTCCCACTCTCAAAGTGAAGAAATTTCTCCTCACCTCCAGAAGGTCAAATGATGACACCAGAGAAGGAATGATAGGAGATAGAAGAGAAATTAGAGAAAAAAATTCAAGTTCAGAGAAAAGACAGGGGAGTGTGCTTACAGGAAGTGTAAAGTGATATTCTAGGGAAAGGGAGGAAGATGCAAAATCACCAATTCAAGGACCTCAATTTGAGGTTAATTTTAAAAACCCAATGAGCTTCTCATATTTGTTGTGAGAATTAAGGTTGAAAGGGACAGGGAAGAGGATATTAATAAGTAAATAAAAACTGAAATGACTCCAGATGCTGGAAATCAGAAACAAAAACAGAAATTTCTGCTAGAACTCACAGGTCTGACAACATCTGTACAGAGAAATCAAAGTTAACATTTTGGGTCCAGGTATCTTTCCTCAGAACTGATATTAAGAAGATTGAGTATAGCTGAGAAAAGAATTCAGAAATTTCCTTTGCATTCCCATATCATCCTGGAAAAATAAACAGCTAGTAGTTCCATTGGGGATTACGGCATTAATGTTGAAGCTGAATGTACTATTGAGAGGATCAGTCATGGCAGAAATGTTGTGGTGACTCGATGGCAAATAGGTTTGTCACTTGGAAGTTTTAGATTCTTAAATTTGAGCTTTTAGTTGTAAGTAAATTGGAGAAGTTTTTATTCCTCCGGTGAGTGGTTTGAGAAGGAAGTAGGCTTTGGTAGGGGAAGCCAGATATCTGTGGAGAATGATACAAATAATTGAATGATCAGAGATGGTCAAAAATTGATTGATAATATAGATGAAGTCACATCACATGGAAATGAGTCACCTTGAATATGGCCTGGGTCATTTGTATGGAGGATTGAGATTAAGTGAGAACAGGAGAGCAATGATTTCCAAGGAGAGATAATGAGATAAATCAATATGGAAGTTGATTAGCATTTGGTGCAGAGGTGGAGGCTGGAAAGTAGTGAAGATAAGTTGTTACGAAAGTTGGAAAAATAATTGCGCAGTTAGTTGAGAGGCAAGACTTTAAATGAGAGGATGGGTGAGCATGGGGTGGAAAAGAGAGTCAAATAAAGGAAAACGATTAAAGGAAGGGGAAATGCCAAAGGTATACAGAGACATACTAAGTTGAGATTTAATAATACTTACAGAGTTAACATAGGCAGCACAAGCATCAATGAGCGCCTTTGTCCAAATTTGAAGACAAAAGTGGTATGAGAGCGAAGTCAGAAGCAATCTGAAGGTGGAGTATTGGAGGGGGCCCTGTTTGAGCAATCCTTATTGGGATAAAGATGTCAGATTTGTTTGCAGGGCAGAAAAGTTGTGACAAAGTTGGAGGTCAACATACAATCTAGAAAAAGCAGAAAAATGTGCTTCAGCCCTAGTCAGGCCTGTGAACTTGCCCTGAAGTAAAATTAATATTGTAATACTTCGCACAACGCTATTTGAACTTGCCAAATCAGGAAGCTAGTCTTCTAAAGAAGACTTATTTCCAAATTGTAGATCTCTTGTATAAAAAGAAATAATTGGTCCCAGTTTTTGCTATTTTAATTTGATACTTCAGTTTTCCATAAAGTAGAAAGCTCGAAAGGATATCTATTGTATAAAAAATGATATGAATTTATTTCATTTGCACTTCAATGGATATAGTTAATTGTTTTCAAGCAAAATAGATAAAGACAATTTTCTCTTTTTATCAATATGAAAGTTTGAATGATGAGCAGTGTCCTGTCTGAAAATATATGGCTCTATTTTTAGTTATCTGTTGTTTCTATTTCTTAGAAAATGTTAAATACTTTGCATGGTCTTATAATTTCAAAACAATATTGAAGTCAAAAAGGCAGATAGGGAAGATTTCTTATGCTTTGTGTATGAAGATTTCATCAATGCAATTAATTTCAGAAACATTAGCATAAAATATCCAAGCTGGTATTCTCATTATTTTGCACTATTGAGAAAGTATTGCATTATTAGAGGTGCATCTTTCAGATTTGTTGTTAAGTTGAAGCTTCTCTGTCCTCTCAAATGTACCATTTGTACTACATGAAGAAAAACAGTGCAGGCATCCCCAGCATCCTTTCAAATATTGAACCCCCATCACAAACATTAAAATAGATTATCTGGTCATAATCACATTACAATTTGTAGAGACTTCCTTTTCCCATATTGGCTGCTGGATTTCCTATTACAACAATGACAACATTTCAAAAGTATTTCACTGACTGTGAAAACACTTTGGAATGTCCCAAGGTTGTGCTTTATAATTATAATTGTTTCTTCCATTTAGCATATTCATGGATGTATATTTATGTCAAACATTTTTACAAATAATAAACAGAAAAACGCATCTTTCCCTGAATCTGAGGGGTTAAGTTGCTTGTATCATTAATTATTTTATTGGCAATAGAAACTTTCTCATCTTTTCTTCAGAAGCAATGCTATCGCTGTCAGATTGTGGTCAACTTTGCAGTTTATTAATCATTTTCAATAACACAACCAACAATCATATCTTGTTTCCTTCTACCACATATTATGGTAACTATGATTTTACAAATATGTCTTTCCTTCCTTTGCAGCATTTTAAGTTGATTCAAAGCTTAATTTATTACAGATATTTCAGTACTTCATCTGAACATACTGCTACTTGGAAGTATACAGTGGATTTTTCAATTCCCAGTTGGGTATAGGTATCGATGAGAATGTTAGAAAAATATAAAAAATCAGAAGGTCAACATTATAGAATTCCTATAGTGAATAAGCATTCTATTCAGCCCTTAAAGCTTACACTGACCCTCTGAAGAGCATCCCACCCTGACCCACCTCCTTATCCTATCCCTGCATTTCCTGTGGCTAATTCACCGAGCCTGAACATCTTTGCTTAAACCCCACATAGTCGGCCAAGGGTGGAGTCAAACTTGGGTCCTGGTTCTGTGAGACTGCAATGCTAACCCCAGAATTACTCTACCACCCATTGAAAAACATCTTTTCTGATGTTACCCTTAAACATTAAATTTCAGAATCTTATGGTTGAGTGGTGACTACCTTATTTCCATTTATTGCATCTCATTAATATCGTATTTACAATTCTTAGCTCTTTCCCTGAGTAACAAGATAGCACAAATTTCAAACATACATGTCACACTGGATAACTGGTGGCTCATCAATTGCTTGTTCTGGTCATTGTCTAACTGTATCTTCAACACAATGTCCATGGCAATGGTCAGTGTCTATAGTATGCTCCGTTGCTACCATCCTCCCTGAACTGGTTGGACTTGACTAGCAGGACTGATTGTAGTCCAGTTCCTGGATTGCAAGGTCATGGATTCCTGGGCTCTGATGGGACCAAATACTTGACTGACCATACCAAAAGCCTGAACTTGAATCAGATGAGCCCTTTAGCCGGCACCCTATGTTACTTTTAAGCTGCAAGGTTACTGCTGACATGAGCTGAAACTGTTTCAATTATTGATTTTCGGTTACAGAGGTGTAGAAAGAAGCAAAAGAATAATTCGAAGGAATGTAGGCAGTATCCCCTGATTGACATCAGTAAGTAATGTTCCCCTTTGACTTCCATTATGGTTATGTGCTTGAAGCAGGTAGTATAAATTAACCATGTAAAGTGCTAGTACATTGTGCAGGGGTGTCGTTGATATAGAATGATAATGCACAGCAACATATCAGTGCTCTTGACTGTTCAGAGTTTCCCACCATGTTGAGCGGCCTCTGCCCATTAAAAGCAACATAAGGAACAGAGACTGACAGCCTGTAACTGAGCACTAAAGATCCTGTGGCCTAAGAAGCAATGTGAAGGATTCAGAGGTTGTTTACACCCAAGTAAGTGCAAAGTAAGTGAATGCACAGAAAGTCAGCACACAAATACATATATTATAGGAATTAAGGCAAAGACATTAAGGAAGGTGCAGGATTATTTACAATGATCTGTCACCCTTGCAACATATATCCACTTGGTAAGTTTTTATCTTCCTCTACATCCCACTATGTCTAAGTGCAGTTCTGACTTCTGTAGCTATATGAGGGAACCTGTTTTTTACTTGGCTCTGTTGACTTGGAAGACTTGGGCAATCACCATCCGAAAGGTGTTTGGATTTACAGGGCCAGACTCTGCTGAGAGCTTCCTGTATAGATGCAGCCTCACACACTTTGGCTTAAATCATTTCAGGCTTTAGGATCACAGTGTGGATGGGGTTTGGGGATAATGTGTTGGGGTCAGGAAACTCTGGAATGCTCTGAGATACATTTTTGGAGAACCAGTGCATGGCTCCTTCCTCCCTCTGTGTTACTGCACCACTCTATAGCAGTCGAGGTCTCTTGTTCCGTTCTCACCTGGCCATTGATGCTAGATCAGTGAGGCACATTCTGCTGGTGCCACTAACACCTTCAACATTCCAAGTAGAGAGCAGCATAGAGTGAGGAGCCTGGTGTTCATCACCAGCAGCAATCTCCATTCCTGCACTGCCATTCTTGGTCCTCTTGTTACAGTTACATGCCAATGTTTACTGCCACGAGAGAACGGAAGGAATTGAGTAAAATGAGAGCGCATGGAAGAGCAGCTAGTGCTGATGTCAGAGTAGAAGAGTTAGTGAGTAAGCAGGATGCACAGAGGACAAGATGGTGAAGTAGTTTGTATGGATGAGGTGGCGAGGTTCCTGATTGGCTGAGATGATCACTGGACAACTCTGAATGCCTCATTGCTGCTTGGTTCAGTGAGATTTCCTGTTGGTTAGGGTAGGGAGATAATCAACATGGACTTTGCCTGCTCCAACACTTGCATAGAGGGGAAAATCCTGGCAAGTTTACACTTTTTTTTGTCTATAGGCAATTTTCTTATATAAATCATCAATTCCCTAGAGTGTGGAAACAGGCCATTGGTCCAACAAGTCCACACCGACTCTTCAAAGAGTAACCCACCTCGACTATTTCCCTACGTTTACCTCTAACTAATGCACCTAACCTACACACCCCTGAACACTATGGGGCAATTTAGCTTGGCAACTCACTTAACCTGACCTGCATATTTTAGATTGTGTGAGGAAACCGAAGCACCTGGAGGAAACCCACATAGACACAGCGAGAATATGCAAACTCCATACAGACAGTCGCCCAAGGCTGGAATTGAACTGTGGTCCCTGGCGCTGTGAGGTGGCAGTGCTAACCACGGAGCCTCCATGCTGCCAAATATTTTCATTTACTTTAAGAGACCACCTTCCTGAGTTTTCTAATGTATTTTCATTTTCCTTTTTAGATTAGATTACATTAGATTACATTACAGTGTGGAAACAGGCCCTTCGGCCCAACAAGTCCACACCGATCCGCCGAAGCGTAACCCACCCATACCCCTACATTTACCCCTTACCTAACACTACGGGCAATTTAGCATGACCAATTCACCTGACCCTGAGGTGGGAATTGAACCCGGGTCTCTGGTGCTGTGAGACAGCAATGCTAACCACTGTGCCACCGTGCCACCCTTTCTTGCACAGGTTTTTGTTTTTTTTATTGTGTTAGTATAACTTATTCCATTTTTGCATGAAGCATAAATGTACTGACTATTCATTAGACTCTTTTTTTCATTTTGCACCTTGGCCTCTAACACACGTGATATTATACAAGCTTCAAACATTCCTATGTTGATTTAAAACATTTTCATTGCACATCTCAATGCTATTGGAAAGAAAGAAAATGTTCGATATTTCACCTTACCATGTTCAGTTTATTTTACTATTCATAACTATTGGAAGTAGAGCTTTTTTCCGATTTTATAATTTCCCTCTTAACAAATTAATCTGGCATCTTGCTCATTTAATTCCGCCCAAGTATGCTCATCAGACAATGCATCCCACAACTGTATTTGCAATTGAGGATAACATGCAAATATGCTTACCTTATCTATTCATCGTTCCAAGGCAGTCTTTCATGCTTGCAATCAAAAGGTGAAAATCAAAGTCACAGAACTCCCTCAGTAGATTTATAAGAGGTATTATTTATCTGTAGTGATGGGTCATTTCATTTTCCTGTCTTAATTTACGAGCTAGTAATAACCACGCTGTAAACAATTCTCCTCAAATAGTTCAATCCTGTCTCTGGAAAAAACAATGTGAAACTTTGTAAAACATCTCACATCCACAACGTCAGACTTTACACGACTTGTTGCAAATAAAATCTGGTTAAAAACAACTGCAAGGAAACCTGTTCAGGGTAGTAGAGGTGAACAAATATTTGATCCCAAAAATGATCTTAATAAGGCTTCGAATAAGGATTCGATGGGAATTTAGAATTCAAAACTCAAACAAGTCAGCCTGATCTTATTGAATAGTGGAGCAGGCTTGATGGGTCAAAGCCTAATTTGGCTCCTGATTAGTATGCCCCTCACTGGTTAGGTGTCATTTTATTTTCCCTTAAGAGAGATACAAGTACGACAGTGAGCATAATGCAATATTGTGGCAGATGTGCCTGTAATGGTTGAATAGCTGTCACCATGTGGAATCTGTAAGATGCTGTGCAGCTTAGGGATGATCTAAAGTTATAAATGTTAGAAACAAACACCACTTGACAGAGATTATTGTTAGTGATTCATGGGTTAGTGGCACATTGAGCAATTTCTTAGGCGAGAGCTGTAGTTGCTTGCATATGGCAATTGAAGAGACCTTTCCTGTCCAGTACAACTGATTTGTGGCCATTGAGATTCTTGAAATGGTCTCCAGAGCTTCATGGCTGCATTGACCTCAATATTTATTTGTACCCATTGCTCCTGTCAATATTTTCTGGAGAGGGACTTGTCCCCTGTAAATAGATGGCCTCTCCAACACTTGCATTTTGGTCACTGAAAATTCTTGGAGCTGCTGTCTGTCATTCTTGCCTTTTTCACAGCAAAATCACTTGTAAAAGGGTTTCTGGAGCCTGCTCCAGCCAAAATGAACTTTTCCAATAAGAAGTGGCTTTAAGTGTTTGCAGGTAAGGTTGTCCAGTTCCCTTATGGTCTTAGTCTCCTTTCAAACGTACAGCCACTTAACACATCCTGTTGGATGTATGCAACATTTAAATTATCAGGCAGGACATAAGATCACAAAGTAAGAAGAAATAAGTGCGGGGGAGACCGTTTGGCTCTGCAACCCTGCTGTATCATTCAACAAGATCATGGCTGATTTTATTATGTTCTCAACTCCACTTTCCTGTCTGTCCCCCCTAAAACTTTGCTTTCTTGTTGATCAGAGTTCTATCTAATTCAGCTTTGATGTGCCAGTGTTGGACTGGGATGGACAAAGTTAAAAATCACACGACACCAGGTTATAGTCCAACAGGTTTATTTGAAAGTACTAGCTTTTGGAGCTCAGCGATGATGGAGTGGCACTGCGAAAATTAATACTTCCACATAAATCTGTTGGACTATAACTTGGTGTGTGTGATTTTTAACTTAATTCAGCTTTGACTATATCTAACAAACCAGCCTTCATTGCTCTCAGGGAAAGATAATTCCAAAGCCATGTGGCCCTCTGGGAGTAGAAATATCTCATCATTTCCATCTCAAATGAGAGACTCATTATCTTTAAACTAGTGCCTCTACTTTCTGGATTCTCCTTTGAGCGTAATACATTCTCTCAACGTGTACCTTTTCAAACTCCCTCAGAACCTTCACGTTTCAATAAGTTCAAAGCTCTTTCTTCCAAACTCGACTGCGTATAGTGTCATGGAAAAATGTATGTGCTCTTTTATTACCCACGGTCGACATTTGTTTGCTATGGAAAGAGGTGTGCCTTTCTTACCCTTGGAGTATAACCCAATTAAATAATCTCGCAGCAAACTTTTACATTTTAAAAATAAAGAAGATTGTTTATACACAGTTACCTTGAATTACTGCAAGACCTCACAAACATTTCTACTGTACATTCACCAAGCAAGATTGGATTGAGAGAAAGGTAACGTATTTTTATGGATTATAATTGTAAAGATCATAACATTTTATTTTCTGTGTTTGTGGACTGAAATAAAAAAATGATTCGTTTAAAATCAAGGACTGTGGAAGGAATTGCAGCAGTGTTAAAAACAAGTTAGCAAAACTCTCTGTGTGTGGCGTTTACACTGCGGCTTTGTTGAAGCAGTGGGGGAAGCTGTTTGTAGATGAGCTGGTATCAGTGGTGTATTCAGAGAGAGATTTAGTTGGCAATGAAGAAGGAATTGGTTTGTACAATTGGGACTATTCATTGGCACTGAAGGTCATCAGTCCGATGACAACTCTCTGGTTGGGTCTTGAGTAACTGAATAGCTAACCTTTGGATTTCTGGAAGAACTGTCTCTGCATTAAAGATCCCTGAAGCCTGAAGAAAGTTATTTCCCCTACACCCCCACCAGTTGCTGCAAGCTGTTGCTTTGAATTAGTGACTGGGCAGCTTTGTGAGTCATATGTCAATTGCTCTGTGCCTCCTGCAAAGAAGAGAAGCAAATTTGAAAAAAAGAGATTGAAAAACAGGAAGTCCTGGCAAACTAAAAACATCATCTCAGCAAGCCACATGGACCGACGATATTGAACTGTGGTTCTCAGCTTTTTCCCCCTTCACCCATAAAACAAACATATTGTTATATTTGGTAAAAACAATGACTGCAGATGCTGGAAACCAGATTCTGGATTAGTGGTGCTGGAAGAGCACAGCAGTTCAGG
>NC_057713.1:48746481-48769241 GCF_004010195.1 Chiloscyllium plagiosum
CAGGAATTGCAAAACCTGCGCCCACACCTCCTCCCTACCCTCAATCCAAGGCCCTAAAGGAGCCTTCCACATCCATCAAAGTTTTACCTGCACATCCACCAATATCATTTATTGTATCCATTGCTCCCGATGTGGTGTCCTCTACATTGGGGAGACTGGACGCCTCCTAGCAGAGCACTTTAGGGAACATCTCCGGGACACCCGCACCAATCAACCACACTGCCCTGGGGCCCGACATTTCAACTCCCCCTCCCACTCTGCCGAGGACATGGAGGTCCCGGGCCTCCTTCACTGCCACTCCCTCACCACCTGACGCCTGGAGGAGGAACTCCGCATCTTCTGCCTTTAACACTTCAACCCCGGGCATCAATGTCGACTTCAATAGTTTCCTCATTTCCCCTTCCCCACCTCACCCTAGTTCCAAATTTACAGCTCAGCACTGTCCCTATGACTTGTCCTACCTGCCTATCTTCTTTTCCACCTATCCATTCCACCCTCTCCTCCCTGACCTATCACCTTCATTCCCTCCCCCACTCACCTATTGTACTCTATGCTACTTTCTCCCCACCCCCACCCTCCTATAGCTTATCTCTCCAGACTTCAGGTTCTCTGCCTTTATTCCTGATGAAGGGTTTTTGCCTGAAACATTGATTTTACTGCTCCTCCGATGCTGCCTGAACTGCTGTGCTCTTCCAGCACCACTAATCCAGAATATTGTTATATTTGTCTATGTCCACCTGTGTGTAAAAATTTAAAAGGTGTTTTGAGTTTTAACCAGTAGAGTCATATATTGATAATTCATACCTGTTTACTTTTAGTTAGAGTACTGACTGAATGGCAGGACATTAGGGAACTCAGAGGAACTGCGAAATCTTGGGTCGTTGTCTACAAATCCCTGAAAGTTACAGGGAAGGTTAATATGGTAGTTAAAAAGCACATGAGAAACTTGCCTTAATCAGTCCTGTCATAGATTATGAGAGCAGGGGAGGGTTATGTTGGAGCTGTTCAGGAGTTTGATTAGGCCACAGCTGGTATACTGTGTGCAATTCTGGTCACTGCACTATAGGAAGGATGTGATTGCAGTGAAGGAGGTGCAAAGGAGGTTCACCAGGATGTTATCTGGGACGGAGCACTTTAGTTATGAAGAGAGGCTAGATAAGCTCAATTTGCTTTTTTTTAGAGCAAAGAAGACTGAGGGGATCTAGCTGAGGTGTATAAGGTTGAGGAGCATGGACATAGGTAGAGAGAAAGCAGCTGATCCACTTAATTGAAGGGACAATAACATGGGGACATAATTTTAAGCTAAAGGACAGGCGGTTCAGAAGGGATTGGAAGAAAAAAAGTTTTTACCCAGATAGTGGTAAAAGTCTAGAATTCATTGTCTGGGAGTGTAGTTGAGGCGGTAAACTTCATAACCTCGAACAAGTATTTAGATAAACACTTGAAATGCCAGACCATTCGAGACTCTGGGTCAAGTGCTGGGATGTGTGACTTGTGGAAATTTGGAATAGTTTCGTCAGTGCAGACTCCATAGGCCAAAGAGCCTATCACATACCATATGATTCTACAATAGTTCTTGTTAAGTGCAGGAGGCTGGTCAGTTTTTTTTTTCTGTTAGCTTAATTCTAACAGATAAATTCGGGACTTCAATTAGATCATTAAGTTTTGTGGCAACCCTAGGAATTGTGTGTTCTGCAAATCAGCATACTTTCTCAAGTGGGTCATAACAGTAAACTCAGTCTGTGGTTTATAATCTCAAGTCTCTGATGTACTGGATCTGGTTTCTTAAATAAATTCAAAGCTTTAAAGTTGTCATGAAAGTCTTATACAAAGAAGGGTTTGCTGCTGGTTGTGAAGTTTTTTTCCTGTCTAATACATAGAAATTAAGTTTGACTGTGAACCTAAAATGGAACCGATGATGTACTTTTGTGTCTGAAGTCTTGCAGCTTGATTCTGAGTCTGCTTCAGTGGCTGGTTGAACTGATATATGGACAGCTTGTGTGGATCACATCAGCAAACTGCTGTTACTATTCTTTGGTTCTGAGGAAGGGTCACTCAACCCACAACATTAACACTGATTTCTCTCCACTAACGCTGCCAGGGTCTGAGTTTTTTCAGCTATTTCTGTTTTTGTTACTACTCACTGGGGCAGCATGAAAATTAAGTCCCACTATTCCCAGAGTCATCACAAAAATAATGGTTTATGAAGTACTCCAAGTTCCCCAACTTACATGACCATCAGACCCAAGTTGATAGAATATATGGACCAGACTTCTGTACTGCTTATGAATTACTGCTTGTTACAAATAGTTACCCTCTATCTATAGGTAAACAGTTATAAAATATTGGCATATAATTATACCAATGAAAATTCTACTCTCTTTACAAATTCCTCCTTACCCATGCACAGATAGACAAACAGACAAGGAAAATAGAATTCTTGGGCAAAGTGGCAAATCTGGAACAAAGGTTCTTCAATCTTTGTTCCCATGTACTGTTGATGGAGTGATTCTTCTGTTGGCCAAAACATTACTTCAGTGACCTTTCTCTGGTAACTGGTTAGTAAGTAGTACAAAGTGGCTGATATTCTTGCAAAATGTTTCTGACTTATCAGTCATAACTTACAACAATGATTGCAGGAAAGGTAAACTGGCTTTCTTCAGGTTTACAATGAGTTTGGACTGCAGAGAGCAGAAAGACAGCTCCTGAGCTGGAGGGAACTGATATCTTCTCTCTCTCTTTCTCTCTTTTTGTAACTTTTTCTCAGCTCCAAGCTGTTCAGTAATCTGAGAACCAATCACACAATTGTTTGCAGGCAGAAGATGTCTGTCATTCATGACTGGTCACTAGTCCCTGGAACAATCAACCTCTTGCTTCCACCCAGCTACATTTGCACACCTCTTTGGCTCCAAAATACCTACAACACAAATTTTAATTCCTGCTTGTTCAAATAGTTGTTTGCATGATGGTTGGCATTGATGTCAGATTACTCACTTTCAAAATGTATAGTTATCCTTAGAAACATTGATTTTGAAACAGCTTCTTCTCAATTCAATCCATCATTTTAATAATCTTTTAAACAAATGAGAAAACATGGCTATTTCATTATGTGACTTTTTTCGAGTATGAGGACCTTTCAAAACAAGATTCCAAACAAGATTTCACATTAATTGCATGAGTTGTGTTGTGATTTAACACTTCTGAGGTCCACCCAGTTTAGTTTGCATAGGTGTGGACATCATGATAAAATGGGAAGTTGATATACATTTGCATCTGTCACAGACTGAGTTTCAATCTTTAGTATGGAAGTTAGAAACAGATAGTCTGGACACTTCATTGCGTTTAGATCCTCAGATCTGAACAAGACCCATTTTGGACTTAAAATACTAATTCTGTTACTTCTGTTTCTTTAATTTCTGTTCTTGCTTTTAATTCTAACTATTGCATTCTAAGATGGTACAGGAGAGTTGAGACTGTACACTTTTCACTGTACTGCTGTACTCTTGTACACGTGCCAATAAAATCTAATGTAATAAAATCTAATAACAGTATTGCTAGACCACTAAACTTCACCAGCATTTAGAACATAGAACATAGTGGGCGGCACGGTGGCACAGTGGTTAGCACTGCTGCCTCACAGCGCCAGAGACCCGTGTTCAATACCCGCCTCAGGCGACTGACTGTGTGGAGTTTGCACATTCTCCCCGTGTCTGCGGAGGCTTCCTCCGGGTGCTCCGGTTTCTTCCCACAGTCCAAAAATGTGCAGGTTCGGTGAATTAGCCATTCTAAATTGCCTGTAGTGTTAGGTGCAGGGGTAAATGTAGGGGAATACGTTTCTAAGGATAATTATACGAAGGGTGGGTGCGCTTCGGTGGGTCAGTGTGGACTTGTTGGGCCGAAGGGCCTGTTTCCACACTGTAAGTAATCTAATCGAAAAAGAAAAGTACAGCACAGGACAGGCCTTTTGGCCCACGATGTTGTGCCAAGATTTAATCCAAATGTAAAACATAGTAACTTAACCTTCGCACCCCTCAACTCACTGCTATCCATGTGCATGTCCAGCAGTCGCTTAAATGTACCCAATGACTCTGCTTCCACCACCACAGCTGGCAATGCATTCCATGCATTCACTACTCACTTACTGATTTAATTTTCAAATTTCAAGCATTATCAGTGTTTTGTGGAATTTTTTTTTGTTTCTTCATAGCTTTTGAGCAGTGTGTATTGAAATCAATGGATATCAGTCGAGCACTCACTATGGCTATTTTAAGGGTTTATCAAATTTTGCTGTCCTTGTAAAACAAGAAATCACAGCAGGGTCACAGTCTCAATCATTTCAAAGTATGCATGGATTGTGATGTTAAGCAGAATATAATGGGATACACAAACTGAAAGATAGTGCAAGCTAGAAGAACAACATCTCATCTTCCACTTGGGGACCCTGTAGACTTCAGGACTTAATATCAAGATCAATACTTTTAGAGACCAAACACTTCATCCCTTGTTCTTTACCCACCCCACACCCCAGCCCAGTCATGATATAGGCTATTTTTCATCACAGCCAACCCATTTTCACATATTCATTGTCCCTATAATCAGCTTTTCTATCTTACTATCAACCATCGCTTTGTCTGCTTAACTTTGTCTCTTTCTCTTTCTGAGCTCTGCCTTCACCTCTCTGCTCACTGCTTCCCACCATCTTGCACCATGTTAACAGCATAAATATCACCTTTATTGCATACAATTTTGGTGTTTTTCCTATTGGAAAAATGTTGTGAAACTTGAAGAGGTTCAGAAAAGATTTACAAGAATGTTGCCAGGGTTGGAGGATTTGAGCTATAGGGGGAGGCTGAATAGGCTGGGGCTGTTTTTCCTGGAGTGTCAAAGGCTGAGGGGTGACCTCATAGAGGTTTATAAAATCATGAGGGGCATGTATAGGATAAATAGACAATGTCTTTTCCCTGGGGTGGAACTAGAGGGCATAGGTTTAGGGTAAGAGGGGAAAGATATAAAAGGGACCTAAGAGGCAGACTTTTTCACACAGAGGGTGGTGCGTGTATGGAATGAGCTGCCAGAGAAAGCAATGGAAGCTGCCAAAATTGCAACATTTAAAAGGCATCTGGATAGTACATGAATAGGAAGGGTTTAAAGAGATATGGACTGGGTGCTGGCAAATGGGACTAGATTAGGTTGGCATATCTGATCAGCATGGACGAGTAGGTCTGAAGTTGGACGACGTTCTGTGTTTACGTCTCTATGACTCTAGTTGCTAATAGTTCTGAAGAAAGCTAACTGAACTTGAAATATTGACTCTCTTTCTGTCTCTATAGATGCTGCCAGACCTGATGAGTTGCTCCAGCAATTTCTGTTTTTGCCTTGGAAATTGTCTTTGGGTCAAGGCAACTTGCCTCTTCTAAGATCGTGATGTTCAGCAATGACCATACTTGTAGAGCCATGAGTTTCACCGTAATACTTCTTTGCTCTGATTTGGGTACCTTTGGTAGGGTGATATTCAAGGGAATGGAGCTAAATCTGTCACCCACAAGTGATCCATTGAAATTATTTTCTTCTTTTAAAAGTTTGGGGATGGCTGGATTTTACTGTATTGATTCAATCTGACAATTTTCACTACGTCTTGTGTTGAAGTGTAATCATAGCTAGTGATAGGCCAACACAATTAGGTGACTGTGGCTACAAGTCTTCATATAATAGATGACAGAGCTACCCAACTGTTGCTTTGGTGAAGTGCATTCTCCATAAGACATCTCCTATTTTGGATACTAAGTTAAACTATGTTAGCCATATATCGAATATAGTTAATTTTTGTGTGGTTCATTTTCATTAAATGTTGACTTAGACTTTTTTTTACTTCATCTGGGGCTCCAACTTCTCAATTATAATGGGATATAATAACATAACCATGGAAAACACCATCCATTCTCCTGAGAGACTCTCATTTTGGCTGGGGAAGGGCTAGGGTGAAATCTTCCATTTGTCTTTCACTCTTGGAAACATTCAAAAGCAAGTTCAGATTTGTGTAAGCAGACTGCCAATAAATTAACTACTAAAACTCATCAAGCTGCAGAAATTGTTCCTGAAACTATTTACATTCTGAAGGCTCCTCTCTTCATATCTCAGCTGATCCTGGCAATTATGTATGTTATCAATTTCAATCTCATTACCATGACTTCTTTGCAAATGTAAAATCAAGAAGCTTGAAGCTATAGTGCCATAGGCCCTCATTATAATTTATATATATGATCTCACTCGAGATTGTGCAGACTGATCACAAAACTCACAAAGTCATGCATCTTGGGGTGAAACACTGATATTATCAAATTCTTGTCTCCTTTGCTTTCAAAAGCAGTTACTTATTTTTATTATATACAAAATTATAGCAAGAATGGTATGGACCTTCCAGGTCTAAGTATTAAATGCATACTTAGAGTTCAAGGCACAAAACAGTACATTTGGTCAAGTGTTCTGGGGCAGTGATAACGGTCTATAGGAGGCTCTTTATGACCTTATTTCATTGAAGCTAATTATCAGACCAAAATTAATTACCAGACCAGGAACAGAACCCAGGACACTGAAAGGAATACATAGAATTCTAATCCTCAGTTCATTGGGAAGCAGCTGCATACAAACCACTGTTTGAGCACCAATGGAGGGAATAACAGTTTACTCATAATGTTTTAAAAGGGAGCTTATTTAATAGCAAAAGAATTTAATGAGTTCTTAACATATCGCTTTTTTCTGCGAAAATCAATTTCCTTTCATGACCTCAAGATATCTCAAAGTACTCTCTAGCCTACTCTGCAACTGCAGTCATTGTTGCAAAGGCAGGCATTGTTGCTAAGGGAGGCATTGTTGCTAAGGGAGGCATGTTGCTGATATTTTGGTCTTTCACCCATCAGAATAAATGCAAGAATGCCAAATCAAAAATATACACAAAAATGTATCCTGCAGGAGGAGACGGTGCTGATTGTTTGGCAAGTCTGATTGACCGAGGCCTTGCTGTAGAGAGTGCAATGTGGATCTCCAGTTAGCTTGAGCTCCCAAGTAATAGAAAAAAAGGTGCAGGGCTTCAGCATACTCCTTTTGATCAGAAAGAAAAGGTTCTTGCTTATGAATACATGTCACTTCATCCAAGTGTCAATGAGCCACACTATGAGTTTGACTGATTTGCTTTAAGTTGAATGTTGGAATAGCTAGAAGCACAATTGGGATAGCTCAGCCAGTGCTGCCTCGTCTCAGAATTATTTCTAACAACAAAAGTTTTAGTTTTAGATTTGGAAAGTACAGCTGGTTACATACGGTTTGTTCTTTGAATATTAAAATAACCAGTGGAAAATGCTGTTCGATTGGATCAGCCAACTGTTGGGATGGAAGCCTATGTATCTAGCATTGCACCTGCACTGAATGTCAAAGGGGTGAAATTTATCAGGAAAAGCTGGAAACAGGGAGTAACCAGATCAACTGTGATCTTATTGAGTGGCAGATCAGACTGAGGGGATTTCTTCTCCAGCTTTGTATATTTGTATGTATATTCTTATTTGATGTTGCTCAATTTTGTAGTAGATGTTGCCTTTGTGGTGTAATTTGAAGTAGATTGGCACTAGTCCACACTGGCTGACTGGTAGAGGCAGCCTTTCACCCATTTGTGTGTCTGTACATGTACAACAAACAAACCATTTGTTCACCTTCCACACAACATAGACATAGAGCACATTAAAGTTAGCCATTGAGACTTTGGTTATCCTGATCAGATCATTGTTTGCTGTGCATTTTGAAAACTTACAAAGGAGCCCAAGGCCACCATATTCAGACATGAAAAGTGTCTGGTCGACTTCAAGTTGTCTTGGAAAGGTAAAGCACCCCCAAAATTTGAACAACAGGTTGAGAAAGCTGTTTCATTCTCCTGCTGTGTAGTAGCTCTTGAGTGGCATTTTCCACTATTGGGGTGTTGTACTTAGTCCAAAATAGCAATTTGTCTCCCATTTGCTGAGCAATCTTAAGCATGAATTTTAGTTTCTGTGCAATATCAGGTACAAAGGCTGTACATAACAATAATTGGCTGATTACATCAACTACATATTCCATCAATGTAGGCAATAATTAGTGTATAAACTACAGTCAATCAGACAGCACTTGCAAAACCTGAAATAAACCGTCCATTGGTAAAAGTAACTCTGCAATTGCATACCATTTTTTGCACAGAGGGTGGTATGTGTATGGAATGAACAGAAGGCCACTCAGCACTTTGATTCCGCTCCACTTGATCTGATAATCCTCAACTCCGCTTTCCTTCCTTATCTCCATAAATCCTGTGGGGATGAAAAATCTTGCTGATGAAAAATCTTTCTATATTAGTCTTAGACAAGCCTTAGTGGTAAAGAAGTCCACAGATGCATGAATATCTGAGAGACCATCCTTATCTCTGTCTGAAATGGGTGACCCTTTACTCTGAGATTATGTCCTCAAGCCCAAGGCTCTCATATAAAGTGAAGTAACCTCTCCACATGTTGTCAAACCTCTGAACAGTCTTCTATGTTTTAATTAGGTCTCCTCATTCTTCTAAATTCAGATGAATTGGAATTTAAATCTATCAACTCAACCATCCCTCAAAATAAAATTTCTTCATAATTGGAAATTAAACTGATAAAACTTCCCAGGACCACCAATATATTTTCCTTAGATAAGGGGAATAAAACAGTTCACAGTATTTGAGATGTCATTTGACTTGTGTCTTGTTTATCTTTTGCAAGACTTCCCTATTTTTACGCACAATTCCCTTTGAAATAAAGGTCAACATTCAATTTGCCTTCCCTGTTATTTGCTGAACATATATAATAGCTTCTTGTGATTCATGCACAAAGACCAAAAATTCCCTTTGTGCTGTAGCTTTCTGCAGTCTTACCATGTCATATATATTCAGCTCCTTTATCCTTCCTGCTAAAGTGCATGACCTCACATTTTCCTCATATTATATTCTATTTGCAAAGTTATTGCCCACTCATTTCACCTGGCTATATCTCTCTATTGACTATTCAGGCTGAATCTTACATTCTTTTGACAAAGTGTCAGTTTTATTGAGTTTCATGGAGGGTTCCTCATGTCAAGGTCTCGCAAAATCACTTGCCATATCTTACAAATTTGGCTCAATAACTACCTACTATTATATTTCTCTTGTACAATCTTTCCACTCTCCACACTGGAACAGCTGGCCACTGCTAGGACATCCTGAAATGGATTAACGTCCCTGGCACTGGAGGTATCCTAAAAAGGCTATTGTGCACCAGACAAGCACTATCAGCCTGGAGCTGCCCTCTGTGGTTCTTAACATTTGCTTCTGATATTATGGGCAAGGGGAAATTGCATCTTCCTTTGTGGAATAGGCCAGGAGGCCCCACTGGATGGCATGGTGCAGATGCAGGATGTCCTCTCCCCTCAAGCCTGATAACAGATGCTGCAACATGAGACCATGCCAGTCTGGTTCAAGGTTTCCAGGTATGTCAGTGTAGTTCCAGTCATCTGGAGGAATGTACAGCAATGCAGGAAGGAGGTCAATGATTGTTTCCACTCTGTCAGAGTGCATTCCTCAAACTTCTTGCTGATGTATCACACTCACTCTATATCTGCTGCTGGACCTACTACCAAGGTGTATAGAGTCATATAGCCTGGAAATTGATCCTTCGTTCCAACTACTCCACGCCTACCATGTTCCCAAACTAAAGTAGTCCCACCTGCTTATTCTTTGCCCATATCCCTCCAAACTTTCTTATTCATGAACTTATCCAAATGTCTTTTAAACACTGTAACTGTACTGCATCTATTGCTTCCTCTGGCAGTTCATTCCACACACAAAATACTCTCTACGTAAAGACATTGCTCCTCGTGTCCTTTTTAAATCTTGCTCCTCTCACCTTAAAAATGTGCTCCTTAGTTTTGAATTCCCACAACCCTAGGAAAAAGACCCTTGTCATTCATCTTATCTATGCCCCTCATGATTTTATAAACCTTAATAAGGTCACCCCTCAACTTCCTAGATTCCAGTGTAAACCATCCCAGCCTATCCATTTTTATGATATGGAGGTGCCGGTATTGGACTGGGGTGGACAAAGTTAAAAAACACACAACACCATGTTATAGTCCAACAGGTTTATTTGGAAGCACTAGCTTTCAGAGCGCCGCTCCTTCATCAGGTAGTTTTGGAAGCGGATCATAAGGCACAGAATTTATAGCAAAAGATCACAGTGTCAAACAACTGAAATGATACACTGAATAAACCTCGAACTTCTTTTAAGTCAAATTCTCAAGATAACTTAAGGTTTTATATAAAAAAGAAAATATCTCAGCTCAGACAATGCATTAAAGGTGTGAGGTTAGAGTTTGTTTGTATCTCAATCTAGAGTCAGACTGGTTCTATTTCTAAAGTAGGAATTTATAAAATATTACATGGATTGACTGCCTGCAATGACTGTCTGCAGATTGTATGTTTTTTGAGCAAAATAGAATGTATCTGCAAATATAATTCTGCAAATGCAAATTCACCCCATAGGCTTATATGTGGGTATGCGTCCATGAGAGAGAGTGTGAGTGTGTACATGTAAGTACGAATGAGAAAGTGTGTGTTTGTGTGTGTGTATGCTTGGTAAAGTGTGCGTGTAAGTGTGATGGTGTATACATATGTGAGAGGGTGTGTGTGTGGGTTTGAGTGTGGGGTTTGTGTGTGTGTGTATGCGTGTGCACGTGTGCGTGTGTGTGTGTGTGTGTCTGTCTGTCTGTCTGTCTGTCTGTCTCTGTGCATGCGTGCGCGTGTGTCTGTCTGTCTGTCTGTCTGTTTCTGTGTCTGTCTGAATGAGAGTGTATAGTGTAGTGGGGTCACCTGTAGTGTGACATCAACCCAAGGTCCTGGTTGAGGCCATCCTCATGGGTTCCGAACTTGGCTATCAGCCTCTGCTCGGCCACTTGTTGTTGTTGCGAATCCTGAAGTCTGCCTTGGAGAGTGATCACCTGAAGATCTGAGCTGAATGCCCTTGACTGTTGAGGTGTTCCCCGACTGGGAGGGAGCACTCCTGCCTGATGATTGTTGTGCGGTGTCCATTCATCCATTATCGTAGCATCTACTTGGTCTCGCTAATGTACCATGTCTTGGATTATCCTTGCTTGCAGCGTATGAGTACCTGCCGCGTACATGGTGAGTGGTGTCTCTAGGTGTAATGGTGGTATCCATGTCGACACTCTAACACGATTTGCAGAGATACATTGGCAAGTCTTAGCAGATGCTATAACAACAGATGAATGGACACTGTGCAACAATCACCAGGCAGGAGTATCCCCTCCCAGATGGGGAGCACTTTAGCGGTCAGGGACATTTGGCCTAGGATCTTTGGGTGACCATTCTTCAAGGCAGACTTCTAGATAGGCAACAATGCAGAGTGGCTGAGCAGAGGCTGATAGCCAAGTTCGGACACCATGGGGATGACCTCAACCAGGACCTTGGGTTCATGTCACATTACAGGTGACCCCACTACACTACACATACACAGACACACACAGACGCAGACATATAGAGACACACAAAGACACACTCGCGCACACAGACACACACAGACACACATATACAAACACTCTTACACACTCACACACTCACTCTCTCATACATCCTCTCTCTCATACACACACACATACACCCCCACACTCACACCCATGCACACACCATCTCACAGGCTTATACTCCATCACATCCACACTTTACCAACCATGCACACAAGCAAACACACACTCCCTCATGCACACTCACACTCATACATACACACACTCACACTCTCTCTCTCTCTCTCTCTCTCTCATGGACGCACACACATATAATTCTATGGGGTGAATTTGCATTTGCAGAATTATATTTGTAGATACATTTTATTTTGCTCGAAAAGCACACAATCTGCAGGCAGTCACTCCATGTAATATTTATAAATTCCACTTTGAAAATAGAACCTGGTTGACTCAAGATTGGATACAGACAGACTCTAACCTCACACCTTTAATACATTTTCTGAGCTGAGATGTCACTTTTTTTTACATAAAACCTTAAGTTATCTCAAGAATGTGATTTAAAAGAAGTTCTGGGATTTACATGTAATGAAGCGAAACCTGCAACCCATTCTAAAAGATGAAAGACTTAACGACAATCAAGGTTTGTTTAATATATGATTTCAGTTGCATGACACTGTAATCTTTTGCTATAAATTCTGTGACTTATGATCCTCTTCCAAAGCTACCTGATGAAGGAGCAGCACTCCAAAAGCTAGTGCTTTCAAATAAATATGTTGGACTATAACCTGGTGTTGTGTGATTTTTAACTTTATCTATTTTTATATCACAAACTTTCCCTTTCTGGCACCATCCTGGTATGTCTTTTCTGAACACTCTGCGATTTAATAATATCCTTCCTGTAGCAGGGCAACAAGAACTGTACACAGTATTCCAAAAGAGGCCTCACAAACATCCTGTACAACCTCAACATGACTTCCGAACTCCTATACTCAAAGTCTGGGCAATGAAATCAAACATGATAAAGCCCCAGGTAGCTTCCCCTGCAACCAAAAAGTCGAAAACCTGCCGATACACCACCCACTCACCTCCATCTAGGGACTTAAACAGTCCTTCCAGGTGAGACAGATGTTCACCTGCCTCTCTTCCAACCTAGTTTACTTCATCAGGTGCTCCCGATGTGGTCTTCCCTACATTGAAGAAACTGAATGTAAACTTAAAGAACGGTTCACTGAGCATCTCAGCCGGGCCCACAGGTGCCGACCCGACCTCCCAGTCACAGTCCATTTCAATTCCCCCAACCACTCCCTTTCTGACGTGACCATCCTTGGCCTCCTCCATTGCCACAATGAACCACAGCACAAATTGAAGGAACAGCAACTCATCTTCAGCCTGAGCAGCCTGCAGCCCAGAGGGCTCAACATTGAGTTCTCCAATTTCAAATAACCTCCCTTCCTATTCCCCAACTCCCTTCTTTCCCTTCCACTGCTCCCTGCCACCAACCGGATTCATTCCTTCTATTGACCAACCAGGTTGTATCCTCTATCTGTCTTCACCACTTCACTGCTTCACCACTTCTACCCACTTCGCCATCCTATCCCTGTCACTCCCTTTATCTGCAGCTTCCCTCCCCACCACCCATCCCCAGTCCTGAAGAAGGGTTGCACCCAAAATGTTGACTTCTCCACCTGCTGATGTTGCCTGGCTTGCTGTGTTTTTCTCGCCTCCTGCCTGTCTAAAGACTTTGAAAGCACTATTCATTGCATACTTTTATTATCCCTCGAATAAAATATTTTGCTTTGATTTTATAAAAAATAAAGAACTTGTGTTTATATTGTACCTTCTAAGACCTCAGGATGTCCCAAAGCCTGACTTTTTGAAATGTAGTTACTGTTCAAATATAAGGAATCCCCTTTCACAAATCAGCCTTCATAATCTTCTCCAGATGCCCCTTCTTTGGGGGATGTCAGCAGGATTTATGTGAATTTTCCAGCTGCAGCCTAAATTAAGTTTAAAAAGTGAAATGCAGACTTATTTTTGGAATTGAATACAGACCTGAGTTGATTATATGTTTTTCAGGATATCAATTGTAGAATAAATTTGAAATGTATTTCCTAGTGTTCGGTTTTGGCTATTATTTATATAAATGGAAATATTGCTGCTGAAAAAATTCTATAAGAAGTGACAGACCAGGTACCACACTTGACTCAGCCATTTCTCTATTAGTTCTGAGTCTGTAGATCGTGCAGTCAGGCCCATACTCCAAATTCAAAGCTTTAACTGAGACTGTAAAGAGTGCTTTGCTGTGTGATGACTTATTGTTTGGAAGAGGTCTTTTGTTTTCAAAGGAATGTAAAAGAAGAGGAGGGATATTATGCCTATTATTCACCAATCAGTTAACATCATAAAAATAATCATTTGGTTATTTATCCCTGAAGAACTGGAAGCACTGCAGAAACTCAGCAGGTCTGGCAGCATGTATGGAAAGAGAAACTGAGTTAACATCTTGTGTCTAATACGACTCTTCCAAGACTCACATCAACCTCGAGATGTTAACTTTGTTTCTTTTTCCATAGATGCTCTGCTCTCAAACCTGCTGAGTTTCTCCAGTGCCTTTTGTTATTTCAAATCTCTATCACTTAACAGCTGGTCATTAAAGCATCCAAAAGTCACAAAAGGTGCTACATAAAAGCAAGGTCATATTCTATCTTAAAAATATTGTAATCTGAGATCTGAAAGAAGACCAATAAATATAAATCTGCATGTTACAAAACAACAAAAAAGAAAACATCTGGAGCATATTTAACATAATTAAGTGCAAATCTTCAAACTTTTTATTTGTGGAATAAACAATGATTGAACACAGTGAATTTTCATTTTGTCAAAACATTCAAAATTTTATTAATATAACAAGAGTTAAAGGGAAAAATGGTGATCTTAGAAAGATATTTGATCAAAGTAATCTTTCATAATGGTCTCTATTTATAGATCACCTCAATAAGGTTGTTGTATTTTATTTACCTTCTGACCCAGCAATGATGACTGATGTAAGTTCATTCTCCTAATCCAATGTAACTTAACAAATGACCACATGATAATATTGTATAAATATAAAGTCTATTTTAGCTAATTCTGTCAAGGTAGGCCTCTGGTCCCCCAATCTGAATGCCATTTTGGTTTTAGGCTGATTTTCAAATTAAATTACAACATCTATTTGTAATTTTTACTTCAGAACATACATTCATGATGCAGTGTGAACCTTTTCTAGGACAACACCCAGTTTCAGTTAAGAAAATATAACCCACTGACACCCATGTTGTTCATACCTAAAACCAGCCCAGTTTGCAGTATAGATTTATATTCATAATATTTGACAGCTTGATGTATTTCAATTAAATTCCCATTTGAAGTGTCTTTAAACAAACAGCTAGACTTACTATCATAATGAAATGTATATTCATTGTCTACTGACACATTGCCTGAACCCATCAGGCTCTGTGCAATACTTCCAGCACATCACTCACTCTATTGATTGATAAGTTTTGATAAGCCGCAGGACATCCAGATTTCAAACTGTGAATCTTTCTCATAATGTAAGACTTCAAAACTGCTTCAGTGGGAAAAAAAAACAATTATGCCTGGATTCCAATTTTGTCTTAATGTTCTGCTTGCAATTTTGGCTCAAAAAGATGCATAACTTTTAAAACGTAGTTCAGTTGTTCTTTGAAGAAAAATAAGAATATTAAAGTTATATATTAGAATGTAATTCATGCAAAGTGATGTTAAATGGAATACCTTATGAATACCCAAATTGTCCTTCAGGTGTTTCTTTTTTTTTAGTTGATCCATTACAAAACAAATGATTAGTGATTGTTTCAGTGCTGTGGCAGAGCTTTGGAAATGGATTTTGAAGACAGCACACTAAAAACCTTTGAATAATGTGCAAGGGCAGACGGGTCATGGATGTGTTTTTGTGGAAGGCGTTGATGGCAGATTTGAATGAGGAGCCAGTACCTGTGGAGGGGAAAAGATTTACAATAACAGCTTTCATGAGTCAGAAAGAGAAGTTGTTGGCTGGGACTAGTGTTGAGAGAGCAGAAGGTGGTTCTATGGGCAAGATAATTCCAAAGGAAGCAACGAGAAAAGCATTAGAAAATTGAGAGAAAGAATTGACCTCAGTGTTAAATCAGAGGAAAAACTTGGCTTAATTGGCAAGATTAAGGGAATAATGTGGCAAAGGCAGCTAGAGATGATCTCAATTGTAGTTGCAAAGCTCCTTGGTTAGAGATCTTCCTACGTATTGTTACAGACATTTCCTTCACTTCCAGCAGGATGCTAACATCCTCCTCTCCTTTTGCCACATTTCACAGAAACTGTTCCCTCCATGAATCCTGGCCCAATCCTCCATTATTCTAAACACTTTACTGAGTTTGCCAACAAAGTCCCAGATATCTGAAGGAATGTCCAACACTGTAGGAAGAAGGTGAATGACCATCCCTACTCAGCCAGTGCAAGAGCCAACATCATCTCTCTGATATCTCAGACTTGTTCCATCTCTGCTGCTGTACCCACCTCCCACCAAGGGTCAAACTCTGCTACTCTCATTAATTCCTAAAACATCTTCCCCACTCACTATTACTCACCCCATACCCCATCACTAATGCTGTGCACACTACAAAATTGCTGGAAAACCTCAACAGGTCTGGCAGAATCTGTGGAGAGAAAGCAGATTTAACATTTCTTCAGAATAAGACCCCTCCAAAGACAACACATCCTTCCTTACATACGAGACCCAAAATTGCTCACAGCATTCCAAACACCATCTATTCAGAACCTTACACAACCTCAGCAGCCGTCCCTGCTTTTGTATGCTAACCTTCCCGAAACAAATGTTAACATGGCATTTGTCCTCCTAACTGCCAAGTAAGGAAGGGTCACTGAGGGCATTGGGCATGGCCAGTTGTCATAGAGCATGCCAAAAGAGGCTGGTACTTTGACACATTGAAGTCATTTGAAGCAAATGATGAGAGGAATTTTCCAGGTGACCACTTTGAACGTTCTCATGTCCATTTTGTTTATCGAGTCTTGTAAAATAGAAAGTTGAATATTAATGAGATGAGTTGGGCCATCAAGGCATTTAACAACCTTTTATCTCCCTAGCTGGCAACATGCTGCTGTCTAGCAAGTAACTCACAATGTTGTTTGTGAAAAGATGCAGAAAGATAATCCCAAAGACAAGGCACGGTTAGTCTTAATCTGCAACAAAACCCACGTTGCTTAGGCCCCTACAAGATTTCACGAGTTAACTCGGTTTCTCTCACCACAGATGCTGCTAGACATGTTACCTTTCTCTCCACTTTCTGTTTTTATTTCAGACCTCAAACATCCACTGTATTTTATTTTGTTTGAAATTTAAGGATATGATTGGTGTGGGAAAAAAAAAGCCTGGGATTGTCAATAGAGAAAAAATTATCGGAGAAATGTAAGGGGGATAAACTCAACAAATCCCTAGACCTGCTGGCCTGCTTTCTAGAATTCTAAAAGACATTGTTGCAAAGAGAATGGATACAATCGTTATTATTTCCTAAAATTCCCTAGATTACATAAAGATCCTAGTGGATTGGAAGTTAACAAATGTAAGATTGCTATTCAAGAAAGACAGAAAGAGAAAACAAGTTAACTTGACATGAATCATCGAGTAACTAGACTCTATTATTAAATAAGTCTTAAATATGCACTTAGAAAATCAAAACATGATCAGGCAGACAACATGCAATTATGAAAGGAAAATTGGTTTCAACAAACTTATTAGATAGTGATGCAAACAAAACTTAGGTAAAGGAGAAGCAGTACATATGGTGAATGAATGAATTAACTTGATTGTCACATATACCCACATGAGTACAATGAAAAGTTTACAAGTTACAAGTTAAATGTGCCATCTTAGGTACAAAGGTACCTAGGTACAGATTCTTGAGTACAAATTCTTCAGAAAAAGATTAAAAATAAAATAAGATTGGATAAATAAAATGTCCAGCATTACAGATATTCAAAAGTACAAAATCATAGCAATAGTTTAGAAAACTAAAGAAATGAAAGTTCAGAATAACAATTCTTCCATAATAATATATTAAAGAAAAACATGATAGTTAGCTTAATATGCCATACAAAAGTTTAATATTAAAGGTGACATCTGTAGGTAACATATTAGCGGAAGAACAGTCAAGGTTACATTGAATTGTGGAACAGACTCCGATTTCCATGCTTACATTGCTTTTGTTTTTGCCGCTTACTTATCTTTGCTACTTAATCTGCTTGCAAGACAAAGCTTTTCACTGTGCCTTGGTACATGTGACAATAAATTCAATTCGATTCAATTCATTCCAGGATGAGCTTTGAGTAGTAAATACTTCTGATAGACAAGAACAAAAATGGATCCACTTCAGGTGACAAGTATTTTGTAAACAGAAGATAGTGTTATGTCCAGGAATTGGGGTTTTGAGGTTTGGGAAATGCCTGAAAGTTAGGAAACAACCCAACTGTAAGGTGCAAAATATTTTAGAGATGGGAATCACAATTGCTGCTCTGACATTTCAACAATGATGGCTTAAACAATTAACTAGTAATTCTGCTGGCTGACACTGATTACTTTTGTGCATGTGTCATGATTCTGCCTTTATACTGTTACCCCCCTGGAAAGAATAGTGTCCTGTAAATCTTCTTGGTTCTGATATCATAGATCATACAAAACATTTTCTTACCTTGCAGACCTCGAATATGTGTCGTACTGTGGTGTCCTGGACTCCTACCAAAACCTGCCACTACCCTGGTCCATGTCATAAATTGCTTCTTTTTCAGGGCTTCAAAACAAAGGCCGGTGAGAAACATGTGAAACTGGGAGATGGAGAGACATGCTCAAGTTACAGAATGTAGGGCATTGATGGCTGAACATTATTCTATTCTCAATCTTTCTGATTGACAAGGCTGGTTACCATCCCTGTTGACTGGCTATTGTGAAGTCCTTTGTAACTATCCCTTTGGTTGAGATCCCTGTGGAAACAGATCGGTAACATCTGAATATTTGACAGCTATATGATTACAGATATTGATAAAAATATTTGACTACTTATATAAAGTTTCTTCCAAAACTACTCTTGAAATTCTTTACATCTAATCAAATATTTCTGAAGTACTTACTGCTTTAATGTATGAAAAAAAAACCTGCTTTTTTTGGGTACAGTGAACTACCAAACTGGCAATGTCATAATGCTCAGACCATCTGTTTTTTGTGAAGTTGATTGAGGTACACATATTGACCATAGTGCCAAAGATAACTTTCTTGCTGCCTTTCAGAATTGTGCTGCGGGGTCTATTACATCCATCAGAGCAGCCAGATTGGCTTTGTTTCAAACATCTCATCCGAGGAGAGCACTTTTCAAAGTAAAGTTGCAAATACTTAATACTTGAGTGGATTATACATACATAATCTCCTGACACTGAGGTGAAAATGTTAATAACTAAACCATTGTTATAACGAAGGAAATTTTGCATTAACATGGAGGTTGCTTGGGTTTAACTATAATATTTGTTTAAAAATTGGTTGACTGATGGAAAGAAAGCTGCGGTCTGAGGAAAGATATTACTGAATTGGCCATGAGGCCATCAAACTAGCAAGTGGGTAAAGGATCAAGGGATCTTGCAATTCAGCACAGAATCAAAGAATTGTTACTGTGAAGTAACAGGCCATTCAGCTGATCATGCATGCACCACCTCATCAAACCTAGATCTGCCTTTTCCCCATATCCTTGCACACAATTTCTATCCAAAAAATCATCCAGTGTCCTCTTCAATGCCTCAATTGAATCTGACCCCACCACTTTTCCATGCAGTGTATTCCATACCCTAAATACTCTCTAAGTATAGAAAGATTTCTTCACGCATTACCCTTGGTTCTTTTTGCACACCTCTTTAAATCTTGTTCTTATTACCTTTGTGAATGCCTATCTATTTTAACTAGCTCACGATTTTGAAAAGCTCTAAATGCAAATTCCTGTTGTCGGTGGTTTAGCACTGATTGGTGAAGTGCAGCACTAGTGCTTAAGCAATAATATAATTCAATTGACTTGAACAGGTTTGATGCCTCAAAGCCTTTGCATGAAATATTTTAGTTGCAACATTAAGCCTTCACAGAACTCCAGCTCCCACACACAGCAGCAACTGCCATTACTAATTGTCATCTCATTGCTCTTCAACCTAGAGCATTGACAGGAATAGAGGACACTTTGGTGATCATCATTCAAAATTCTATTAATCTTCAACAATGCCTATTAATTGGAGGTTTCAAATATAACCCCAATACTTAAGAAGGAAAACAATGAAAACAGTGAACTACAGACATGTTAGCTTGACCTCAGGAGGAGGGAGAGAAAGTGAGGATTGTAGATGCTAGAGAGTCATAGAGTCATAGAGATGCACAGCATGGAAACAGACCCTTCGGTCCAACCCGTCCAAGCCGATCAGATATCCCAACCTGTCAGAGTTGAAAAGTGTGGTGCTGAAAAAGCACAACAGGTCAGGCAGCATCCAAGGAGCAGGAGAATCAACATTTTGGGCATAAGTCCATTATCAGGATGCTGCCTGACCTACTGTGCTTTGTCAGCACCACACTTTTCAACTTCAGTAGGAGCGCAATATTATAGTTAATTATAAAGGATGCAATCAGATATTTAGAAAATATTTGTCTAATTGGGCAGGGTAAGCATAGATTTACGAAGGGAAGTCATGTTTGCCAAACCTGATAGACATTTTTGAGAATGTTACTAGTAAGGTTGATAAGGAGGAACCAATGGATGTGGTGTAATTGGATTTTCAGAAAGCTTTAGGTGAACAAAATTAAAGCCATGAGATTGGGAGTGATGCATAAGCATGGATTGAGGATCGGTTAAAAGACAGAAAACTGAGAGCTTGTATAAATGGCTCATTCTCAGGTTGGCAGCTGTGACCAGTGGGGTGCAGGAAGGACTAGTGCTTGGGCCCCAGCTGTTCACAATCTATCAATGTTGATGTGGGGACAATTGGAATATTTCCAAGTTTGCAGATGATGCAAAACTTAGGCTTGAATGTCAGTTGGGAAAGGGTGTAGATAGGCTTAGTGAGTTAGCAAATGTAGATAAATGTGAGGTAGGCAGAACAAAGGTACAGAGTGTTCCTTAACTGGTGAGAGAATAAAAATTGTGGATGTCCAAATGGACCATAAGATACAGTAACAGAATGATATCATTTGGCTCACTGAGTTTGCTCCACCATTCAAACATGGCTGATGTGTTCCTCAAACCAATTTTCTTGCACTCTCCCCTCACTATCTACTTCTGTCTTAAATGTATTCAATGTGATGGCCTCCACAGCCGTCTGCGGCAATGAGTTCCACAGATTCACCTCTGGCTGAAAAAATTCCTCTTCATCTCAGTTCTAAAGGATTGTCCCTTCACACTGAGGCTGTGTCCTTGGTTCTTAGTCTCTTCTATTAGTGGAAACATCTTCTCTACATACACTCTATCCAAGTATCTCAGTATTCTGTAACTTTTACTAAGATACTCCCTCGTTATTCTCAACTCCATTGAGTACCAACCCAGAGTCTTAAAATGCCCCTCATACAACAAGCTCTTTATCCCCAGGATCATTCTCATTTATCCTCCTCTGGGCCCATTCAAGACCAGCAAATCCTTGGTGAGGTATGGGGCCCAAAACTGCTTACAATATTCAAAATTCTGTTTGAGCAGAGCTTTAGACAGTTTCAGCAGTGCATCTCTGCTTTTGTATTCTAGCCCTCTCAAAATGAATGTTAACATTGCATTTGCCTTCCTAACTGCCAACTGAACCTGTACGTTAGTCTTAAGAATGTCCTGAACTAGCACTCCTAAGTCCCTTTGCACTTCAGATTTATGGAGCTTTTCTCCATTTAGAAAATAATCTATGCCTCTTTTCTTTCTACCAAAGTGCATAACCTCACAGTTTCTCACATTACATTCCATCTGCCACTTTCTTGCCCACTCTTATAGACACTCCAAGTCCTTCTGCAGCTTCCTCACTTCCTCAGCACTGTCTGTCACTCTACCTATCTTTGTGTCATCTACAAACTTAGGACATTGTCCTCAGTTCTTTCATCCAAACCATCAATGTATAATGTGAATCGTTGTAGCCCCAACACTGACCCCTGTGGAACTTCACTGGACTCTGGTTACCATCCCGAAAAAGACCTGTTTATCCCCAAGTCTGGCCTTCTGCCAGTCAGCCAATCCTTTACACATGCCTGTACTTTACCTGAACACCATGGACTCACCTTATTTAACAGCCTCCTGTATGACACCTTGTCAATGGCCTTCTGGAAGTCCAAATAGATCATATCCATTGGCTCTCCTTTATCTAACATGCTCATTACCTCCTCAGAAAATTCCAGTAGAGTTGTTAGGCATCACCCCTCCTGACCCACCTGTATTTTACCATGCACTTCCACATAGTCTACAATCTCATCATTAATAATGGACTCTAAAATCCTACCAATGACCGTGGTCAAGATTTCCAGCCTGTAGTTGCTTGTCTTTTGCCTCTCTCCCTTCTCAAACAGGGATGTTACATTAGCCATTTTCTAGTTGTCTGGGACCCACCCTGATTCCAGCGTTTCCTGAAAGATCACAATGACAATCTCTTCAGATGTATCCTTCAGAACCCTAGGATGAAGGATGAGAGCCAGAGGTGGTGGTACATGTCGGCACAAATGATGTCCGGAAGAGGAGGAGGAACATACTACAGCGGGACTTCGGAGAACTAGGAAGAAGGCTGAAGAGCAGGACGGTTATCTCCGGTTACTTCCAGGTTCCTCGGGCTGTTGAGGCCAGAAACAGGGAGATAATTGAGGCCAGAAACAGGGAGATAATGGACTTGAACATGTGGCTGGGGAACTGGTGCAGGAAGCAAGGATTTAAATTCTTGGATCATTGGGGTATGTTTTGTGGTAAGCATAAATTATATAAGAGAGACGGTTTGCACCTTAATAGGTTAGGGACCAGCATTCTGGCAGGCAGGTTAGCTACTGCAACACAGCTACGTTTAAACTAAGTAGCGGGGGGGTGGGGGTGGGGAGGGGAAAAACTGGATGTTTAAGAAGGAAATTGAAGGGAAAGTTAGAACAAGGGAAGTCAAGAAAG
>NC_057713.1:48771868-48841727 GCF_004010195.1 Chiloscyllium plagiosum
CCTGGTGAGGCCACACCTGGAGTACTATGAGCAGTTCTGGTCTCCAAATTTGAGGAAAGACATTCTGGCTATTGAAGGAGTGCAGCGTAGGTTCACGAGGTCAATTCCTGGAATGGTGGGATTACCTTACGCTAAAAGACTGGAGTGACTGGGCTTGTATACCCTTGAGTTTAGAAGACTGAGAGGGGATCTGATTGAGACATATAAGGTTATTAAAGGTTTGGACACTCTGGCGGCAGGAAACATGATTGGTGAATGCCGAACCAGAGGACACAGCTTAAAAATACGGGGTAGACCATTTAGGACAGAGATGAGGAGAAACTTCTTCACCCAGAGAGTGGTGGCTGTGTGGAATGCTCTGCCCCAGAGGGCAGTGGAGGCCCAGTCTCTGGATTCATTTAAGAAAGAGTTGATAGAACTCTCAAGGATAGTGGAATCAAAGGTTATGGAGGTAAGGCAGGAACAGGATACTGATTAAGGATGATCAGCCACGATCATATTGAATGGTGGTGCAGGCTTGAAGGGCAGAATGGCCTACTCCTGCACCTATTGTCTATTGAAGTCCATCTAGTCTGGGTAGTGTATCCTACTTCAGATATTTCAGCTTCCCCAGCACCTTCTCTTTAGTGATGGCCACTACACTAATCTCTTACCCCTCACACACTTGAAGTTCTGGAATGAAGTGGTGTCTTCTACTGTGAAAACTGATACAAGCATCTATTCAGTTCCTCCATCACTTCTTTGTACCCCATTTGTACTAATCCCGCCTCATTTTCCAGCAAGCCAATGTCCACTCTTGCTTATTTCTTACCATTTTATGTATTTAAAAAAAGCTCTTGCAACATTATTTTATATTACTATATGGCTTACCCTTATATTTCATCTTGCCCTCCCTCCTCTTTTAGTTGTTCTTTAGTTTTTAAAGGCTTCCCAATCTTCTAGCTTTCCACTAATCTTCACTACTTTGTACACTTCATTGTTTGCTATTATGCTTCCTTGATTTTCCTTGTCAGTCAAATTTGCCTCATCCTCCCCTTAGTACATTTCTCCTTCCTGGCTATGCTTCCCTAATTACCCTCAGAAACTCTTGCAATTGCTGCTCCACCATCTTCCCTGCTAGGCTCACCTTCCAGTCAACTCTAGCCAGTTCCTCCCTCTTGTCTTTGTAGTTACCTTTACATAATTGTAATACCATTACATCTGATTCAATCTCCTCCCTCTCAAGCTGCAGGGTGAATCCTGTCATATTATGGTCACTATCCCTGAGGGGTTCCTTCACCTTTAGCTCCCTAATCAAGTCTGCCTCATTACCCATCTCTAAATCCCAAGAACCGCTTATTCCCTAGTGGGCTCGGTCACAAGCAGTTCCAAAAAACCATCTTGTAAACATTACATAAATCACTTTTGTTGAGATTGTTTGCCAACCTGATTTTCCCAGTTCAATAATGCCACTATAATAGACCCTGGTATCCTTGTTTATAAGTCACGGAATGCGAGCATGCACACGTAGCTAGCAATGTGGAAGACAACTGCTTTGTAATCTTTATCACATGAGGATTTGAGTAAAGGAGAAAATTGGTCTTGCTTTAATTGTATCATATTGTGGTAAGATTGCACCTGGCAAGATTGTTTGCAATTCTGACTTACTTGCTCAGCAAGGATATATGTGATATACAGAGGGAGCAATAAAGGTTCACCGAAATGATTCTTAGGATGGTGGGACAGTCCTATGAGGAAAGACTGAGGAGAGTCTCTAATTACTCTTCTTCAGAAGAATAAAAGGTAATCACTTAGAAATGTACAAAATTCCTGCAGCATTAGCTGGATTAGCTGCAGAAAGGATATTTCTCCTGGATGATGTGTCTAGAACCAGGGGACACAGTTTAAGAATTATAGCATATTATTTCAGACAGAGATGAGCAGGACATTCTTCAGTCAGAGGCGCATCTTTGGAATTCACTTCTCCAGAAGGCTCTGGAGTCATCAGTTTTGTTCAAGATGAAGATTGATAATTTTCTAGTTACTAATGACATCAAGGGATATAGGGATAGATTGGAAATATGGCATTGGGGTGGATGATCAGCCATGATCTCGAATGGCAGAATAGGCTGTAGGGGCTGAAAGGTAAAAACAATGACTGCAGATGCTGGAAACCAGATTCTGGATCAGTGGTGCTGGAAGAGCACAGCAATTCAGGCAGCATCCGAGGACAGGCAAAATCGACGTTTCGGGCAAAAGCCCTTCATCAGGAAGGGCTTTTGCCCGAAACGTCGATTTTGCCTGTCCTCGGATGCTGCCTGAATTGCTGTGCTCTTCCAGCACCACTGATCCAGAATGTAGGGGCTGAAAGGCCTACCACGCCTTCATGTTTCCTTTGTCTGGGCTTATTCTAATAATAATGGTCATCAGTTTCAATTTGGAGTAGAAAATGGTTTTGTTGAATTTCTTTTCTATTTAAACTAGTAAAACCTGAAACAGATTAGTAGATTACATGGGTCCTCACCCATTGTTCCCAAAGCAGGAGGCAAGCAAACTGCCTGATTATTTACACTATTGCAATGTTAAGTGTGGTGTTCATGGTTGTATGTGCTGTGCAACTTGTAGAGTGTTTAAACATACATTTCCAGTTTTCCTCAGTTTCCCACAGCAATCTGACACTTCATGGAATGATAAGCTGCAGGCTGGATGACACAGGTCACCAAATGCAGCCTGGTTAGATCCACTGGCAAAGCAAAATCTTAGTGCCGTGGTCTTTTCTAACCCTTCCCAGTTTAATTTAACATTCTACCTAGGGCAGGGCAACCAGAATTGCATGCAGAACTCCACAATGTGGCCTTACCAATGTCTTATACGGCCATAACATGATGTCCCAATGCCTGTACTCTATGCAAAGGCTAAAATGCAGAGATGAGACAGCACTTGCACAATGGTGCTAGCCATCTTCAGGTGACTAATCCTCACAAAGTGTGCACCAATGTTAAATATTCACTCATAACTAATAATAATTCAAAAATAATGATCCTAAATTAATCAAGTTATTATAAAAACATAACTGGTTCACTAATATTGTTTGGTGAGAGGAGGTCTGCCTTCTTTACCTGATCTAATCTATCTGTTACTCCAAATATACTATTATCAATGACTGATGAAAGGCTTACGCCTGAAACGTTGACTCTCCTGCTCCTCAGATGCTGCCTGACCTGCTGCGCTTTTCTAGTGGCACTCTTTTTGACTCTGACTCTCCAGTAACTGCAGTCCTCACTTTCTCCTATTATCAATGACTCTCAGCTGTCGTCTAAAATCACCCACCAAGCCACTCAGTTATTTCAGACAACCACAGAATCCTACAAGATAACAATGACTACATTTCAAAAGTACTTCCTTGGCTTTAAATTGCTAGATAAATGCACATTTTGTTTATACTTTCAGAATAAAGGACTGGACTGAAGCAGTTCAAGAAGGCAGTTCAACCACCCATTGCTAAAGGACAATTAGAAATGGACAGAAAATGCTGACCTTGCCAGCAATGAAAACATCTCAGCAATGAATTATACAAAAAATGTGTAGCTACTTAATAGGCTCCATTTGTATTGTTATTTAGTGTAATGTATTATTATTTATTGTGTTCTATTTACAGTTTAATTTAAACTACTGTCCTTTTATTATAAATTATTGCTCTGTATTTGTATTAACATTCAATAGTCTTTGTACTTTACATAATTTCATTGCAAGAGCTAGTATTCTATAACACATCTTTAATTGATTTCCTTTTCGGTTAAGGTGTCACAGTTCACATGCTATGATACATAGCAGTGCACTTAATTTGAATTAATTGCATTTCCTTTATATATTTTATTAATATTAAATGTTATTTATTTTACTCTGAACCATGAACGACAATAAGAGCTAGAAATAGGAACATAAACTGACAACATGAGCTGAGAGAATTAAGCCAATGCAGCATGAGAACTTAGAAGAATGTGGAGTTTATACTCAGTTAAAAATAACACAACACCAGGTTATCTGGATTTATCTGGAAACACTAGTTTTCGGAGCGCTGCTCCTTCCACCTGACACAGCCACCTAATGATGGAGCAGCACTCTGAAAGCTAGTGCTTCCAAATAAACCCGTTAGACTATAACCTGGTGTTGTGTGAGTTTTAACTTTGCACACCCCAGTCCAACACCAGCTCTTCCAGATCATGAGTTTATACTCAGTAGAGTGATTGTGATAAGTATTGACATTTATTCATATATTATTGCGTTTTAAGTTTGCATTTATTTTAGATGACTTTAAATGCTTAAAACTACAGCTGTTTATCTCAATTGTAATTTGTTCTAAGACAGCAATAGGTAAATAATTAGTTCCAAGGGACATGTTTTGCTGTAATCTCTTCTTTCCTTGCGTTAATGGTTCTTTTGTATTAAAGTATGTAAATTTTGATCTATATATCTATAGACACCACAGCATCAGCCAATGAGTTGGAGTCTGAGCACGACAAAAAGCAAGACTCAGAGACCTGGATTATATTGGTGATGTTGATTGCCAATGATCTAACTTTTCCACCAACACCCCTCTGAAACACAGTGCACATTTAAAAAAATGAGAGAAACTTTTATGAGGTGCCAACCACCAAATACCTCAAACGTCTTTACAAACACTGTAGGAAACACAGTTGCTAATTTTTTTTCATTTTCTTGTGGAATCTGTCTAGTCAGCATTTAATGCCCATACCTGGAGCTGTCTTCTTAAACTGCTGCAGTCCATGTGTTGTAGATTTTACCCAAGGAGTCCTCAGTGAGGAAATTTCACAACTTAGACCCAACAACAGTGAAGGAATGGTGTTATATTGCCAAGTCAGGATGGTGAGTGGTCTGGAAGGAAACTTGCAGGTTGTGGTGTTCCCACATATCAGCTGCCTTTGTCCTTCGAAATGGAAGTGGCTGTGTGTTTGGAAAATGCTGTCTAAGGATCTTTGATGAATTTCTGCAGTGCGTCTTATAGATAGTGCATACTGCTGCTATTGAGTCAGTGGTTGGGGGAGTAGATGTTTGTGGATGCTGTACCAATCAAGACATCTACTTTGTCCAGGATGGTGTCAAGCTTCTTGAGTGTCAACAGAGCTGCAACTATCCACACAAGTGAGGAGCATTCGATCCCACTCCTTACTTGTGCCTCGTGGATTGGTAGTCAGGATTTGAGGAGACAGGCAGTGAGTTCCAAGGGACATGTGATTTGCTGTTATCTTTTCTTTCCCTGTGTTAATAGTTCTTTTGTATGAAAGTATGTAAATTTTGATCTATATATCTATAGACACCACAGCAGCAGCCAATGAGTTGGAGGCAGAGCAAGAGGAAAAGCAAGACTCAGAGACTTGGATTTTGTTGGTGATATTGATTGCCAATGATCTAAATTTTCCACCAAAACCCCTCTGAAACATAGTGCACATTTTTAAAAAATGGGAGAAACTTTTATGAGCTGCCAAACATCAAATCCCTCAAACTTCTTTACAAACAATCGAGTCTTGTTGCAAGACTCAGTTACAGTATTGTTAGCCTCTGACCTATTCTTGCACACAGCAAGCTTTCACAAATATCAATGTGATAATGACCGAATAATCTGTCTCATCTGATGTTAATCGAGGGATAAAGATCAGCCAAGAATAGCTCCCTGCACTTCAATGCTGTATTTTCTTTCAGATCCAGAAAGGGCAGACAAGGCCTTTGTTTTACATCTCCTCCAAGAGACAGGATATTGCTGCATTCCCTAAATATTGCTCCAGAGTGTGAGCCTTGATTTTATGCTCAAGTTTTTGAAGTCAGAACTTTTTGGCCCAAAGGGAAGAGTACTGACAACTGAGACAGAATTGACACACAGGCCAACATAGCAAATAGACACAGATCAATGTAGACATCTTGTAGTCATAGTCAATCAAACACGCAGAGTTTCATGCAACTTCTGCTGTGTCTCCTTCCAGAAACATTAATCTCAGAAATCATTGTATACATCAGCTTTCCTGCTCCAACGTTACTGCACAACTGTCTCTGCATTTTGTCCAGCTAGGTGCAACTGGGCCTTTTACAGCAGTGAGATTGACAAAATGTGTGTGCAATAGATTTGGTCCTGAAACATAGATATAATTGTGCAACGGTTTTCGATAATTAATTACTATGATTTTTAACTAAATTGATTTAATACTCATTTATAAGAAAATATTTTTTCAGAATATCTTAGTTTGTAACTTCTATCCTACCTCATTATTATGTCACAATGTTAATGCTGCTCTTTGCAAAATCTTTTAAAAGTGATGTTTTTTGTGTCCTTAGTTTTCTACTTCTAGATTACTTACAGTGTGGAAACAGGCCCTTCGGCCCAGCAAGTCCACACCAACGTGCAACCCACCCAGACCCATTCCCCTACACCTAACACTGTGGTCAATTTAGCATGACCAATTCACCTGACCTGCACATTTTTGGATTTTGGGAGGAAACTGGAGCACCCAGAGAAAACCCACACAGAGAGCTGCCTGAGGCAGGAATTGAACCCAGGTCTCTGGCGCTGTGAGGCAACAGTGCTAACCACTGTGCCACCCACTTTTGTGTCTGTGAAAAATCTTTGAATCCAACTGGCTACTGGCCAATCAGGCCAATGATCTGACGGCATGACTTTAGTTAACATGTTAGCGGTTCCACAGAAAAAGCTTTTGCAATCAATTGCAGTACCACTGACTGGTTTAGTGTAGAAGTCCTTCTCAAAGACATTGTTATATTAAACTGAGTGTTAATAGATTGGCAGATTCTGACCTGTGTTTTGGAGTGTACTTGGGAAAGGTGGCCAAGTTATAAACTTAAGTCAACCAGGTAAGCAAACATAATGTTGTAGAGGACATTTTGGTTGTAGCCAAATTTTATGTTTTGTTTTTATCATTCATGGTATGTGGGCATTGTGAGAGAAAAAAAAATCAGCATTTATTGTCCATTCCTAATTCCCCTTGATTTGTAGTCTTTGATTTTTATTGTTATTGTCTGTGTGGTGAAACACTTCCAGAGTGATGTAGAGATGGAATTCAGATTTTTGACCCTACATTGATGAAAGAATGGCATATATTTCCAAGTTAAGATGGGATGTGACTTAGAGGGAACTTGCAGATGGTGCTTTTTCCATGTATTAGCTGCCCTTTCCTTCTCAGTGATCAAGATTACAGGTCTGAGACTTACTATCAAGGAATCGATGTTGAGTTGCTGCAATATATCCCATAAGTGGTGCACACTGCTGCCATCGTGTGCACTTGTGTTGGAGGAATGAATATTTAGAGTGATAGGTAGGATGCTGAGTAAGAAGGGTGCTTTGTCTTGAATGCTATGGAGCTGTTTGAGTGATATTGGAGCTGCATTCATCCAGGCTATTGGGGAGTATTCCAGCACTCTCCTGGCTTGTGACTTATAGATGGTGGACAGATGTTGAGAAATATGTAGGTGAGTTATTCACAAGCGACACTGGAAATGTTCTTAATTCTTCCACTTAGAAACACTTCTTATACTTCCTTTAGCTGTTGGGTTCCTGAGGCCTGGGAAACATAGGTAGAACATATTAAAGGGGAGGCAATGATCGAGTGGTATTATCGTTAGACCATTAATCTGGAGACACAGGAAAGCTCTGAGGACCTGGGTTTGAATGCCTCCATGGTGGATGATGGAATTCAAAGTCAAGAAGATAAAATCCAAAATTAAAAGTCTAATGATGAAACCATTGTTGATTGTCAGGAAAAACACACTTGGTTTATTAATGTCTTTCAGGGAAGGAAACGTGGTTTGGCCTACAATGTGACTCCAGACCCATATCGAAGCAGTTGACTCTCTACTGTCCTCTGGGCAATTAAGGATGGGTAATGAATGTTGGCCTAGTCAACGGTGCCCACATCTTGTGAATGAATCAAAAATATAGGCTGAAAGAGAGTAAAGTCTGAAGCTCACAGCTTCATTGAAACATTTCAATGCATGGCTCATTTCCTGGGAGCAGGTTGATCCCTGTCCTTTGAGTAACTGTCCTGTTTCTGTTATGAGCTGGATTTGGATTTGAGAGTTTTTAACAAGTCACCTGACCCAAACCCAAACATTTTTGTACAATTAAAATTGCAAGACCAAGAGATGCTAATGCAATTGATTCTTCCCTACAATTTAAGATTTGAATATAAAACAAGTAATATAGAGGCAGAGACAAGTGCAGGCAACAGTCCTTTAAAGGTGGCTAGATTCTGGGCTCATTATAAAATCATTCCTCAGTCTGTGAGAATCAGAAGTTAGACTAGGCAGTGAAGAAATTTGAGGCTGTCTTTATAAGTGTTAGAATCATCTACAGCTTTGCATTTGGAAGAAAGTGGAACACCCCTTTAGATCTTGGATGGGTGCAGGTTGAGTTGAATTAAACAAGTTCAGGAGGCTATCAAAGTTGAGCTCATGGCTCAAAGACATTTATAAAGTGCTAACAGTAGGTTTTTTTTAATTCAGGGGAAGTGTCAGACTTGCAGTTGCAAAACCAACACAGTTATTGGTTGATGTATTGAAGAATGTTGCTTAAAGTCATTTGGGCAAGCATAATACTGAAATTATTGTTGCAGCATTAAAAATCCATTGGATCCCTGAGAAATCCACTAAGGTTGGGTCATGTGGGTCCTCTAAAATTAAATATCACTAGATACTTCACTAGACTTCACAGCGGAGCAATAGGATAATATATCTGACAGTCCAGAAAAATGAGAAATGACTCAAAACTACAATTCACTAAAGTTATCATAAGAAAACAAAAGTATTACAAATAAAATAACACTGAAAACTGACAATTAACCAGGAGCAAATGTCCCCCACTTTACTGCTTTAAAGAAAATAGGGAAGGAACTTGAAGATGTTCTTAGCAATAATCTTCCAAAGCTTTCCCAATTCAGCAGCTGTCTGTTTAAATTATGAATGCAACTCAATTTTTTAAGAAAGATGAAGGAAGAAAAATAGGAAATTATAAACCTATTAGCTTGACATCTGTTGTGGACAAGGTATTGGAATCTATAATTAAGAACAGAGTGAATTAGCAGTTCAAGAATTTTCAACTGATGAGAGAGAGCCAACTTTGCTTTGTAATGAATTGGTCATGTCGAAGAAATCTATTTTTTTTTTTCTGAGAAAATTGTATATGTGAATGTCTATAGATATAGTTTATTTGGACTGAGAGTCATAGAGATGTACAGCATGGAAACAGAGCCTTCGGTCCATTTCATCCACGCGACCAGGTATCCCAACCCAATCTAGTCCCACCTGCCAGCACCCAGCCCATATCCCTCCAAACCCTTTCTATTCAAATACCCATACAGATGCCTTTTAAATGTTGCAATTGTACTGGCCTCCACCACTTCCTCTGGAAGCCCATTCCAGACATGTACCACGCTCTGTCCCTTAAGTCACTTTTATATGTTTCCCCTCTCATCTTAAACCTATGCCCTCTAGTTCTGGACTCCTCCATCCCAGAGAAAAGACCTTGTCTATTTACCCTATCCATGCCCCTCATGATTTCATAAACCTCTACAATGTCACCCTTCAGCTTCCGACGCTCCAGGGAAAGCAGCCCTAGCCTATTCAACCTCTCCCTATAGCTCAAATCCTCCAACCCTGGCAACATTCTTGTAAATCTTTTCTGAACCCTTTCAAGTTTCTCAACATCTTTCCAATAGGAAGGAGACCAAAATTGCACGCAATATACCAAAAGTTACTGAATCAAAGTCCTGTACAGCCGCAATATGACCTCCCAACCTCTCTACTCAATACTCTAAACAGTATAGGAAAGCACACCAAACGCCTTCTTCACTATCCAATCTACTTGTGACTCTACTTTCAAGGAGCTATGAACCTGCACTCCATGGTCTCTTTGTTCAGCAACACTCTCGAGGACCTTACCATTAAGTGTATAAGTCCTGCTAAGATTTGATTTCCCAAAATGCAGCACATTGCATTTATCTAAATTAAACTCCACCTGCCACTCCTTAGCCCATTAGCCAATCTGATCAAGATCCTGTTGTAATCTGAGGTAACCTTCTTTGCTGTCCATTACACATCCAATTTTGATGTCATCTGCAAACTTACTAACTATACCTCTTATGCTCACATCCAAATCATTTATGTAAATGACAAAACGTAGTGGACCCAGCACCAATCCTTTTGGCACTCCACTGGTCACAGGCCTCCAGTCTGAAAAACAACCCTTCACCACCACCCTCTGTCTTCTTCCTTGGAGCCAGTTCTGTATCCAAATGGATGGTTCTCCCTGTATTCCATGAGACCTAATCTTGCTAACCAGTCTCCCATGGGAAACCTTGTTGAACGCCTTCCTGAAGTCCATATAGATCACATCTACCACTCTGCCCTCATCAATCCTCTATGTTACTTCTTCAAAAAACTCAATCAAGTTTGTGACACATGATTTCCCACGCACAAAGCCACGTTGACTATCCCAAATCAGTCCTTACCTTTCCAAATATATGTACATCCTGTCCCTCAGGATTCCCTCCAACAACGTACCCACCACTGACATCAGGCTCACTGGTCTATAGTTCCCTGGATTGTCCTTACCACCCTTCTTCAATAGTGGCACCATGTTAGCCAACCTTCAGTCTTCTTGCACCTCCCCTGTGACTATCAATGATACAAATATCTCAGCAAGAGGTCCAACAATCACTTTCCTATCTTCCCACAGAGTTCTCGGATACACCTGATCAGGTCATAGAACCATAGAGTCATAGAGATGTACAGCATGGAAACAGACCCTTTGATCCAACCTGTCCATGCCGACTAGATATCCCAACCCAATCTAGTCCCACCTGCCAGCACCCGGCCCATATCCCTCCAAACCCTTCCTATTCATATACCCATCCAAATGCCTCTTAAATGTTGTAATTGTACCAGCCTCTGGCAGCTTATTCCATACATGTACCACCCTCTGTGTGAAAAAGTTGCCCCTTAGGTCTCTTTTATATCTTTCCCCTCTCACCCTAAACCTATGCCCTCTAGTTCTGGACTCCCTGACCCCTATATAAGGTCACCCCTCAGCCTCTGACATTCCAGGGAAAACATCCCCAGCCTGTTCAGCCTCTCCCTATAGCTCAAAGCCTCCAACCCTGGCAACATCCTTGTAAATCTTTTCTGAAAACTTTCAAGTTTCACAACATCTTTCCGATAGGAAAGAGACCAGAATTGCCCGCAATATTCCAACAGTGCCTTAACCAATGTGCTGTACAGCCGCAACATGACCTCCCAACTCCTGTACTCAATACTCTGACCAATCCACTTTTAGCGTTTCAACACATCCAGCACTTCATCCTCTGTAATATGGACATTTTACAAGGTGTCACCATCCATTTCCCCACATTCTATATCTTCCATGTCCTTCTCCACAGTAAATACTGATGCAAAATATGTGTTTAGTAGTTCTGCCATCTCCAGCGGCTCCACACAAAGGCCGCCTTGCTGATCTTTGAGGGGCCTATTCTCTCCTTAGTTACCCTTTTGTCCTTAATGTATTTGTAAAAACCCTTTGGTTTCTCCTTAACTCTATTTGCCAAAGCTATCTCATGTCCCCTTTTTGCCCTCCTGATTTCCCTCTTTCCCTGCCTTTATACTCTTCAAAGGATTCACTCGATCTATCCTGTTTATACCTGACATATGCTTCCTTCTTTTTCTTAACCAAACCCTCAATTTCTTTTGTCATCCAGCATTCCCTATACCTACCAGCCTTTCCTTTCACCTTATCAGGAATATACTGTCTCTACACTCTTGTTCTCTCATTTCTGAAGGCTTTCCATTTTCCACCGTCCCTTTGCCTGTGAACATCAGCACCCAATCAGCTTTTGAAAGTTCTTGCCTAATACCGTCAAAATTTGCCATTATATAATTTAGAATTTCAACTTTTAGATCTGGTCCATCTTTTTCCATCACTATTTTAAAACTAATAGAATTATGGTCACTGGTCCCAAAGTGCTCCCCCATTGACACCTAAGTCACCTGCCCTATCTTATTCCCCAAGATTAGGTCAAATTTGCACCTTCTCTAGTAGGTACATCCACATACTGAATCAGAACATTGTCTCGTACACACTTAACAAATTCCTCTCCATCGAAACCCTTAGCACTATGGCAGTCCCAGTCTATGTTTGGAAAGTTAAAATCCCCTATCATAACCACCCTATCATTCTTACAGATAACTGAGACCTCCTTAAAAAATTGTTTCTCAATTTCCCTCTGGCTATTAGGGGATCTGTTATACAACCATTTCTTATTTCTCAGTTCCACCCAAATAACTTCCCTGGATGTATTTCCGGGAATATCCGCCTTCAGTACAGCTATAATACTATAATGCTATCCCTTATCAAAAACGTCACTTCCTCTTCTCTCTTGCCTCCCTTTCTGTCCTTCCTGTCGCATTCGTATCCTGGAATATTAAGCTGCCAATCCTGTCCATCCCTGAGCCATTTTTCTATAATTGCTATGATATTCCAGTCCCATGTTCCTAACCATGCCCTAAGTTCATCTGCCTTCCCTGTTAGGCCCTTTGCACTGAAATAAATGCAGTTTAATGTATTAGTCCTACCTTATTCTCTGCTTTGTGCCTGCTTGCCCTGACTTTTGACTCGCTTATTTTCTCAACTATACCAGTCTCAGATTGATCTCTTTCCTCACTATTTCCCTGGGTCCCACCAGCCCCCACTTTACTAGCTTAAATCCTCCCATGCAGCTCTAGCAAATCTCCCTGCCAGTATATTAGTCCCCTTCCAATTTAGGTGCAATCCATCCTTCTTGTACAAGTCACTTCTACCCCAAAAGATATTTGAATGATCCAAAAATGTGAATCCTTCTCCCATACATCAGCTTCTTAAACATGCGTTCATCTGCTCTATTCTCCAATTCATTCCCTCACTCACTCATAGCACCGGGAGTAATCCAGACATTACTACTCTCGAGGGCCTCCTTTTTGAATTCCTGCCTAATTCTCTGCATTCTCCCTTCAGAATCTCAACCTTTTCCTTTCCTATGTCATTGGTTCCAATGTGATTGATGACCTCTTGCTGGTCCCTCTCCCCTTTGAGAACATTCTACACCCTCTCTGAGACATCCTTGATCCTGGCACTAGGGAGACAATGCACTATTCTGTTTTTTCTCTGCTGGCCACAGAAATATCGGCCTGTACCTCAGACTAAAGAGTCCCCTCACACAATCTATCTCTTGGAACCCGACATACCCTTCATTGCTTTAGAGCCAGTCTCATACCAGAAACTTGGCTGTTCATGCTACATTCCCTGAGAATCCATCGCCCTCTACATTTTCGAAAGCAGCATATTTGTTTGAAATGCAACTTTTCTTCCTTCCTATAACTACCATCCATCACACCCCTTACTCTTGTAAGTTCCCCATTGCCTCTAACTGTCACTCCAACTTTCCATTCGATCTGATAGGATCTTATAGGATTTGCAACCGACAGCGTTTATTGCAGATATAATCCTCAGTAACATGTAAACTCTCCCTAAACTCCCTCATACAACAAAAAGAGCATATCACTCTACTAAAGGCCATTTTTGCTTCTTCCAATCTGTAGACCCAGAAAATAGCCCTGTCTTATTCCTCTACAAAACACTGCTCCACATTAACTTAATACTTATGGCTTATATTTTTAGGTTTAATCAAGAGACATATCTCAATAAAACATATTATCAAGAAAGAACCCACTCTACTCACTACTAGAGTTACAGCTAGGCCCCAAGGCCACACTTAAAACTATTCACTTATCTGCCTCTGTACTGTGACCTCTCCCAAACAGGTTCCTCCACAATCAGTCGTGAATTTCACTGTTTGTTAATTTTCCCAGAAGCACTCCAGTGTCCAGTGATACATGAATTAAACAGCAAAGTCAGTAACTTCTGGATGTCATTCAGTTAGATTCTACAGGCTTGTTGCAATTAAAGCTCATGGAATTGAAGGAAGCTATTGGTTGTCATTGTGATTCAGGTAGGTGAATTGCCCAATACACTAGGCAGACTCACCTCTCCTTCTCCTCTCACTCTCATTGCTGAATGCCCTGCCCAACATTATCTTTGCCTATTTTCCCAGTTACACTTGAGTAACTGCAGATCCCACGAAGTTGGCAACCAAAATACTACTGCAGTGTCTGACACATCACTCCTTTTAATGTGGTTTGGAAATCACCCAAAATGTGTACAATTTTGTCAACAGTCAGGAAAAACAAACAGCAAATAATCTCTCAATAATTTCTTTAAGTGGTGTATGTGTTGGTTCTTTCATATTGGGCAATGTTGCATTCAGTTCTACTAACTGAAGCAAAGATATATAAAAAACAGAATAACCAGAATTGTTCCTTTGAGGTCACAAGACTTTCCAAAGTGGCAGCCAATTACTTGCTTTTGAAGTGAAATCATTTTCTGTAATGTAGAAAATACAGCACTCAATTTACACACAGTCTGCTCCAACAGGCAGTGCTGTGATAATAACTAAGCAGTCTGATCGTATTAATATTAATTGAAAGGTAAGTATTAGGCTAGAACATGGAACTCCAAAATGGTAGCACTGGCAAAAAATCATCAATCACTCAAATAAAAGCAAAATACTACAGATGCTGGAAATCTGAAATAAAAACAAAATACTTGAGAAATGGAACAGGTCTGGCAGTATTTGTGGAGAGAGAAACAACATTAATGTTTTGAATCTGATGTGACTCTTCTTTGAAATGAAATCATTCATTATTTACAACAGGGAATGTAATTCAAAAGGTAGTTAATTGTGTACAAAGCACTTTGGATACCATGGTCATGTAACACACTATATAAGGAATCTTTTCTGAAGAGAGTATATTTTAATAGTGTTGGATTACATTTTTTCTGTTTTGACAGCTATGGTACATAGCATTCAAGTCAGATGTACAGTGTAAAACTGTGCAGCACTCACTTTTTGTATTTTAGTCCTGGGTTCAAATCCAACCTAGGCGGAGGGAATGACAGTCTCCTCTATCTGCCCTCTATAAAGTCTTATGTTGATACATCTTGATAGTCTTTTTTCCAGTGAATAGTCAATTAAAAAACTATACCACAAGGCTCTTCCTAATTTGTACTAATTATTAAGAGGATTCCATTGCATGGTTGCAATGTCGCATGCCTAATAAAACAAAAACCAAAGCTAATGCTCTTGGGAGATGGGGTCAAATGCTTTGATGGGATCTGGTGGAATTTAAATATAATTAATAAACCTGGGAGAAATAAAAATAACCAAGGCAAATGGCTATAATAAAAACATTTGGCTCACTTTGAGGAAGGAAATCTGCAGTACTTATCTGGTTTGACCTATATGTGATTCTAGAGCCACCGCGATATGGTTGACCCTCATCTGTTCTCTGAAATGGCCTGACGAACCACTCAATTCACTGTAAAAGATGGTTGGTACCAAATGATGGCCTTGTCAGTAAGGTCCATGTTTCATAGAAAAAAGGAAAAGAAATTAATTGGCAATGCCTTTCAGAGAAATGTGGATTTCTGCCTTTACCACCTTTTACAACATCGAGTTCTAGATTCCCACCATCTTCTATTTGAAAAGGTCCATGTTTCATAGAAAAAAGGAAAAGAAATTAATTGGCAATGCCTTTCAGAGAAATGTGGATTTCTGCCTTTACCACCTTTTACAAACATCGAGTTCTAGATTCCCACCATCTTCTATTTGAAGAAATCTTTCCTCAGATCCCCTCTAAATGTTCTGCCACCTACTTAAAATCTATTCCCCCAGTCAATGATCCTTCCGCCGAGGAGAAACATTTCTTTCTGTCTACCCTATCTGTGTCCCTTATAATTTTATACATCTCAATCATGTTTCCACTCAGTCTTCTCTATTCCAAAGAAAACAACCACAGTCAATCCAACTTCTCTTCATAACTGAAACTCTCCAGCCGAGGTGACATCCTGGTAAATCTCCTGCTTCACATCAATCACATACTTCCCTAATGTGGATTCCAGAAATGTACCCAAAACCCTAGCTGTAGTCTTACTTTTTTATATATACGGTTTCAGCATGACCTCCCTGTTCTTAAACTCTATGCCTTGATTAATAAAGGTACATATCACATTACATTCTTAACTACTTTACCCACCTGCCCTGATATCTTAAGGGACCAGTGGACATGCACAGTAATCCTCAGTGCTTCCCAGTGTCTTACAGTTCATCGTGACTTGCTTGCCCTGCCCAAGTGCACCACCTCATGCTTATCTGGATTGAATTCCATTTATCAGTGGTCAGACTATCTATTCATCCCATCTATATCCTCTTGTAATTTAAAGCTGTCCGGATAAAAGTAATGTGGGAAATGCTTGAGATGGCATATTGCAGAGATCCCTTTTGCAGAGATTGCAAAGTTTGCCAAGATCAATAAAGGCACTAGAACTGCAGTTTGGGAATGATATTGGCATATTTCTTGGTGATTCTTATACTCAGATAGTGAGGTAAAAACAATGACTGCAGATGCTGGAAACCAGATTCTCGATTAGAGTGGTGCTGGAAAAGCACAGCAGTTCAGGCAGCATCTGAGGAGCAGGAAAATCGACGTTTCAGGCAAAAGTCCTTCATCAGGAAGGGCTTTTCTATGAGGAAGAGCTTTTGCCCGAAACATCGATTTTCCTGCTCCTCGGATGCTGCCTGAACTGCTGTGCTTTTCCAGCACCACTCTACTCAGATAGTGAACATATTAAAAAAAGTTGAATGTTTCAGATGGATGTTCTTGAAAGATACTGCCTGATCACCTTACGTTTTGAAATTCTAGTTTCTGCAATTTTCTTTTCTTCCCACTCCCACACCTAAATGTATAGTGTGGAGCATTACAGTCATAAATTGCAAAAGAAGTGTGCTTTCCATATCTACACTTTTGGAAGGGCCTTTGACTGCTGTTGTGCAATTAGTAATTCAGACATAGATGACACAAGATTTTTTTTTGATATTGTTAATGCAAGGAAAATCACATGGAACGGGTGCATAAATTTCCAACAACCACTCCCAACAATTCATATTCCTCACTGGCAGTGAAAACCGTAAGTTAGTTTTATTAATTTATTAATGGAATGTGGACATCTCTGGCCAGACCAGTATTTATTGCACATTCCATATTGTCTGATTATGAGTCAAACACTTAGCTATATGTCTAGAATCACATGTAGGCCAAACTAGGCAAGGCAAGATTACCTACCTAGAGGGCATTAGGGAACTGGGTGGTTGCCACTGGACTCAATTTAAATTTCACCATTTGCCATAGTGAGATTTTAATCAATGCACCCAGAACTTAGCTTGGCGCACAGGATTGCTAGACTAGCGATGCCTCTACTACACCACCTTGTCCCTTGAAACTGCTGCTACATTAGTGGGAACACTCAAGGCATGCCATAGTACAAAAGCCAAGCATGCCTGCGCCTGCAGAAACTAATTTATTTTTAGGCTTTCTGATTTTAACTATGTTTGTGTTGCTCTGTTATTCTGTTTCAGTTTTTCCCTGATGCTAAGCATTAACTCTGCATGTAATTTTCTTATCTGGATGTAATAATGAGGGAAATTCCAATGTAATACATGCTCTGTATGCTATTTCCTTTTTGTGCATAATGTGAATAAATGAATAGTGCAAATCAACTGTAGACTGATTGTAATGCAAATCAAACAGAATAAAATGGCATAAAGAATTCCAAGATGCATTGCAAAAACCAGGAGGGTGCCAAAGAGGACAGTTACATCATGGACAGAGAACAAATGAAAGCAAGGCAACAGAGAATGTAAACCAAGAGGAGGTTATTATAGAATGCTGTGCTTTCAGCAGCACACTATGCTTACAGGAATCATAAGTCAAATAATCAGGCCTATGATGTTGTAGACTCAGCTTCAATCCATGCTCCTGAAAACACAGCTTCCCTGCTGAAACAATTATCATTGCGCTATAATCCTCCTCACTGAAGTTGACTGTTTCTTGTGAAATTTCTGAATTTCTGCCGTTAATGGAGGTTCAACTCAGCAGTCCTTTGATTCGTACTTCAAAGAGTCCATTCATGATTCCCTATGTGACATTCAACCTCTGTTGTCCCGAAAATGAACAAGTAAACTGTGGTGTCTCATTGCAACAAATAATGGTGACTTTCGGTTTTTTGAATTACTTTTTTGGCTAATCTGAAATTTTGTGTCTTCCACAGCCTGTTAGTGTAAGAATCCAGTAGCTTCTATGCCACAACATTCTTTCGAAATGGTGGCAGCAGATTGAAACAACTTCAAGTATATTTTGAAATATAGTTTGCTTCATTAACCGGTGCAATCTCAAAATAACCTTTGACAAAGAGTTTCAGTTCCTCTGCAATGAAAACACACATGAGGAACTGTGGACAATCGGCAACAAAATTATACTCAATCATAGTCTGCAGCCTCATAGCCTGGCATATCCCCCCCACTCTATCATTGCCATTAAACTAGGAGATCAACCCTGGTTCACTGAATAGTGCAGGAAGGCATGCCAGGACCAGCACCAATCATATTTTAAAATGAGATGTCAACAAATCTACAAATACAACTACTTGTATGTTAAACAGCACCATCAGCCAGTGATAGGCAGAGCTAATTGATCCCACAACCAATGAATCAGCCCTACAATCTGCAGTCCTCTCACATCTCATCAGGAGTGCTGGTTGACAATTAAAAGACTCACTGGAAGAGGAGGAGGACGCTCCAGAAATATCCACCTCATTAATGATGGTAGAACACAATACATCAGTGCAAACAATAAGATTGAAAAACTTGAAACAAATTTCACTCAGAAGTGCTGAGTGAATGGCCCATCTCAGACTCTTCCAGGAGTCCTCAGCATGACAGATGCCAGTTTTTAGTCAAATTATTTCACTCCATGTGACATCAAGAAATGGTCAGAGGCATTGGATATTGCAAAATCTATGGACTCTGACAGCATTTCAGCAATGACACTGGAGACGCATGCTCCAGATTTTGCCACTCCCCTAGCCAAGCTGTTCCAGTACAGCTGTAACAACATCAACCTACCAATATGAAAAATTATCCAGCTATTTTCTGTTCACAAGAAGTGTGATAAATCCAACTGAGCCTATTCTCATCAATAACTTGATGGAAGATATCATCAACAGCACTCATTAATAATAACTATCCACTGATTTCTGTGGGTATGGTCAGTATGGCTCTGCAAAGTGGAAATTGTGTTTGATGGACTTGTTGGGTTTTTTGAAGATATTTCTCACAAAATTGATTTAAAAAAACCAATGGACATTGTGTGCTTAGACTTTCAGTCGGCTTTTGATTAAGTCTCCCACAGGAGGCAGATTAGAAAGACTAAAGTACATGAGCTCGGAGGTAATGTACTGGCATGGGCATGGATTAGTAATTGGCTAACAGGCAGTGGCAGTAAATGGCTCATTCTTACCATGGCAGGCTGTGACTAGTGGAGTATCACAAAGACTAGTACTTGGACCCCTGCTTTTCAAAATATATATCAACGATTTGGAGATGTGGACCAAATGTGATATTTCCACATTGACAGTTGATACAAAGGTATGTGGGAATATATTACAATCAAAATGTAAAATGGCTTCAGCAGGATTTTTACAGGCTTAGTAAATAGGAAGGGAATAGCAGATAGAATACAATGTGGAAGAAGTATTGTTAGTCACCTTCATAGATGGAACAAATGTGTAGAGTACATTTTTAAATGATAAGAGGAAAGAATAGATGTACAAAGAGACCTAAACATCCTTGCTGATAAGTCACTGAAGACAAATATGTAGGTGCAATAAATTATTAGGAAGGCTAAAATGCAGTGTTAGCATTTATAACAGAAGGATTTGAGCGCGGCAGCTTAAAGTCTTGCTTCAATGTTACAGGAGCTTGGTTAGACATAGATTACTAGACTAATGTGTGCACTTTTGGTTTCCTTATGTCAGGAAAGATATTATTGTCATAGAGTGAGTGCAACAAATATTCACCAGACTTGCTCCTGAGCTCACCGAACTCCCCTATGTAGAATGATTGGGAAAACTCACCAGATTTTTGAAGAATGAGAAGTGATCTTATTGTTTAAAGAGATAGACAGGATGGATGTGTTAAACTGTTGCTCTTGGTTGTGGAGATGAGAACCCAAGGTCTTTACTTAAATATAAAGGAAATACCCCTTAGGTCTGAGATAAGGATTTTGTTTTATTCGGAGGCTATGAAACTTTGGAAGTCAGTTTTTGAGTATATTTAAGATCGAGACTGATAGATTTCTGATTACCAATGGCATTTGGTTCATGGGTGCTGGGTGGTTAAATGGAATTGAAGTGTTCAACCACTTTAGTCTTAAATGGCAGGGCACAGCACCATTCACAATTCCTTATTTACAGAAGCGGTCCATATCCAAATGCAGCAAGACTTGGATAAAATCATATTTGTGCTAACAAAGTGGCAGGTAACACCACACAAGAGCCAGGCAGTGACCATCTCTAATAAAAAAGAATATAACCACTACCCTTTGTCATTCAATGGCTTTACCTTTCATGCTGCAGAAATTTAGCAAGTCTGGCAATATCTGTTGAGGGAAAAAACAGTGCTAATATTTCAAGTCTGATTTTAAGTTTTCTTCAGAACTGAAAGGGGCTGGAAAGTAGTAGTTTTATACTGTTGTCAAAGAGGGGCAATTAGAGCAGATGGTGAGGGAAACTGGAGCATCCTGTTTCTTGGGCATTTTGTTTTGGTCCCCCAGGCCTAAAGACAACAGGAATGCTAATACTGGTAAAGCAGTGGTAGAGATGTAAAACAGATGTAAATGTCAGGTGTGTGAAGGACAATTGTTCTGTTCTGCTGAGAGGAAAACCAACAAGCCACAAATAAGACACAGAACAAGGAGTGGGGGGACTGGGGGACTGGGGGCTGAGGCGGTTGGGGGGGAGGTGGACTGTTGGGGGTGGAGGGAAAGTATACAAAACTGAAGACAAAGTTCTGAAGTTCTTGAACTCAGTGTTGAGGCTTGAAGACTGTAAAGTGCTCAAGCAGAAAATGAGGTGCTGATTCTTTAGCTTGGGTTGTGAATTGTTGGAATACTGCAACGAGTGCGGAATAACTCAAAATTTCCAGTTGCTGGCTAATTCAATAAACCATCTTGCTCCCATGTAAATATTTTCATGCTGAGTTTATTCCAAGATTTAAATGGAATCAATTGAAAAAGAATTAACGTTGGCTTTTGATTGTACATGTGCATTTCACTGAATGGGAGATGAGCATGCACAGTTAGACTTTACCATCAGATGATTAATGCCACTTGATCAGGATCTGGAGATGACACATATATCTCTCTTGGTCTTCATGTTAGACAGCGCATTCTCCACCCAAGACTGTGGGCATCCATTTTATTGGATGGAGCCTGGTGCAGTCTCCTTCATTAACCCCTTCTGAATCATTTATTGTACAACAAGCATAATGTAAAGAATGGAATATACTGGACCTTTCAAAAAACCTTTGGTAAAGTCCCATATAATACCAAAATGAGGTGTTCCTTGGGAAGTTGCAATCTAAATAGAGTAAAGGAATCAAGAGATCGAAGGGTTCATTTATTCTGCTCATTATCACCATTTGTTAGCAGGGTTGTTGGCATTGCTTTGTTTCTTGTATGGATTCCTTTAACCCTCCCTCAGTTTCTTCTCAATGTTATGCACTCATCTGATTTTTTACTTCTTCTTCTGGCTTTACCTTGTAATTTCTCCTGCAACTGCTGCAAGGGCAAGGCTGTTGGGTCTTTTTGTTTTAATGTCCATACTTGCCTATCTTTCTCTCAATAACTGTACTTAACAGCCTTTTCAAATCATGAGCTCCTACATCCTCATTTGCTTTTCTGGCTGATTCTTAACATCTTCCATCATACCTGCATTTCAAAAACTGTTATTGTTCTTTCATCTTCTTTCTTTAGAGTTCAACTCTCACATACTTATAGTGCAATACTCCACACTAATGACTATGATCAGCATTTTTTTTTATCAACTTTGTGCTGAAGCTTTTTGGACTCCCACATGCTACCTTAGTCACTAGCCATTCCTCTTACCATAACTAATGTCACCTGGATTTTAATATTGGGTGGAACGTAGTGTTTCTCATTGAGTGAAGGTTCTTGTGATTTTTCATTGCCTCTATCTCGTTTTTTTTTCAATTTTGACTGTTCCAATCTCATTTAGAGCCGTAACACTAGCCATTGCCTTATTTACATTCAATCCAAAAGATTCACTGTGTCTCTGACTGAGACTCAAGATTAGAGTGGTGTTGGAAAATCACAGCAGGTCAGCCAGCATCCGAGGAGCAGGAAAATCGAGCAAAAACCCTTCATCAGGAATGGCTTGCTCTAACCTGCTGTGTTTTTCCAGCACCACTCTAAACTTGACTCTGATCTCCAGCATCTGCAGTCCTCACTTTCGCCTGTGTCTCAGTCTGTCATGGTCTCTTCCTCTTCCTTTATTCTGGCTGTAAACCTGGTGTCATCTGCATTACCTCGGATTTTGCTTGTTACCACCTCCTATGATGTAGCGTCAGCACCTTGGTAGCTCTTCCTGCACCATCCTTTTTATCTTTCACAGCATTAAACAGTAATAGGAGACGTCAGTACCTGACTCAGCTTTCACACTGTGATTGGTTTGTACGCCCAAAACCAACTCTGATGACTTCTGCATCATTTCTGCACAGCTTCTGTATTAATCAGGTTAATGTTTGGGTACACCAAACAGATTTTGAAAATCAAACTGGACAGTGACAAAAGTTTTGGTATAGTCTATGAACATGAGTCAAAGCTGTGTTTCTTGTTTATTTCTCCATGAGATTTGTGAGCACAATAAGTGTCAATTGTACCTGTGGTTGGAATGAACTCAAGCTACTCCTATGTAGTTTTGAATGCAAGACCTGGGATGAGACTTGATATATGATGCTTTGGTCAGTCCTGTGTGCCTACTATCTTGTGCATTGTGATAATTTCAGATATAATCTCTCTGCAAGGCTATTCACGTGTTGTCCTAAACTCATCAATAATCTCTTTCATTCTGGCTATTATTGTTTCACCACCTGCTTTTAGTGCCTCCACTGATATCTGATCTTATTTTTCTGCCTTTCCATTTTCGATGTTCTTTACAGCTTTTCTTATCTCATCTTTCTGTGCTGCAAGTTCCAGTTCTGCTTTTTGTAAGTTCTAATCTTTATTGCTTTTCTTCCTGGCCATTCTTACAGCAGCTTTGACAGTAATTTTACCATATTATCCCTAATCTTACTTTATCATCTTTGATTTTCCCTTGATTATGTGCTCCTTTACAGCTATGATCTTGATGAGCAAATATCCTTTCTTCATGTAATCATTCTTGAAAGCTTCCTCTACTTCATTTCTTTCACATGGCCAATTAATTTTGGCTTCTATAAAAGCATTCTTCACATACGCACACAATTTGAAGGACCATTTACTTTGCACACCATTGGCCTTTACATCACACCATTTCTCTATTAGGTCTCAGCATTCAATGCTCCTCCGTGACTGTTTTGATTTTGTTGTGCAAGTGGTTCACCAAATCCAGTCACTAGCATTGCTGGTAATGATGACCACTCTTTCTCTCTGCACTGCATCTGTACTTTTACTTTATTTTATTGGCTTTCTCATGATGAATTAATCCAAAGTTTCACTTATGTCTTTCTCTGATCTTTAATTTATGACACCAACTTTTTCCTTGGTCTTTGCTTATAACAGTTTATGGTTAAACTCACATTTGATATACAAATTATTAAATGCAGCAACTTAAGTTTATAAAGTCATAGAAATGGGGTTAACTTTGAAAGGAATAGAATTCTTAAGGTTGAAAATGTTAAACATGCATAGAACATTGATTAGGCCACACTTACAGTAATATGCACGCTTCTGGCCTTCATACTACAAAAAAGATATAGACCATTGGAGAAAATGCAAATGGAGTTTATAAAAAATTAGAAAAAAGTATGTAACTATCTGGAAATATTAATAATCTTGAATGTTTTCTTTGGAATAAAGAAGATGAGGAGTGGACTAAGCAGTCTTCAGCAAGTTAAAGGTGTTCAATAGGGCAATGCTAGTGTTGAGATGGCTGGAAAGGCCAAATGATGGGACCATGATGTGAGTTTTCTTATTTTTTTGGCATGTTTTTGAGTGAGATTCATTTCTGGAGGTCTGCTATGGCCCATATTGACTTTTCTCATGAAATCTTCTGCTCTTCAGCTCATTACTTATGCAGCCAGTCTCTCCGCTGCCCATCTTATGGAATCATAGAGTAGGAGAGTGCAAGTACTCACCACATTGAGACTTGCACACTATTGACACCATATTTAAACTCCAGCATCACAGCACATCAGATGCTGCAAGCCAGGAACTACCTCCTTTCTAGTTTTGGTCACTCACTGTTATCCTGAAGTAGGTAGCTCTGAAATGGCACAGATTTAAAGTAATCAACGAAAGAAACAGTTGCTTGAGGTAAAGCTTTTTCACCCCAGCAAGTGGTTAAAGTCTGGAATTATCTACCTGAGATTGTGATGGAGGTTGGTACAATTGGGCTATCCAAAGGGGAATTAGATCCTTTCTGTTACAGAAGAATGTGCAGGAATAAGGTGAGAAAGCGGGGAAATAAGACCAAGTGAATTTCATGAGAGGTAGAGACACGGTGTGGTGAATGGACTCCTTTTGTACATTAAAAGTTCTGTGATATTCTAACATTACTTCATACTGGTGACATTTTTATCTTGACAGCTTGTATGGCAGGACTCTGAGATATCAATGCAAAATTCCCCAATTCTTCTCTATTTGATGGGTTCTGCTATGAAGGTGATTGTAGGGATCTATATTCACTGATGGAACTGCACATTCATCATCATGAAACACTCAAAAAGGTCACACCACAGAGCTATTTAATAGCAACCTGAAAAGTGTCTCAGGGTGTTAAAACAAGCTTAGACAATTCTACAAAGTATCCTGAATCAGCATGGATGTCAATGTAAAGCTATTCCAAAACAGCATTAAAAACGCAACAAAGTTGTTTAACTCAGCGCTGCCACAGTACACATCAGATCAAAATCAGTGGGATAGCAGTAATTAGCTTTTCAAAACCATTCTGGAAAACACTACAAAGCTGTTGAAATTCAACCTGATTATCCCCGACAATTTATCAAAAGCAGGTTGTAGAATATTGCTGTAGCATTGAAAAGCAGTCTGAATTAGACAAGGCAACTGTTTAAAACTGGCCAACAAGGTATTGTAAATCTGTAAAAATAATCCATAACTGCATAATGACACTATTCAAAGCAAACCTAAACTAGATTATCCAAATTTATTTGTGACTAAATCATCATTTCACTGAATGTTAATTCAGGTAAACATGTCAATGATAAATGTGTTATACCTCACATTTCTTGATCTTGAATGAAAAAGAGACAAACACATTTGCAAAACGGAAAGAAGGAAACGGTTTCAGCATTTGGTTACTAAGCTGTAGGAAACAGACAGCACAACCTTAAAACATTTTTCTTCAGAAACTGAGAATTTTAAGGGAAGGCAACTAAAAAGTGAAAATATTAAGAGAACAGCAGTTACATGAATACAAAAAAATTAATGCCTTGCCATTTCACAAAAACTAAGATTTTCAATACGAAGCTCAACAATTAAACCCAGTCATAAATATTTCCTTGCCACTCGGAGTTGAGAATATCAGTTGACTCAAATTAATCTCTCTGCTTTATTCTACAGAGACATCTTCTTCCTGCATTTTTACGTTAGCAAATTCATATGCTAATGTTTTATATGGTGTTTCAAATCAGGCTATCCAAAAATCAGAATTGTTCACAAAACAGACATTTTCACTTGCATGCTGCTCCAAGAACAGAGTAAGCATGGGAATAAAGAAGCTATTCTTGCACTGATCCCAGAGAATGGAATCAATAAGAGCTTTTGACTTGAATCTATTTCACTTCTTTAAGATTTGCTTCTCACAGATCTTGCTATTCTTCAGATGCAAAACTGCCTGTTCCACCAGCAGGTAGGGAGACAGTAATGACTGTAGATGCTGGAAGCCAGAGTCAATAGGTCCTGCAGGAACTGCTGTGCTTCTCCAGCTCCAAATCCACTACCACCAGCAGGTATATTCCAATTGTGATGTTGTGGGCTTCTTTCAGGGGAGCAGACCAGAAATCAGATGCTCTTCTGGGGGAGGTGGTGGTGCAGTGGTAATATCACCAGACTAGCAATCCATGAACCACAGGTTAATGAGACATGTTTTTGAATCCCAACATGGCAGATGGCGAAATTTAAAATTGACTAAAACACAATCTTGAATAAAAAGCTAGCCTAATGGCAAATGTGAAACCATTGCTGACTTTCATAAAAACCCATCTTATTCACTATGGAAGAAAAGTTGCTAAACTTACCTGGTCTGGCTACATAAAACTCCAGACCTAATGATGTGATTGACTCTGAACTACCCTCTGAGCAATTAGAGACTACAATAAATGCTGATCTAGCCATTGATATCCACATCCTCTGAACGAATATATAAAATAAATCTCTGCCTCTGATTCAGAAGGTGCTGTGGGCCCCATACCTTGCAGCCGCCTGTACCCAAAGCCAGCTACCATCACAATCCGTGACAATTTCAACTTTTCTGTTCTACATTGTCAATTCAAACTTCATAAAGGTTAAACATTGTTCAATTAGATTTAATTATTCTGGTGACACAAAGATAAATAGAAAAGTAGGTTGTGAAGAGAATGTAAGGAGGCGATAAAGGAAAATAGAAATGTTACAGGAGTTTTTTTTCATTCATTTAATGCTGGCTGTCCAGCATTTATTTTCTGTCCCCAGTTGCCCTTCAGAAAGTGGTGGTGAGCTGCCTTCTTGAATTGCTGCAGTTCACCAGCTATGAGTTGACCCACAATGCCGGATGCTGCCTGACCTGCTGTGCTTTTCCAGCACCACACTCTTGACTCTAATCTCCAGCAGCCACAATGCCATTATGACCAAAGATATGGAAAATGGAGAAAATGTGAAATTGTTGACCTTGGCAGAAAATGTCTAAAAGAAATACTATCTAAATGGTCCAAAATTGCAGAATTTTGGGATACAGGAGGATCTGGGTGTCCAAGTGCATGAATCATAGAAGATTAATATGCAAATACTGAAATAACTGGAAAGCTACTAGAATGTTATGGCTTATTGCAAGGAGAATGGAATACAAAAGAAGAGAGATTATCCTTCAATTATACAGAGGAGCCTGATTTTCGCAAGGTCCCGATGCTCGGCTAAACTATGTTATCTGGCATTTGATTTGATTAACTGAATGAAATACTGCCTGCCCGTGTCCTTGGATAATTGAGGTTCCTCTATACTGGAGGGACTGCTTCTGGAGTATAGTGTGCAGTATTGATTGCCTTATTTAAAGACAGATGTAAATATACTGGAAGTAGTTCAGAAAAGTCTGTTAGTCTAATACCTGGGACAAGCAGGTTGTCTTAAGATGAAAGGTTTGGACAGGCGAGACGTCTGGAGTTTTGAATATTAAATATATCTTTAAATGTCCTGAGAGATCTTGACAGGATGGGAATAGAAAAATGGTTCCTTTTGTGGAAGAGTCTTGAAAAAAGGGTCACTGTTTAAAAATAAGGGGTTGCCCATTTAAGGCAGAGATGAAGTTTTTTTCCTCTCTCACAGAATCATGAATTTTCTGGAATGCTCTTCCTTGAAAGTCTGTGGAAACAGAATCTTCCAAACTTTTTAAGGCAGAGATAGATAAATTATTGATAAGTCAGGGAGTGCAAGGTTATCATGCTTGGTCAGAATCTGGACTAATGAGATCAGGTTGGAGCAGACTCAGGAGTGTGAGTAGCCTACTCCTGCTGCCAATTTACATGTTCTCAACTGTGGTTAATTGCTACCACTGAGACAGGGTGAGATATAGGAGTCCAAAGACTCTGAACAGCAGCAGTAGTCAATGATATACCTGTGCACAGAATATAGAATTTTATGCTGCAAAAAAGACCCAATGTTATTATTTTACCAAAAATTGACTTTTACATTGAAGAAAGGAATGTAACATAATGGTGTTTTAATAGCAATGTGATTAATAACTCTTGATGAACAATACAATTGACCCTAACTGCATAATTTGATAATTATATATCACTGTTCAATTAATTGCCGGCATTAATAAACTAAACTTATTTTAACAGCTTTTTTTTTCAAGAAGGCTTTGCAGAATATTTTAACTTCTAACTTTATGCCATGCAAATATGGCAATCTTCAATTTGATTAATGGAAATCTTTTTAAAAATGTAGTTTATTGTTTAGGGGAAGGGATGTGTGTGCATGGGGAATCTGAAAATCTTTTCATATATTTGGCTTCTGGAGTTTTGAATATTAAATATATCCTAAAAGGTCCTGAGACTTCTTATTGTTGCTCTGTGCTCTGTATGTCCAGTTATAAATACTGCAGGAACAGCAGTAATAATAGAGGTGAAATTCTGACCAGAGACATTGCTTAATCTCACAGTAAGATTTACTTTGCAGTCAGTGGTGAGTGTCCTGTTTTGTTGCTGACTACTCTCTCTGGCCCATTAATTTTTTTCCCAAGTAACATTTTTTAATGTTCTAAAAATGTTCCTGTCATTTGATAAGATAAATTAAACGGGAAAGATAAAAGAAAAAGAAAAAGCATCAGTATGTTCCTTGATGAAGATTGAAGGATAACCTACAATCTATATTAAACACAGCTTTTTCTTCATTTGGGAATTAATACTATGAACATTTCATTCAAAATAATTAATTTGTTAAGAGCTTACCGTACTGATTATGTTTCTCAAATCATTGCTGTCAAGGTTCAACTTGTGTCAAAATTTAATGAGGATATGCAATGCTCCGATCATGTTTTCATGCATTAGCTATGCTCAAAAATGAATAATAAATCGACTTATATAAATGTCAAGATAATTTTGAATCTGTAAATCTGAATGTAGAAGTTATATGATTTGTTTTATCGTCTCTTGAGATGTGGGTGTTGCTGTCAAAACCAAAACTTGATGCTCATGCTCAATTACCTTTGAGGTGCTGATGGTGAGCTGCCCTACTGAACCATTGTAGTCTATCTGGTGTAGGTACATTTACGGTGCTGTTATAAGGGAGTTTCAGCTTGTGGGTTCAAAAGCCACTCCAGGAACTGAGTGGAAAGAATCAAAGCTATCACTCCAGTATGTTGTATAAGATAGTATCTAAAAGGTTAATTGGCATCACAAGGTAAGCTCTGCTCATAACGGACTATTCCAGGAAGGAGTGCAACCTTGTCTTGTAAATTCTCAAAGAAGTTGTTCTCGTGTTAAGTGCGTGTAACTAATAGAAATGTCTCCCTTTTTTTTAAGTTCAGCCTTCTGTCTCACAAAATACTACCATGTATCATGGATGTAACGTACTAGTTATTAACTATTCTGTAATAAGAACATAAGAACATAAGAACTAGGAGCAGGAGTAGGTCATCCAGCCCTTCGAGCCTGCTCCGCCATTCAATGAGATCATGGCTAATCTTTTCATGGACTCAGCTCCACTTACCCATGTTTTCACCATATCCCTTAATTCCTTTATTTTTCAAAAAGGTATCGACCTTAGCTTTAAAACCGATTATCGAAGTAGCATCAATTACTTCCCTGGGCAGGAATTCCATAGATTAACAATCCTCAGGGTGAAAAAGTTCCTTCTCAGTTCAGTTCTAAACCTGCTTCTTCTAATCTTGAGGGCATACCCTCTTGTCCTTGTCTCACTTACCAATGGAAACATCCTATCTATTTCTCTTTTATCAATTCCCTTCTTAAGTTTATATGTTTCTATAAGATTCCCCTCATTCTTCTGAATTTCAATGAATATAATCCCAATCTACTCAGTCTCTCCTCATAAGCTAAACCCCTCAACTCCGGAATCAACCTAGTGAAAGTCCTTTGCTCCCCCTCCAGTGCCAGTACATTCTTTCTTAAGTAAGGAGACCAAATCTGCACACAGTACTCCAGGTGTTGGTCACCAGCACCTTGTACAGCTGTAACATTATCTCGCTGTTTTTAAACTCAACCCCTTTAACAATGAAAGACAATATTCCATTTGCCTTCCTAATTACTTGTTGTACCTGCACACCAACATTCTGTGATTCATGCACAAGGATGCCCAGGTCCCTCTGTATAGCAGCATGCTGCAATGTTTTACCATTCAAATAATAATCTATTTTGCTGTTACTCCTACCAAAATGTATGACTTCACATTTACTAACATTGTATTCCATCTGCCAGACCTTTGCCCACTCACTCAATGTATCTATGTTCCTCTGCAAAGTTTCACAGTCCACTGCACACTTGGCTCTGCCACTTATCTTAATGCCATCAGCAAATATTGACACCCTACATGTAGTTCCCAACTCCAAATCATCTATATGAATTGTAAATAATTGTGGTCCCAACACCAATCCCTGAGGTATACCACTAGTCATTGAGTGCCAGAATAGCACGCCTTTATCCCCATTCTTTGCTTCCTATCAGTCAACCAATCCTCCATCCACACTAATACTCTAACCCTAACACCATGCATCCTTATCTTATGCAGCAGCATCTTGTGTGGCATCTTGTCAAAGGCCTTTTGGAAATCTAGGTACACCACATCCATTGGGTCCCTATTGTCCACCTTGCTTGCAATGTCTTCATACAATTCCAAAAGATTTGTGAAGCATGACATGAAGTCATGCTGCATCTGTACAATGGGATAATTTCTTTCAAGATGCCCTGCTATTTCTTCCTTGACAATTGACTCAAGCATCTTCCCCACTACAGAGGTTAGGCTCACTGATCTATCCTTTGTCTACTTTCCTTTTTAAACAGTGGTGTCATATTTGCTATTTTCCAATCTGCTGGGACTGCCCCAGAGTTCTGCGAATTTTGGAAAATTACCGCACTCTCCCTGCTATTTCTCCTGCCATCTCTTTTAGTACTGTGAAATGTATTCCATCATGACCAGGAGACTCATCTATCCTTAGCTCCATTAGCTTACACAACACTAACTCTTCCGTAATAATTGTTTCCAGGTCCTCATTTACCTTCACCTTTTCGTCGCTTACTGGCATGTTATATGATGAAATGCCTCAGTCATTTCATCATATACCATAACTAACTGCCCTTTCTCATCCTCTGAAGGGCCAACATTTACTTTAGTCACTCTTCTTCATTTTATATATTTATAGAAATCTTTACTATCTGTCTTTATATTCTGTGCTAGTATTTTCTCATATTCTATCTTACTTTTCTTTAAACCTCTTTTTGTGGCTTTCTGTTGACCTTTAAAGTTTTCCCAATCTTCTAGATTCCTGCTGTTTTTGGCTTCTCTTTCACTTTGATAGTCTGCCTTATTTCCTTCGACACTTATGGCAGAGTACCCCTCCTCTTATAGTCCTTCCTTCTCACCAGAATATACTTTTGCTGAGCACTTTGAAAAATTTCTTTGAAGGTCCTCCACTGCTTGTCAACTGTTACAATATAAAGTCTCTGCTTCCAGTCTACTTTAGCCAGGTCGTCCCTCATTCTATCATATGCCCCCTTATTCAAGTACAGGACCCTGGTATAGGATTTTATCTTCACACTATCCAGCTGTATTTTGAATTCAACCATACTGTGGTTGCTCCTTCCAAGAGGATCCCTGACTATGAGGTCATTAATTATTCCTGTCTAATTACTTCGGACCAGATCTAGGATAGCTTGCTCCCTCATTGCTTCCATTACATACTGTTCAAGAAAACTATCGCAGATACATTCAACGAACTCCTCCTCAAGGCTACCCTGACTGAGCTGGTTTGACTAGTCTACATGCAGATTAAAATCCCCCATAGTAGCTGCTCCACTTTTGCAGGCATTAGTTATTTCCGTGTTTATTGGCCATCCCAATGTGTTGTTATATTTGGTGGCCTACAGACTATGCCTATCAGTGATATTTCTTTCTTGGAATTCCTAATTTCCATCCAAATGGATTCACTCTCATGCTCCATGAAACTTATATCATGCCTCAGCGCCGCCCTGATGTCATCCTTGAATATCAGAGCTGCACTACCTCCTTTGCATTCCTGTCTGTCTTTCTGAATAGTCTGATATCCCTGGTTATTTAATTCCCAGTCATGAATATTCTGCAACCATGTCTCCGTGATGGCTACCAAATCATGCTCATTCACGATGATTTGTGCCGTTAACTCATCAACCTTGTTACGGATGCTACGAGCATTTAGCTACAGTGCCTTTATGCTAGCTGTCTTACCTTCATGATTCACAACATCTCTAATATCTCCTGAGTTATCCTTCCTTTTTGCTTCTTTCATAGTCTGCATTGAACTTAAACCCTCCTGCATACATGCTGACCTTTTCATTTATCACCATACTTCCTGTTGCTTTCCCTTTCCCTTCCCCACCCCCACTCACAAGTTTAATGTCCTAGTGACCACCCTATTTATCCTTTTCACTAGCACACTGATTCTAGATTGTTTCAGATGGAGACCATCCCACTGGTACAGATCCTCCCTGTTCCAATACTGATGCCAATGCCCCATGAAATGGAACCCCTCTTTCCCACACCACTCCCTTAGCCACATGTTTACTTCTCTAATTTTCTTGTCCCTCAGCCAATTTACACGTGGCTAAGACATTAATCCAGACATTATGACCATTGAGGACCTGTTCCGTAATTTCATTCCTCATGCTCGATAATCCCCAAACAGGTCCTCCATCCTACCCTTGCTTATGTTGTTAGTCCCAATGTGGACCACAACACTAGATCCTCCCCCTCCCACTCCAATATCCTTTCCAGCTGGTCAGAGATGTCCTGCACCCTGGCACCAAGCAGGCAACACACCATTCGGGACTCCCGATCCAGCTTGCAAATGATACTATCTGTCTCCCTAACTATAGAAACCCCTATAACTACCACGTGTCTTTTGCTCCCCCCTCTTGAATGGCCTTCTGCATCATGGTGCCATGGTCAGTTGGATCATCCTCCCTGCCCTTTCCCTCATCCACACAGGGAGCAAGAATCTCATTCCTGTTGGGTAAGGTCAAAAGCTGAGGCTCCTCTACGCCTGGACTCAGGATCCCCCTACTTGCTTCACTTACCTGATCACTAACTGAAATTGCATTACCTAATCTACCGGGTGTGACTGCTTCCTGAAACAAAGCGTCCAGGTAACTCTCTCTCTCTCCCATAAGTGCAACAGTGTTTGAAGCTCAGATTCCAGATCTTCAATGCTGAGCCAGAATTCCTTCAGCAACCAACACTTGCTGCAGATGTGGTCACTGCCATTCACAATGGAATCAGCCAGCTCCCACATCATACAGCTACAGCACATCACCTGACCAGCCATCTCTACCTCATTAATTAATGCATACAAATTTGAGTTAAATAATTTCTAGTACTTCTCTGCTATGATCTTATTCAATTAATCAATTAATAGAAGGTAAAAAAGTTAACCAATCAACTTACCTTATCACCCCACCATAGAGTCCTTTTCTTTGGCAAGAGAAGGAGGCAGGTGGGAGACACTACACGCGTAGTGTCCAGGGTTTGGCTGCTGCCCAAATATATTGCTGGCAGCTCCTAGTGTTCACCTCTACCTCTGCTCCTCTAAAATGGTGGGCCCCAACGCTAGAGGTGAGTTTTTAAATTTTTTGCTCACCTTCCTGACAATCTCCTGCTCGCTGTACCTGCTGCTGGAACAACAACATAGAATAGATTATAAGCATATCTTTTGCCCAAAATATTGTTTGGAAGACCTTCCCTGTTTGGTATCTGCAGTTGAAATTAACATCAATCATTTGAATTTGTGACAGTGATTCTGCCCAAGGCACCTCAGATAATTCCCTCAGGTATGACCACAGCATATAACCATGCTGACTAAGGGACATTTCTAGCTTTATGTACCATTGTACAGATCTCATAGAGTGCTGCACTGTTGGAAGTACCAGATCAGATATCAGAAACCCTAACTTCTCCCTTAAGTGAGCATAAGTGTTTCTAAGTAACGCTACAGTTCAGATTAGTCATTTCAGTCCATTGAGTCTACACTGACCCTCTGAAGAGTATCACACCCAGACTGACCCAATCCACCCTCATTTACCATGGTTACACATCTAGCCAGCATATCCCTGGACATCATGAGGCAATTACTTTGGCCAATCTATCTAATCTTTGGACTGTGGGAGGAAACCAGAGCACCTGGAGGAAACCCATGCAGGCATGGAGAGAATGCACAAACTTCACACAGTTACCCAAACCTGGGATTGAACCCTAGTTTCTGGTGCTGTGAGGCAGCAGTGTTAACCTCTGTGTCTTCCCTTCCATGGCACTATTTCAAAGAAAAGTGGATGACTTATCCTGATTAATATTTATCCCTCAACCAACATTGCAAAAACAATGGAGGCAGCATTTGATAGGCATATCGAATGATCTCATAGCCAACACATTCTATCTAAGCTCTGCACTCATTCTCCAACCCACCATGAATGATGTTGGAAAATGAGACAACGACCAGCAGAAAGAGGCTGCACGAGCACTCCCATCTTAAGTGATCAGGGACATTAGTGCAAAGTACAAGGCTAAAGTGTTTGCAACAACCTTCAGTAAGAAATGCTGAGTGGATGATCCAGCTTGGCCTTGGTCCCTACCCTCAGATGCCAGTCTTCTGCTAATTCAATTCACTTTACGTAATTTTAAAAAAAAACTGCTGAAGACATTAGATACTGCAAAATCTATGGTCTCAGGACAATTACAAGATAGTCAGGAGGAGGCAATAGCATAGTGTTAATATCATTAAACTAATAGGCCACTATCACAAACTACTGTTCATGACCAATCATGCATTTGAATTCAATAAACCTCTTGGTTAAAATAGTGATGATAGCTATCCATGTCTCTGCTGGTTTGCTTGTCACCACCTACAAGTGATTTTCTGCAACTGTTTTACGTTGTATATAACACTATTCTCTGTATGACCATGTCAGGTTAGTATAGCCAGTTTCATCCTTGCCTTACAATCTCTTACATGTGGTTGATGATGTCACTGTTATGATATATATTGTCGTACAATTGTCACATCCATTTTCATCTCACTATGTCTCACTCCAGGTTTCCCTTAACTCAGATATTGCTTCATTTAAACTATTCACATTGTCTCTCCACACCACAATTAGTGTTTCATAATTAAACTCTCTATAATGCTTTTATGGCTTGGCCTGATCTTGTTTCCATCATCATTGAAGGTGGGGGAGGGGTGGATGGGGTTGTGATGGTCTTCCATTATTTCTGTGACAAAATTATCATTCTATAAGGTGATCAATGTAGTTCTTTTTCATTACCCTAATGTTTGTGCTTGTCATAATTGTCCATTCTTAATATCTTAGGTCATGTTATCAATTTACTGTTCCTTCTGAATATTCCCATCAGAGTTGCAGCAGGATATGACTGTGATTGCTCTGCGTATGATGACTGTGACTTCTGATTTCCTATCTCTAACATACATTTTCTGACCCTCTTCCAAAGCTGATAAGGTTTTCACCCTGTGCCTGGAATTATATCTGCTCTTCTGTTTTCTCTTTTGAGCATTTTCAATTGTTCCTCATCTTTCAGGGTCTTGAGGTGTGTGATTTAGTCTGAGATTTTTACTCTTAATATTAGGCCAATAAATAACTCAGTTGGTGAGCATTACTCAAAAGTGTTGCTGTGTAAATCCTAAATGGAAATCCCTATTCTTCATGACATGACATTAACATCTTCAAGATTTTCATCGCTCTCTCAATGTTGTTATTGGCCTTTGGTGAAGAAGAAAATTAATGATGTGATTAATTTTGGATTCTGTTGTAAATCTGTTGAAGTATTCAGTCACCAATTGCAGATGTTTGTCTGAAAGAATTTAATCTGGAAATCCCGGTGTGGAAAACGTTTTCATCAGTTCTTTGATCACTGTCTTAGTTGTCACAATGCAAAGTGACTTCCAGCCAAGCAGAATAATGATCTATTCTCATCAATTATTGAATGTCAAAGAGGACTTACTTTGACATTGGCCATGGTCTGTCTGGGAGACTAGAAGACAATATATGTTCCATTGGTGTTGGGCTACTGATTGCATAAGCATGGCAGAATTATATTAAATTTTCACATTCTTTTGAAATTTCTCACCACCATCAAGACTGTTAGGCATGAGCATGCGAACATATGAATCAAAAGCATGTGGAGTCCATTCAGCCCCTGAAGGCTGCTCGGCCACCCAATAAGATCATGGCTGATCTGCTTGGAACCTCAAATTTGCATTCCTGTTTACTCCGGGTAACCTTTCAAGCACCTAATGAATAGAATCTATCTACCTTTGGCTTAAAAATATTCAAGAACTCTGCATCCACCATCTTGTCAGTAATAGAGTTCCAAAGATGTAGAAACCTCTGAGAGAAAGGCATTTTTACCCAATCTCTGTTTAAATGGGATGTCCGTGATTTTTAAAATATAACTTCTAGTTCTAGATTCTTCTAAAGGGGAAGCATCTTGTTTGCCCATATCCTGTCAAGATCTCTCAGAATCTTATATGTTTCAGTGAAGTTACTTTTTTAAAGTTTGCAGAAAGCTTCAGAACAAAGGGATTTGGGACTTCTCATCCACAAATCACAAAAATCAAGCATTCAACTTCAGCAGGTAAGAGGGAAGGCAAATAGGATGTTAATATTTATTTCACAAGAAATAAAATATAAAAGTGGGGAGGCGTTACAAAAACTATACAGACCGCACTAGAATGCTAAGAACAGTTTTGGGCCCTTTTTCTAAGGAAAGATATACTGGCATTAGAGGCAGCTCTGAGAAGGTCCACTCGGCTGATACCAGATAAGAAGGGCTGTCTTCTGAGGTGAGGTTGAGTAGTTTGGGTCCCAGGGAAGCACTGAGAATTAAAGGGGCCTTGGTGTGCATATCACCGATCCCTTAAGTGGTGGGACAGGTAGATAAAGCAGTTAAGAAGACATATGGGATATTTGTTTCTGTTCGTCAATGCATAGAGTTTAAGAGCAGGGATGCTACACTGGAAATGACAAAATATTGATTAGGCCACAGCTAGAGTTTTGTGTCCAGTTCTAAAATCCACATTATAGGAGGGATGTGATTGTATTAGAGTGGGTGCAGAGGAAATTTACCAGCAAGTTGCCTGAGCTGGAGAGTTGTAATTATGATGACAGATTGGATAGACTGAGGTTGTTGTCCTTGGAGTACAGGAGCCTGAGGAAGGACACTGTTGAGATCTTAAAATTATGAGGATCATGGGATACACAGAAAGGAACTTGCCCCTTGTGGAGGGATCAATGAGAAGGGAGGCATTAATTTAAGATAAGGAGATTTTGAGGGACGTGAGGAAAATGTTTTTCACAGAGAGGGTGATGGGAACCAGGAACTCACTGCTAGTATGGGTGGTAGAGCCAGAAACCTCCATAGAAGTAATTAGATGTGCAGTAGTGATGTGAAGGCATACAAAGTATGTGCCAAGTATTGAAAAGTATTGCCAAGTACAAGTGTTGTTTTTGACTGGCACAGACTCAATGGGGTGAGGGCCTTTCTCTGCACTTGAGACCTGTATGATTCTATGACTCTTAGAATAAATGAAAGAAAGAATGAAACATATAACATCCTTAGGGGAATTAACAGGACCAATGCAGAAAAGTTGGTTACCCTTGTGGGAGGGTCACAAAGTAGGGGACTTAATTTCATAATAAGGGATCATGCATTTCAAACAGAGATGAGGAAGAATTTATTTGCTCAGCGGGCAGTGGATCTGTGGAACTCTTTTCTCAGCAGAATGCTGTTGAAATTGAGTCATTTAGTATATTCAAGGTTGAGAGAGTCAGATTTTTAATCAATAAAGGAATCAAAGGTTATGGGGAAAAGACAGGAAACTTGAGTTAAGGAGTAGCAGATCAGTTATGATCTTCTTTAAATGGTCAAACAGACTCAATGGGCTGAAAGGTCCATGTCTGCTCCTACATCTTGTAGTCTTACTCTTCTTAATTCCAGCAGGTACAAGCCTAACTTGACCAACCTTTTCTCAAAAGGCAAATTGTCAATTGAATTATTTGGCTAGTAAACCTTCCCTAAACTGCCTCCAATAAATTTCTATCCTTCCTTAAATGAGGTAACTAATACTATGTATAAAAACTTCCCTGCTTTGTGATAGAAAGCAGTCTCCAAGCCCCACAACTGTCTCCTACTTCCACTATATTCTTTTTTACTCCCCTCTCTTGATTGGGTCCCTCTACAATGGTTCCCCATTCAGCTAACACATCCCTCCTGCAGCCTCACTCCCATCCAGTCAAGCTGAATGAAAGTCAATCCTGTTGGACAATTGCAAAGACTAAGATTCCTGTGCTTCATCCCTCTGGGTCCCCTGGCCTGCCCCAATTGCAATCAAGTCCCTCCTGTCTCTGAATAATGCCTAAATCAGCTGATCTAACGCTTTAAGTTGTGACTACATCCTGGCATAAATAATCCGAGTAACTTTGTCCCTCCTTAATGAGTTGCAATGTCTGCAGTTCAGCCTCCAGCACCTAAAGTCTGAGCTGAAGATGCTCAGACTTCAAACGCTTGACAGACACATTTTCTCTGGACTGCATAATATCCAGAAACACCCACATGCTGAAAGTGTGAGATATCACCCATTCTGCCATCCCTAATATGTTCTGAAGAACTACATAGTTATTGTATTCAACTTACATTTGGTTATACTTTGATATATTTTACTAACCTCACCATCAGTTGCCATTCTATACTGAATCTTAGGAACAGAATAAACCTTAATTACTGATCAGATATTCATCAATTAACCAGCTTCTCCTGTAACAGAATAGGAACCAATTCCCGGATGTGGAAAATGTTTAGTAAAAGCAAAAACAACCGCATGCCTCATCTCCTTCATTTGCTTATTGGCCTGAATTAATTCACTCCAGCATTCTATTTTAAATCACACTCAAGTGCTGAGTTGCACTAAGTTGAGTAATTTTACTTGTTCCTAAAACAACAGGCCTATCTGACTCAATGAAGATCCAGTTTCACCAGCTTCTAAATTAAACTACTCTTTCAATAAATCCATTGAAAACTCTTTGCTTAAGCCTCACAACTATAGCATTTGAACTGTATATTTCAATTTAATGCTAGCTACAATCTACAAATGAAATTAGATTCATACAAATTAAAAATGTAGACTTGCTTACCAAACAACATATGCACTCAATCCTAGATCTACACTTGTTTATTCTTAAATGCCTCCATGACTTCTATGAGGAATTTATCCCCTCATAACCTTCAGTGATATTAACATGTGACTAAAATCAAAAGATCATTTTCTGTGATTAAATGCGTTCTTTGCTCACAATGCTTCTATAAGAGCTATTTTGGATTATATTCAACATTTTAGGCAAACCTCTGATCTGGATACATGCTACATCTGTCTTTTACACTTTTTAGGTTTCTTGTAACTTCATTTCAGGTATGATTAACAAAAATATTTCTACTTCAAAGAAAATACCTGAATCTTCTTCTTCAGTATGATCCATTTTAGCTGTAAACAAAGTGTTGGCTGTAATCTGAGTTTTCCTACAATAAATACTGGACTGTAATCATTATATGTCAATCTGAGTCTGAAGCTCTAAATGTACCTCTTAAAGATCTGTGCCCACTTGAACTAACACATTTAATGTTTTGCTGACTAAACATCTAAAACAATCGAACCACTCAAATGAGTTGCCAAAAATGTAATATTTGCATCAGCAGCTCACTTAAATGCTGTTTTGAAAGTTTTAAATGCTAGTGCGACTGACCAGAATCTCAATTTCTCATGTGCGTCAGCCTCGAAGAAATCTAGTTTAAATTATTTTTCTTTATTCCCAATTTCTTGAATTGTCCACTTTCCCAGGACTTTCTCCTGCTTTTTCTCTTTTGCTGTAATTTCTACTTGCAAAGGTGATTAAAATGTCTTCTCATCTCACCACAGAGATACTCTGCTCCACCTCTTCCCCTGTAAAGTATTGCTTAGCTTCAGAACATGAATACTTTAGCATGGCTGTGGTACTGTTTTGATGCTCCTGCCCATCTCTGTGGGCTTTTCGAGTGGACAGTGATACCATCATTTGGCCTGAAACTGATACATCTGGAACTTCAATATACCCATACATTATGATCAAGTCCATTCTCTGACTCTGGCCTGCAGAGTGTACTCATCAGCTGGTTCAACAGTTAAGTCCTTGTTTTACTGTAAAACACTTTTTTTTTCTTTGCCGTTTTTCATAACAAATCAATTACAGATTAAATTTATCTTTCAATGTTTCATATCCACGACAACTGGTAAAAAGTTCAGTGGCATTTGCTGGTTTCTGGGAATCTCAGACAAAATCTCACTTGCTTGATTCTATGATTCTGTTTTGGGCTGTAGTATGCCTGGAACATCTTTGTCAATTTGAAATTTATACTGCCTGAAGAAATTTCTCCTCCTCTCAGTCCTAAATCTCATTCTTAAATTGTGACCCATGGTTCTGGACTCCCTGGTCATTGGGAACATCCTTTCTGTATTTACCCTGTCTTGTCGTGTTAGAATTTTATAGATTCCTATGAGATCATGCCTCAATCCTCTAAATGTCAGTTAAGTTAATTATTCCCATTCACTCTTCATAAATCAGTCATGCCAAGCTTCACCTGTACTCCCTCCATAGCCAGACATCCATCCGTAAATAAGGAGATCAAAACTGCACACAATATTTGGGTATGGTGTCATCAAGACATCATACAATTGCAGCAAGATATCCCTGCTCCTGTACTCAAATACTCTCACAATGAAAGCTAACACCATTTGCCTTCTTTACTCCCTGTTGTACATGCATGCTTATTTTCAGTGACTGGTGTAAATGGCACCTTGGTCTCATTGCACTCCTCCCTTTCCTAATCTTGCCATTAAGATGATGATCTGCATGTTTTCAGCACCAAAGTGGATAACCTCACATTTATCTGCATTATACTTCATCTACTAAACTTGTGCTCACTCACTCAACTTGTTCAAATTACACTGAAGCATGTTTGCATCCTCCTTACAGTTCACCCTCCCACCCAGCTTTGCGTCATCTGCAAACCTAGAGATATTGCATTTAAAATAAATGTTACAGTTAAAAGTCAATGTCATCATTCATTTGACTGAAACTAAAGGTCATTCTTGGAAATAGTAATCCACGTTAAGGGCTAAGAAGTGAAAGTGGTGACCCTGAACCATATCTCTGTTCCTTCACCTTCACTACTTCAAAATCCTAACTTCCTCCAAAACAGCATTGTGGATCTCCTCACACAGCAAGGACTGCATCATGTCAACAAGATGGCTCAGGACTACCTTCTCAAGGACACGTAGAGGTGGGCAATAAATGCTGGCCTCCTCAGAAATGAAAATATCCCATGAATTATTTAGACACAGAGGTTGGCTGGAATTTTCTGTATATTGAGATTAGGAGTGGAAGAGGAACAAAGCCCACGGTTCCCTAACCCTGATCCCACAAGGTAGGTATCCTGTTATGCTCACTAAGAGCATTGCTGTGATTTTTTTCAGTCTTTAGTTTCCTAACGCAATGAAGTGCCAGCAGTCTGGGCAGGGCTGCAGTTATTTTCTACTCCAAAATGGAGGTGCGGCCAAACATCGGTGATAGAGGAATTCTCTCTCTGCAGTCATGGTTTAGCTGCTTTTCCTGTTTCTTCTGTAAATTTTTAACATGGTTGGTAAGGGATCGCCTCTAAGTTGAAGTGTCCTCTTGGTTACTTATCTTTTATTGCATCCACTGCACCTTTCAAACTAGGAAGTCTTAGATCAGCTTTGAGAAACTGCTTTGGCCTTTAATTGAACAGGGAATCTGTCACCATGTCAAGTAGAAGGGAGTATCTCTTATAGATATTTTATAGATACTATTGAAAAAGATGCATTTCAGCAAATAAATATATAAATTCATTTATTTTAATGCTAATATATTATTCATAAATCTCTAGAGGCAAAAGATTTAACTTTTGAAAGTAGCTTGAATGTTGAATGTTGTGTGCACATAATTTAGCAATTCTTCAATAAACTTCAGCAATAATTGCATCACATAAGATAGTCAGTGCATTTTAATCAATGTTAATTTAACAAAATATTGCGTCAGATTTTTCCATAATCGACAAACAAATGGAGCAAGCGGTTCATTTCACTTAAACATTTTTTTACTAGTTCTTGGGATTTGGGTGTCGCAGGTTATGCTGATGTTTTGTCCATCTCGAATGGACCTCAGGGAGGTGCTGGTGAGTTTGACCCAGCAACTGTGAGGGATGATGTTTGAGCTCAAATTAGAATGGTGCATTGTTTTAGAGGGGAGTTTGCAGGTGTTGCCATTTCAAAACATCTACTGCTCTTTTACTTCTAGGTAGTAGAGATCAAGGATTTGGAACATCCTATTAAAGGTATTTCATAAAGTGATTGCAGTGCATCTCGTAGATGGCATACATTGCTTCCAATATATATTGGTGATGGAGGGAATGAATGTTGAAGGTAGTATTTGGGATGTCAATCAAATGGGGCATATTGTTCTGGATGGTGTCAATGTTCTTGTGTTGTTGAAACTGCTCACCCAGGCAGGCAGAGAGTATTCCATCAAAATTCTATCACTGTCTGGTCCAGTTCAGTTTTTGATCTGGAGTTAGACTTCCAGGCCCACGCCATAGACATACTTGTGATCCAAGGCATACAAGGATATGGGCCAAGTGCTGAAAAATGGGATTACAATATGTAGGTGTTTATCTTTGACTAGCGCAGACTCGATGGGCCAAAGGACATCCTTCAGTGCTGTAGATCTGTATGATTCCTGACCTGCGCCTTGTAGCTTGTGTACCGACTTTGGAGAGTTAGCGAGTCAATTGCTTTCAGCAGAATTTCCAGCCTTTAACTTGGTCCTGTTGCCATTGTAGTTATATCTCTGGTCCAGTTTAGTTTTTGTTCAGTGCTAATTCCAGCGTTATATTATGGCCATAGATGATTAAAAGTGTCTTAGAATAAAATGAATCAGCATCAATTTTTTTTGGTAAGCTTAATGTGTACGAATGAGATAAGCAGTGCAATTTCACATTGTTGCATATATTTCAAAACTGAGATATTATTACTGTATTGCTTCCTGAGGAGAAGGACATCTCAGGCAGCAACTTTCTGATTTACGCATTTAATTGTGCATATGTCATGGCAGTCTGCTGCTGTCTGATTTACAGGTTAATAACAGTGTGTGGTGTTAATCTCACCAGTATTTCTACTCCAAAATCTAGTTTATAAATGCTTGGAAATTTGTACCAAATTAAATGATTGTTGGTAGCTGTTCACAGCTAATTATAGGTGTTAATCTATATATTTCCACTTAACATATTGAGTGATGTTCAATGCCCCACCCACTCAAGTCGATTGTGGAGGCAGGAAGTATTTAATTGTGTGGGAGGGGGTGGTGTGGTAACACTGCCATTTTGCCACCTTTGCCTGATTAACTCTGAAGGTGTGAGGGCTGTGAACAGCCTTTCTATCTAAATGCCAACTGATGCCTTATTTGGGAAATTAATTCCCAATTAAAGGCTCCATCCCAATGCCATTGGTATTGAAGCAACAGCAGGCAAAGTGAGGGAGAGCTGCTATGCAGGAATCCTAAAAACCAAAGCCCTTTGTGTTTGCTTGTGAGAGAGATGTCCCTCTTTCAAAGGCATTCAGAGTCTGATACCAGGTAAAATTCACTATGGTTTGAGATGCCAATGTGTTTCTGCATTTAACAGAAGGTCTTATTTGCCAGTCAGCCAAACTGGCAGGATGCTGATGAAAAGTAACAGCAGCAGGGCACTACAGCCAATCCTGAGCAGTCATCAGAGAGTGAACAAGAGATTCAAGCCCAGGGAAACCCAGATTGCAATTATTACATTTCCATCAAGTTTTCAATTGCGCTACAGCGGTCTGGTTTAAATATATCAGTGAAAAGGCAGGATTGTATATTATCGATCTCTGTAAAAATGGCAGCATATTTTCAGTGCATTGCCTTGGTTAAACCCTGTCCTACTCTTGCTTGTTGTGTTTGAGGTGAAACTCAAGGTCTGTGTTTCAGTTTCCTATAATTGAGTGTCTTGTGTTCTCGATTAGCCTAAGCTTGAAATAATAAAGCTTTATTACTTTAATAGTGATGATGACTGGTGAATATTTTCAAATCTGTCATCCTTGGGAGATTTCAAATTTCAATTCAGTCAATTAAGGATGACAAGATGTTTCCAAATTTAGGAGTCTATATTTGTCTTAAGTCAGTCGCATATCTTCTCTGAATTGCTTTTGTTATTGGTTTCACATAATCATGTTTTTTACATTAAAGAGATTTCATTTTACCTTTTATCTTGGCATTTGAAAATACATCCTTTTGTTTTTATCAGTGAAAAATAAGTATCATCGAATTTTTCATTATTCCAAATCAGATTTGGATTGATTTTGAGAAGATTGTGCATTGTCGGTTCTGCTGCTTTTGTGCTGTGCTTTCCTTAAGACTGTTTTCAGTTGGTACATTCACTTCCCTTGCAGTGACTTCCTAAAATAGTCAAGGACACTTTTGATTTCTGTGCTAATTATATAACAGAAATGGTGACACAAATTCTATAAGTATGTACCATTTGTTTCATGCCCTGATTAGATATTAATATCCCTCAAGTTCTATTTTTCTGGAGAGGAGAGAAAGTAATTGAGGAAAAACCTGCACAAATCAAATCTAGATCTGACATAACACCGCACCAAGACAAATATAAGTTTTATTTGTTTTCTTTTACCACTATACGGTTAACAGTTGAATGTTCAGACTATTTAAAATTATGTATTATTTCTTACTTATTCTTTTTTTGTCATTGCACAGGCTTGGCACAAAATGAAGGTCATCTTTGAAAAGTTTAAATCATGTGATATCTTCCAGATTAAATGGAGTAAATTCCTGCTCTTCTGAAAATGGATGCAATGATTACAATGTGCAATTAGCTTGTGTCTATCGATTGTACTGAAGCCAGCATGCCTTCTTTGAATGGCTTTCTTATTTCCAAGGCTAGTGTTACATTCTGTCTTACTTGACTGAACACTTAAGCAGCTATTAACCCAATATTCGGAGTGCTTTTCATACTAGCTGGTAGCTCTTAAAATGGAGGTGAATTGTGGTCGTTACTTGTACTGAAGTCATTTTGAATATTGTCTTTACAAAGAATCGATGATAGCTGACCATGTGAGAGCATTTTCAGGTATTGTGCTGGAGGTTCTGGTGGAACAGCTGGAACAAAAGGGTTATTTCCTTTATCCTCAAGGGAGTGAAAATTGACACAAGCTCAGAAGGCAGTGGCAAAAGATATTGATAGAGATCAATAGAAGTAGTGTAGCCCGAAGGACTTGCATGAAGTGCAGGAAAAAGTTTAATGGTATATGATATTCAAGTGAGTTATAATTCATTTTCAAAAGCTATTGTCTGTTTTATATATATATATATATATATAAAATCTATTCTGAAACCTGTTTGGAACCTTGAGTTTTGCCACTTTGATCGGTGAGTAGGTCGCAATTGGTGATACTTGTGTTCAACCAAAAGATGGGCCATTGAAAGATGCATTCTCCTCATTGTGGCATTAGCTTCATTCACTGCTGAACTCAAATCAAATCTGTCACTTACCTACCAACAAAATCCATCACTTAAGACTCCTATCTAATACCCAGAGCTTCAATCCACCTATTGGCTCCTGGGATAGAATCTTCTCAAGGCCTGAATAATTTGGACTTTGGCGAGATTTGTACCAAACTCCTTTGACAAGTCTGGCTAGGTCTCTCTTGATATTGGGAGCAGATTGTGGCATCTCCTATGCATTTAATGGTTGGGGTGATGGTTTTCTCGTTAGGAAGGGATATCTTGCTATGCAGCACACTCAGTCATCAATTTAATGCCTACAGCAAGTGCCAGATGCCTACGTGGCAAATATACTGTGCATTTATGCAAACAATTGGCCATATCAGTAAATGGATGGGGGCTAGTCCTTGGACCAAAATCTGGTTATCAACCTGTAAAGATTGTATAGACATATCTGATATATATACGGTTATTATATTAATCAAAGTCACTTATAGGCTTCTGCTATAGTGACTGTAACAAGGTCAGCCAGCTGGTGGACCTCATAGAAGAGATCTCCCAATAGCATTTGCATCCAGGACATTGGCTAATGCAGAGCATAAGTACTCCCAGATAGTGAATGAAGGTTTGGTGATCATATTTGGAGTCAGAGGAAACAGAACTTCGTAACAATAATGAACCACAAACACTTGCTAGGTTTATTTAAAGAGGACAAGGCAATGCAACCCATACTTTCAGGTTGAATTCAGTGATGGGCTCTAATAGTTTGTTTCCAGCTCTTTTACCAAGATTTCCAGCACAGTGCCTGAAAACGCTTTCACTTGGTCAGCTATTGTTGCAACACTCTCCTGGAGACCAAAGAGCAAATGTAGATGCATTGAGCCACCTCTCACTGGCAGATATACCATCGGTGGTGCTGTCACTGGAAGAGTCCATAATGACTTTAAATTTTCTGGACACACATCCAGTCACAGCTGACAATATCAGAACTTTGAACACAGAAAGATCCAGTCCTGGAAAAATGGAAAGAGCTGGTGGTGATGAGGGAAACCAAAGGGGAGTCACAACCAGAATTGAAACCAGTGCCAATGAGACCTGATCACTGTAGAGAATGACATCATTATGGGGAGCAAGAATGATTGTTCTGAGAAAAGGTTGCCACCAGATACTGGCTGAACTCCACCAGGGTCATCCAGGCATGTCCAAAATGGAACTGTTGGTGAGAAGTTATGTCTGGTGGCCAGGATTCAATGCAGACATAGCTGTGTTAGTGAAGCAGTGCCCAGAGTGCCAACAAGGACAAAAATTACTGCCAGCAGCACCCCCACATTCATGGCAATGGCTAGGTAAACCCTGGACTCGGTTACACGTTGACTACGCAGGGGTCAATATTCTTAGTCATTGTGGACGCCCACTCAAAGTGGCTGGACCTGCAAAGAGTTCATTTGTCAAACACAGGATCAACAATAGAAAATTTGCATGCATCTTTTGCAATATACATGCTCGCAGAAGTGTTGGTCACAGATAACGGGCTATCATTTACCAGCAGGGAATTTGAGTATTTCCTAAAGTCGAAAGGTATTTGGCACATAATCATCCATCATCCAATGGTCTGGCAGTAAGAGCAGTTCAAACTTTGAATAGAAACTTAAAGAATTAGCCTACAGCTTCACTAGATACCAAACTGTCCTGGCTCCTATTTAATTATAGGACTACCCTCATGCAATTACAGGGATAGCTCCAGCACAGTTGATAGTTGGAAGAAGACTCTGCACCAGATTAAAATTAATCTTCCTGGACCTGGACGGGGGAGGGAGAAATGGCATCAGAAGTGTGAATGCCCCCATAAAGCTCCGCAAAGCGAGAGAGACAATTTACTTCAGGGGATGAAGTTTGGTGTAGGAACCACAGGAATGCCCCTGCATAGGTAAGAGGTCAACATGAGGTCAGGTCCAGTGACGTATAAATTTCATGTGGGTGTGATGTTCCTGAATAAAGCTACAAACTTGCAAACAGTGCGGGAGCAAAATGTGCCCAGCTCCTCGACTGCCTTTCCGACTGTTCCTGAATCCTTGGGTTTTCTCTCTCGGAACCTGAGATGGACACAGCAGTTGTTGCCACCTCGACATCTTTGCCAGTTGTAGAGGAGAATGAATTTCTACTGAGACACTCTGAGTGCAGGAGGTGAGTTACACATCAGCTGTATCAGAGACAGTGCTGGAGGAACCTGACGCGGTGCTAAAATGCCCCAGTAGGAGCTACAAAATAAAGAACTGGCCTATGTACTTCGACTCAGAGGGGGAGGGATGTATTGATTGTAATAAAACCAGCCAGGAGGACCTCTTAGAATATGAGTTCCCTGTTAATTTGGTCCAATCAAGGAGCCCTGACTGATAGGTATAAACAAGAGTGTCAGATATTCTGTTCACTCTGAGGGCTGCCCCGGAGGAAGCTGGATCAGTGTCAAGGCATTCACACTTCTGATGCCATTTCTCCCTCATCTACATGTAAATAAAGGGTGTCTTGGTAGAGTTATTTTACTGCAAGTGCCCAATTGCCAGGTCCCGTGGCAATGGAGAACTGGCAATGTGGACACTGCAGCAGTCAAGAATCTGCAGACAGGTGACAGGTACACAAAGGTCATTGGACAGCTGTGTTGGACAAAAGTGTCTTTGAGCAGCAACATCTGTGGCTGAACATTCCTCTTCAGGATGCTCCTTACTCACCTAGATCAGGGAATGAATTAAAAAACAAACTACAAATTGACTGTCCCAATTTCTCTTAGCTGGATTCCACTGCTTTGTGATTGTTACTTTTGTGGTCAAAGTAAGATAATGTTAAATTTTGCAACTTGGAATGTTGTAACACACTGAATGCTCTAAAGAGAAAACGCCCAGAAAGAGGAACTGTGATTATATCACATGAGCTGTGGAGACTCTAATTAACATTTCCTGGTGAGGGTCAGCTGAAAGGGGATATGCCTCCTGCTGGAAATGACAGGCTGACAGCATGCCTCCTGTTCATAGAGATGATTTTTCCATCTGGATTAGGATTCTGGATGAATCAATGAAAGATATTTGATATTTAACCTAAACCTCCGTTGTAACCGATATGCCACCTCATTTATTCTGATGAAGATCTAAACATTCTATTATGACTTGGATGAAATTCTCACTGCCGGTATGGAAAAATAAATATTATTCATCTGTGAATCATTAATGCAGGTTTAGCTGTGACTTCAATAGATGGAATGGACCTTTTGGGAGGAAAGCAGTTGTGAAAAGTCTTTGTAGAGGCATCCTCCTGCCAACAAAGTGTGCTTAGCTTGGCCTCATTATAACAAGCATCCATTCCTGCCAGAAAAACAAAAACATTACTTGCTACCACCCTGCATCAAAACAGTGACATCTTGAAGAGAGATCATTGTTCGGGTCAAAGATCTAGGTGATATGTACATCATTTCATGCATGTGGGGGACTGATGTCTGCTAGACAGATCATTGCACTTAACATTACCTTATGTAAACAACCAGGGCCCACAGAGGAGCATCTGGAGTTTGCTCCGTTGTGCAGCCTCATGACAGTTTTCCTCAATTACAAATATATACACGGACATGTCACCCTGGTTCAATGTGGAATGCAGAATGATACATCAGGAACAGCTACGGCCATCACTGACATTGAGGTATGGACCTAGTGCACTACACATGCCCTGTAGTGGAAAGATACATCTTTGGACAAGGATGTTTTGCGATCGTTATTATACTTATTTTCTCAGTGAGGTTGAATGAACTTAGTTGACAGATATTTTGCATCTCATATGCAGAACACAAAAATGCAGGTGACTTACGAAGTGTCCATGCTAGTTAAGCAGAGCTGGGAAATAATTCAGCCTGATCTTTGAAAACTCCAGCAAGTCCAGAAACCAAGTCACGAAATATTCTTTAGCAGTAGCTATTAGCATTCATCAATTGAAACAAGGATTGTTCAGAGACATGAAAGCTCTAATAAAACAGTTGCTGTGATAATCAATCTGATTTTGCCATCCCACAGTTGCATCATCTGCATTTAAGCAGCATTCATAAACTCTGAATTTGTGTTCCTTTTATGCTGCAAATGTACTTTAATCCAGAGACAGATTACTGCAGGATGGATTGGAAGCAATGGCAGAAAGAATAAACATCAAAGTATCAGATATTAATCAGTCTGATCTTCTGCATGAACAAACTAGAATTTCTGATTCTCTCAACTCTCTGAATTGTAAGAGAAGGTGGAAAGCTATATCCTTAAAGTTCATATTTAATATTCACAGTCTGATGCTTTCAAATCCAAAATTACAATCTTTACACTCCAGCCAAAAAATTAATTCAGCATATTTCTTGATATTTTTTCACTAAGGGTTTCTTGAGTCCTATATTCCTAAATTTTTTTCCATTTATGACTCTACAATAATTCAGAAAAAAAAGCATCACCTATGCATTAGATTATCCTAAACCAAAGAAAGACTTCATTATGATTTCTGTTGTAATAGTCATAATTGGATTACTTTTCTATTGATTTTTCTTCAGGAAATTATGTAAAATGTCAGAGAAATAATAGTATTGAACATGACCTTTTGATCCAGAGAGTCCCTGTTTATCATTCACAGGATCACATGACACCACCGAGATCTCAGATTTCTTTGTTCATTTTTCCTTAACCTACTTTTGTGTGTAAACGCTGGTTCTGCTTCAAAAACTAATTTTGAAAATCTTTTCAAAACAACTCAGAACAATGTCATACGATCCTTGTACTTTCTGAATGTAGATGATATTTTTAATCCCATGGATTTGTGGGCTTGGATGAAGTGAAGGGCGTTAGTTTTTTTTTTGAAAAATTCAAACCCAATTTCAATTTACCTCAATCTATCGACTAACAAAGGTAGGATTGGGGCTTGCTGGTGATCAATCAACTCACAGAATATTGGTCAGTTAGTAAACTACAGAAAGGTGAAGATGATTTTAACTTTTTAAAAAGATTACATTTAGTTCCTTGCAACCAGGTTGCCCTGGGCATCAGGATACCCACAGCTTAAAGGACATGACATGAACCTAAAGAAGGAGATGAGGAGGTAACATCGGCCTAAATCCCATTACATACTTTGCATCCAGAATACACTAACAGCAGGTCAGAAAGCGCATGTGTGCTTCCACCCAGCCTAACAAATATATTTCTCTCACAATCAGATATTGCTCCTTGATCGCTCAAGAGGATCACCCCTCACCTCCACACTCTCCCTCTTCCCATTTTGATTCTCCCAAAACATGTAGCCTGTCTTTGATCTACTCTGTGAACACAAGAAAGCTTGAACATTTCCTTGTCCTCTGTGCCATCTCTTCCTCATTGATGTCTGACAATGATATCTCCCTGCTTCTCTATCTGCTCTCTACTCTTTGATTGTAGCTTTGTGCTTCAGTCTTTACAGCACACCAGTTGAGCAAGCTGTCAATCAGGCTGCCTGTCGAATCATCAACTTCAGCCAAAATGTGAAAGATGTACTGCAAAGGTCAAATTGTTGTCCAGAACATGTCAGCCCATTGGCCAGGCTATTCCAGTAGCTATAACACTGGCAAATATCTGGTAAGGTGGAACATTGCTCAGGTATGTCTTCCATACAAAAAGCAGGATGAATCCAACGCAGCCAATTACTGTCCTGTCAGTCTACTTTCAAACATCAACAAAGTGATGGAAAGGATCATCAACAGTGCTATCATGCTGCGCTTGCCTAACAATATCCTGATCACTGAAGCTAAGTTAAAGTCCTGCTAGAGCTACTCAGCTCCTGACCAACTAGAACCTTGGTTTTAAAGTAGACAAATGAACTGCACTCTCGAGGCAAGTGACTGCCCTTCACATCAAGGCCACATTTGACCAATGGCTCGGAAAGTGTTAAATTTGTTCAACCCAATCTGATGATCTCGTTCATCCTTGAGTGGAGGTAAGACAGAATATCTGAGGATCTCATGGAATGCAGACCAATATCAACAGCTGTTATAGCCTTCCTTACAATGTCTACCAAACAATTGTAACTTGTACCTAAATGCTATCATGAAACAAAATACATCTCATTGTTCAGACTTAATAGGGATTATTCCTCTACCATTGTAAACCAATTGGACCATTTAGATCCAGTCAAAGGAAAGAGGATCGGTGACAGCAAAGTTCTAACCAAAGATACTACTCGCGTGTTCAGCATTGTAAACTGCAGAGTGGGCATTAGCTGGAACATTGTTTTCCAGCAATAGCACTGGCAACAAATTAGTTTTACACTTACTGCGGTCACAGTCATCCAACTTTACAAATATCTAGTTGATACACTCAGTGTGTGCACTAAAACCCTCAAGAAAAGCTGTCTTGTGTAGCTTGCAAAGAATGTATGTACCAAGGACCCTTTTGGGATCAAACAAGAAATGCTGAAATCATCACAGGGGTTGATATTTATAGCTATGCTTTTTTTCATTCCTCATAATTTACCTATCCACTGTACAATTTCTGTTGTCCAATGCCATATATACAGCAGATGCAACAAATCCTGTCATACCACTGAATTTGAAATTATAGAATCCCTACAGTGTGGAAACAGGCCATTCAGCCCATCGAGTCCACACCAACCCTCTGAAGAACATCCCATACAGACTCACCACCCCCACCACCCCCACCCCTACTCTATCCCCGTTTATCCCATGGCTACTCCACTTAGTTTGCACATCCCTGGACACTGTGGGCAATTACACATGGCCAATCCTACCAAAACTGCACATCTTTGGACTGTGGGAGGAAACGAGAGAACCCAGAGGAAACCTACACAGACATAGGGAGAACATGCAAACTCCACGCAGGCAATTGCCCAAGGCTGGAATCAAACCTGGGAACCTGACACTGTGAGGCAGCAGTGCTAACCACTGAGCCACTATGCAGCCCACTTAATGTTGCTATAAATTTCCTTTCGTTAACTACTAAAGAATGATGATTGTGATAGTATATTTATTATCTGTCTATTTTGTCAGCCATGAGCTTTAACCAAACTTAGATTAGATTAGATTAGATTACAGTGTGGAAACAGGCCCTTCGGCCCAACAAGTCCACACCGACCCGCCGAAGCGAAACCCACCCATACCCCTGCATTTACCCCTTACCTAACACTACGGACAATTTAGCATGGCCAATTCACCTGACCTTGCACATCTTTGGACTGTGGGAGGAAACCGGAGCACCCGGAGGAAACCCACGCAGACACGGGGAGAATGTGCAAACTCCACACAGTCAGTCGCCTGAGGCGGGAATTGAACCCAGGTCTCTGGCGCTGTGAGGCAGCAGTGCTAACCACCGTGCCACCGTGCCGCCCACAACTTATGTTGCATTGATAGAATAAAGAATATCAAATCCAGTAACTAAAGCTGAGTGAACTAGCTGACAAACTATGTACAGAACTTGACAAACCCTGTGCAATATAGCAATGGTGAGACAGTTGTGAAAATATGGTAAAAATGGAAAAATGGAATTCTTGATATTATGAAAAATGATCTGACTTTCCACATAACATTTCAGCAACTAGATGAGAGTATGGTAAGTGAAGTGGGCACAGAGGGGCTTAGTTGCAGGAATTATTATCCCAGTGTTGGTACTTGCCTGCTGTTCCTATGTCTGTTTGTGGATTTGAATGTAATTATTAATGGTTATCGCCATTGCAAAGTCTCCTGTGTGTGGTTCAGCAAGCACTCCAGCAAACTGGGGTAGTTCTTCCCCAGTCAGCCACAAAGACCTAACAGTGATTCGCTCATCAGAATGTTCTCCTAACTCTAATATAGTTCAAATTTTCTTTGAAATGTCAGCATCTAAATATGAGAGCCTTGCTGGTACTTTCTTTAGGTACCTGGGGCTTCCTCTTCAGAGGTGGGGCAGAAGATGGTCATCAGTAGGACAGAATATGGTTACACTCATAGGCACAGAAGGTCATTGGCATTTCTCCTACACTATACTGCTGGACATTCCTCCATAAATTGGGAACTGAACTGGCTCAGTTGGCAATTCCAGAGCAGGTTGGCTGGCCCTGGTGCCACATCTCACCTGGCAGTCCTGAGGGAAAAGTAAAGCAATTGTCTCCACCCGCTGTTCATCCACAAGCGGAGAGACAATTTGCCTCTATTAGTCAGATCCCTTTGGATTTCCTCACACACTGGAAATGTGGAAATATTCTTGGCTGGCAGTTTTTAAACAGCTTTTGCAGCTGGACCTTAAATTATGGCACTGTGGCATGGGTACTGGAAGTTCCTGACATTTGGAAGGTTCCGGCAGTGGTGAACACTTCCAACACTGAGGCATGCAAGGTAGTACAAGAGTGGCATCATAGAGACAGGATGCATAATTAATGAGGTAACAAACATGAAATTGTGCAAGAAAACTCACTTAAGCTTGTAAGAGGAAAGCCTCTGTGAAACTTACCAAAATTGACACTTAGCCAAATTTTGGGAAAAGTCAGCCCTCCAAATCTTTTTTTCTGTTTTATATATACATTTTGAAATATCCCGAGTGCTGGTCTGCAGTACTTTGTTGAAAGCAATTGGTGACATTTTCATTTTATCACAAATCTTTACCTTAATCATATTGAAAACATACATTGAGGGTGGCATGGTGACACAGTGGTTAGCACTGCTGCCTCACGGTGCCAGAGACCCGGGTTCAATTCCCGCCTCAGGCAACTGTCTGTGTGGAGTTTGCACATTCTCCCTGCGTCTGCGTGGGTTTCCTCCGGGTGCTCCGGTTACCTCCCACAGTCCAAAAATGTGCAGGTTACGTGAATTGGCCATGCTAAATTGCCCGTAGTGTTAGGTGAAGGGGTAAATGCAGGGGAATGGGCCAGGTTAGGTTGCTCTTCAGAGGGTAGGTGTGGACTTGTTGGGCCGAAGGGCCTGTTTCCACACTGTAAGTAATCTAATCTACAACAGTATTTAGAATATCTTTCAGCCAAGTTAGAAACATCACTGTCTGTCAACTTGAATTATGTTGAAGAATGATCTGCATATACTTTGGTTTACCTATAGTGAAGTTCAAAGAAGATTATTCAGTCATTGACTGATCATTTTGTTCAAGGTGTTGTCATTTGAATGTCCAACAATGTTATAAATCATCGTCTATTGTTGGCTGCCGGGATTTGACAAGGACTTCCTTTCACCTTGAAGAACTGCAAATTGAGTTTCACCTCATAGTGCTTGCTGAGAATAAAACTAGTTGCTAATATACCCTTCTGAGAGATATGGACCCATCCTCTCTGTCTCACATGATGGATGATGGTTAAAAAAAAAGCTGCTTTTGTGACTTTTTTAGCAGCAATTGTGACTGTATTGAACACTGTTGTTGAAATGGTTTTCTTATTCTGCTGCTATTATTATTGGAGAGTTACCTCAGTTTTAAATGCCATAACATGCAGCAAAATACTTTCATTCCAATTTTGAGCTGTACTTTTTTCAGACGTTTGTCGTCTGGAGACTTAGAACATTATGAAAATGATGATTCCATCTCAAATTGATCTTTTATCATTTATCTTAAGTAATTATTGACAAGAACCATTTTTTTACAGAACCATAATATCAACATATTACATTTAAATATAAATTGTGCGAACATATTTTTCTTTATATACTTTTCATTGACTGTTTTGATGCTATTTGTTATGAATTTACAAAGCAGTGCATGATTTTGAAATTTTACTGTTTGCAGATAAGATTCCAAAAGAAATAGAACTGAAAATTACATACAAGGCAAATGTTTGATAAGGGTGTAAGGGTCTAAAAGGATTAAGCACTAACTCTGATTACAATGTCATAGGGACTCAGGATCTAAAAGGAGTATGCCTTACCATCTGCGACTTCCTGTTAGTTTTCGGAATGAGGTATATTACATCAGTGTAACTTGTACTTAGTTGCTAACATGCAATAGACTACAAGTTATTAATATAAGAGACTAGCAGTGTTTTTTCTCTACCGCACCAGATGAGGCAGACCCTGCAGATTCCTGGTCTAAAAGAAGATGGTGATAGCAAGCATAGTGCAGGCAGCCCCATACAACACAGTGGTCAGCAGTGAGAATTACTCAAGCACCCTGATGAGAGTTAGTGGGAACATAAAAATTGGAATAGAGCTGCTGAACCTGCCTTGGCAATTAATGTAATCATGGAACATTCCAAAGGGTTTAGGTGGATTGGCCATGCTAAATGTGGGGTTATGGAGGTAGGGTGGGTCTGGGTGGGATTTTCCTTGGAGGGTTTAGATGTAGGTTTGCTCGCTGAGCTAGAAGGTTAATTTCCAGAAGTTTCGTTACTCTACTAGGTAACACCTTCAGTCCTTCCTTATCCATATGGGAGGAAGGACACCACTTCAACTGGGACAACACATCCATCCTAGGACAAGCCAAACAAAGACACACATGAGAATTCCTAGAAGTATAGCATTCCAGCCGGAACTCTATCAACAAACACATCGAGTTAGACCCCATCTACCACCCCCTGAGAAAAGGAACAGGAAGTGACTTCACCACAGGAAATAGCATCACCACAGGAAATGACATCACCAACCTAAAGAAACCCAAACATATAATTAGAAAGCAGGAATTTTCAGCATTGCTTCACTTGAGGCCCAATGAAGATGTTACCTAGTAGGGTAACGAAATGTCTGGAAATGAACCTTCAAGCTCAGTGGGCAAACCTGCATCCAAAGTGTCAACCTGAGTTACAAATCTTCTCAAAACACGCTATTCTCTTTGGAAATTTGGTGCAGACTTGATGGACTGAATAGTCTCTTTCAGCACTGTAGGGATTCTATTATTCAATGCCTTTTGCCCACAACAGCTCTATAATCTTACGTTATTAACAGTTTGAGATCTATTCACTTTGATTTTAAATATACTCAATAGTCCCCCTGGCGTAGGGAAGTCTACAGATGCACAGCCTCTGAGTTAAAGAAAACCTTCACATTTTGGTCCTAAGTGATATTTCCTCTTCTTTTAAATTTATGCCCCCTGGTTTTAGACTTACCAATCGGGTGAAAATCTGACCTGCATTTACCCTGAAATCTAAGTATTTTGTAGGTTTCAATGGGATCCCCTCTCATTCATCAAAACACTGGAGGATACAGTCCCAGTGAGGATTCCATTTAGCTGTCTCACACCACATACTGGCCATAGTGGAGCTCTGAAGAGTCTTGAGACAGTTTTAAGACTCCTACTCAGGAAGAGAGGCAGGAGCAGGAAGAACAGAACATTTAAGAACCCTGAGAAGAAACTTTCATGGTAACATTCAATGTGGCAGAATCTATAGTGAATAGTGAAATCAATTAAAAATAAATCCTATATCATGGGCTTTGCTGGCAAGGCAAGCACTTAATTGTCATCTTGAATTGCCCAGAAAGCAGTTAAGAATCACCCACCTGGAGTCACATGAAGGCCAGACCAGGTAAGGATGGAAGATTTCCTTTCCTAAAAGAGATTTGTGTACTAGATGAGTTTGTATCAATGAACTATCAGGCTGGCATTTTATTCCAGATTTATTTTATTCAATTCAAAGTAACCTTCTGGTAAGTGATGGGATTCAAATCCATGTCCCCAGAATATTACTCTGGGGTTCTGCATTGCAGGTCCAGTGAAAGTAACACGACAACATCATTTCCTCACATTTCAGACTCAATAAGAGCAGTAAGAGAGTTCAGAATGTTGTAGCTGGAGTATTCTAAATCAATTCCAGATCGCACTGGGTGCCGGTGATCTGTAGGAATAGTTCCAAGGCTAGTTTCAGCTAGACAGCAAATGGACATGTGAGGCTCTATGAATAAATTGAAATCCCTTGTGAGCAAGGAAAAGCTTTAACAACAGTGCATAATTTTAGATAGGGAAAGCTTTAAGTGAAGCATTTACATCTCAGACCAAGCATCAGCACTATGGGGAAAGGAAATCGAAGTGACTCAAACTGAGGTCATAGACCTGGGAATGCAACAAACCCAGAATTAAAGTAATAAGGAAACTTACTTGAAGCCTAAGCAGACAAGGCTTAGAATCTTTTATTTCATCCATGAAAGGCAGGAATCCTTCCAATTTATCAGTAAAATGCAAAAATATGCCAGCTCAGTTGTACAGAACTTGGGCAACTCTTTAATAGCAATACAGAGCAACAACATTGCTGTTAATGCCAAACTTAACAACTTTTAAAAAAAGAAAGCAAATGATCACACAAGGAAGTGAAAGCACCACAAATGAATTGCCAAGAAGATTAAGTTTCAGAGATGGGTCAAATAAAGCACAGAGTCAGACATCTTGTGAAAAACTATGCTGCAGACAGTATGTTATTTGGAACATATTAGAATCTTTTGTAAAGCATGTAATTGCAAAGCATTTTGAAATATGTATTGATCAACATGGCCAACATGGCTTCATGAAGGGGAAGCTTACCTGTATACATATCTGAGAACAAAGGTGATGACAATATAGCTCACTAATCTGTATGAGAAGCAACAGATACTTTGAAGAAGTACTGAAAAGCTTTGATAGTTACCTTAACCTCAGAAATAATAAAGTTCTGGTAACAGCATAATTTAACAGAAAAGCAGTGGAGCTCCTGACACGAGGTAATGCCAGTATGGTCTCAGATTGCCACCCAGGTTAAAATAGTCTTAACCATCCACAGGAATGCACAGCACTATAAAAAGAAGTTTAATGCCCTTCTCCACTTTGCCAGCATTACTGTTATCTCCTTCTAATCAATACTCACACTCACTCCATTTCAGTTTCTGTGCCACCTCAAACCAAGGTCCGTGCTGTTGTGTAAGTGGTATGACACAATGGATCCTAAGGGCTGGCAGATTTTGGATTCCAATGCCTGTGACTTGGAGTGCATATGACTAGCGCCCATGGAGCATGCCTTGAGAGGTTGATGCTCAGTGTCTAGCATGGAAGTGTTTTCAAACAAGCACTGAGGTGAGTCTGCCAAAAATTCTCTCTGGTTTCCATGTCAAATTTTCCTGGTGGCTACTTTGCATGGCGAGTTTGGTAAAACTGTAACCTGTTGCAAATTAGACCGTTAATGCACAACAAGGGACAAGAGTGTGCCACTCAGACCTTTGAACCTGCTCTGCCATTCAATAAGGTCATGGCTGATCTGATTTTAACCTCAAATTTTAGATCTCTGTGAATCCCAGATTGTCTTTCAGCCCCTTGGTAATCAAAAACCTAACTGCATTGACCTTAAAATTATTTAAGGATTCAGCATCCACTGCCTTTTGAGGAATGGAATTCCAAAAACACACAACAAACTGTGAAGAAAAAACATGTTGCCTCATCTCTTTCTTAAATGGGCAGCCCTTTATGATGCTGTGTTCTAGATTCTCCCATAAGAGGAAGCATACTTTTGATGTACGCTTGGTCACATACCCTCAGAATCTTATATGTTTCAGTTAATTCACCTCTGACTCTTCTAAACTCCACATGATGCAGGCTTAGCCAGTCTAGCCTTTCCTCACAAGGCAAGTTGCACATTCCTGGTATCTAACAAGTAATTGAGAATCTGCCAACACCGAGCAAGAATCTCGCCAAGACACTTGGGAAAGCGAAAGCAATGCAGCGAGTTGTTCTTGATATTGAGATGAGCCTTGCTGAACATTTTGCTAGATTTTACCATTCATCTCATCATAGTCCACATTGCTCAGGGCCTGATAAGGTTCTGCCATGGAAACATAGAAAATAGGAGCAGGAGTAAGCCATTTGGCCAAACAAGCCTACTTTACCTTTCAACATAATTATGCCTGATCCTCTACTTCAAATCTTGTTTTCTTCTCACATCCTGTGACACCTTTAGCTTCCAGAAATCTATCTATTTCTCTTAATATAATGCATAAATATTATATCAATCCTATATTTTTTGACTTGGCCTCCATGGTCTTTTGTGATATATAATTCCACAGGTTCACCATTCTCCTCACAAAGAAAGTTCTCCTCATCTCCTCGCCTGAAATTTGACTCTGAAGAAAGCCATTCAGATGGTGAGTGAGGCTAAAATCTGGAAGTAGCTCAGTTAAATCCTGAGAGAATGTCAACAGTCTTCCAGGAAGGAGATCAGCCAAATCCAAGATTCTGACTTAGCTCACAGGGAAGGGAAGGCGGGTGGTGACAGGTCATGGGACCTCAAGGGTAGGAAGTCTGATTAAAGTTTCTGTGATTAAAACTGTGGTCTTTAGGTTCTAAAAGTGTTTAATCTAGTGTCTTTAATAGTATTATTGTCCTCTGTATAGTTGCTTGCATCAATTTTACTGTTTATTACATTTACTGTTATTTCTTGCATTACCTTTTGTATTTTAAATACACTCAGAGATTCTTTGGTCCTGGACCACCTGTCTACTACTTTCTTCAGTTCACCTTCCATTATAAGTCCGGTAACCTGGGATCTGGGGAGTGATTCGAAACACCTAAAATCAGCAAATTACTAATTGCAAACCAGAACCCTCATGCACCATGGCAGGACAGCGACAGAAGGAATGTGATGGGATTGAGGGTATTTCAGAAGCAAAATCTCTGTTGGAGGAGAGGATCTCCTCCTATGTGTTTAAAAATGTAAGTATGTCAATGAAATAGGTCCTTGATCTCTTGTAAGCTGAGCACCCGGGGAATCAGCAGTCCAGTGGACTGACAACAAGGAGAATAAGCACTCCACAGAGAAAAGCAATCTGGCTCCTTTGACTTCAGGGAAGGTCCGGTTACTGGATAAGAAAGTCAAGGAACTGAAGACAGAGTTAAGGGAGGCTCTACTATAAGAACCAACGCAGAAGACAAATGCTGTACAGAGACCTGCAGTGAAAAAGGCAAGATAGGTGACCATCAGAGCAAAGGTACAGAAACCTGCAGTGTCAGGTCACTGAAGCCAAGAATAGTGATAAGGCATCAAAAGAGGAAAATAGCTGTCTGGGGAAGCAAGTACAAGTGCAGGAGAAGAGGCAAAGGGACCTCGACACAGCCTACAAGGGAGCCTGCAGTGAAGGGTATCAGAGGGAAGAATACCGTCTCTGCCAGGAGCAGATCTGTAGACTGAGTCTGGCTCTGTCCCAGGCCAGAGGCACTACTTGCCTGATTATCCTGGGTGGAGCATAGGCAAGTGGGGAGAAGCAATGGGGCGAGGTGGGAGTGGACTGGAGGGCAGTCGGGACACTTGGTCACCTGTTGTGCCGGCTGGAGACCTGGTGTAACAGCAATGAGGGCAGATAGATTGCAGGGCGGGAGGGAGCCTATGGCAGCAGGATCAAGCCCGGTTTGGCAGCAGGTAGATGGGGGGAGGTCAGGGGCAGTATGGGACCAGGACCCATGTGCCCATTATGGCAACAGAATTACAACACAGGGGCAAGGGGATCTGGAGAATCACTTTGTGTTCCTGTGTGGAACCCAGCAGCTCAGCGCGATGGTGGACAAGATTACACACAAAGGGGACTCCCTGTGTACACTTTACAGAAGTGGAATAGGTGGGGGAAATACATGGCTGTGATGATGCTGAGGTGGCCAAGTTGCTGCTGTTCTGCCTCTCTGCCGACAGCAATAAGGGGGCAGAGTACATTCACTGTCATCCGGGAAGAGACCTTGGAAACATTGGGTTTCAATGATGGAAGCTCCTTCTTCCAAATAGAGATTACCGTCCAAGTCACAGGAGAAACCTCACAGGGTGTTTGCAGACAGGCTATGGCCTGTTTAGCTGAGTGCCTGGGGAGGGTGCATCATCCCAGGGGGGTGGGGGAGTGAGGGGGTGGGGCGGTGGCGGAGGTGCAGCTGCAGGTTGGGGGAGAGGAGGGATGACGACAGGTCCTTGTGGTCAACAGTCCCTCGAGGCCGTGGACCAAGGCAGAACAGTCCTCAAAGACCACCAAGCGGCTGAGGAAACAGCAGTGAGGTAACTGACCCTAGTGTTCAGGAACAGCCAGGGGTCAGGGGGAGGAGGAAGGCCATGCAAAGTGTAGGAAGGAGTGGCACTGAAGGGCGGTGGTCCTTCCGATATGAGGTGCGATTGCTTCGGCTGTGGGAGGAGTGGGTACAGGAGGAAGGATTGCCCAACCCACAGAAGAAGGGTGAGAGGAGGGATTTTCATGTGGCATCCAGGAACCTGGTCCAGTTACGTAGGGTTCCCCTAACTCTTTTGTGAGCTAGAGGTGCTCTGGGCCGCACACACAGCGTCAGGGATGACTAGTGCAAGCACTTCACTGCCCTACATCATAACTCTGGCCTGTAACTAGAGCCAGAAGGGTTTGAGATGAAGCCAAAGAAGGCACCTGTGGGAAGGGAAATTCCTGGGGCTCACAGTGCGAGCGAGGGAGAGAGGCAATTCTGAACTCTGCACTGAGAGAAACCACCAGGTTGGCACAATGGCTAAGGAAGGTGCCTGAGCAGGTACCTGCTGGGACCTGAGTGACTCAGGCCCAACAATGTAGGGTTGAGTAAAAATCCCTATATTCTACAATAGTGGACCAAAACTCTGGAATTTTCTAACATCTGAAATACTGATCGAAAGCCTGAGCTCAGGCTGCAGCACGTACTCACAGAGCTAGAACTATTTCAGTCTGGGACCACTGGTCAACGCAAAAACAGGTTTAAACCTTCACTCAAAGAGAACAATCAAACAGACCTAACACTCTCGGCTGAAACTAACTTTTACACCTTGAGCTGCCCAACTCAGACCCTGTGGAACCTATACAGATACCAAACATTCAACTTCAATCAATATTCATTCAAAGAGATATCGGGCCTTCAACTTCAATTGATAAACATTTACTCGTATTTGTTAACTACTGGGAAGCCAATTGATTTCCCCATGAACACAATGGCAAGAGCACAAAGGCCCAGAGAAAAGAGGTCCACAATTAGTACAATTGCAGGCCCTGATCTCATCCAAAGAGCTATCTCCCCAAGAGCTATTCCCACAGCTATGTCCAGAAGAGGGATCCCAAACAGGTATCTCCCTCAGAGCAATCCCCAGAAGTTATTCCCTAGGAGGCGTTCCAAATAGCAATCTCAGAAGAATTTCAACAGCTCATTCCAGAGGCTATTTTCAAGAGCTATCTCTGGAAGGGGAATACTGACAGCAATTCTGAAACTACCGATTCAGGCCTGTTCCTAACTGGGGAACCAACAGCAACCAACCACAACCAGCAAACCTAAGAACCTACAATCTCCAAAAATCACCGACCCAATTGACACCACTAGGGCTCAGACAGAGTTAATCTTAAATTGAGAATTAAAAATTGCTGACATAGACTGAAGACATAGTGGACATAGCCCCATGAAAGCCATCACTCTGTTAGCCAAGAGCTTACCTGTTTTAGAGATCCACAATATGACAGAAGAGGAATTGCTTGTTTCAGAGTCTTGACATGGACTCATGGCAAGGAATCACTGAAATGTAGATATAATGATGTCAACAAGTTTCATCCCACCATCAGACTTATGATGAACTTACTCTTCAGAATAAGTCTCAATCTTGGACACACGCATCTCATTTAAGAACGGACACCTCTGTACCTCATTCTACCGCAAGCCCACAGGTAACCTCACAGTACTGCACATCTCTAGTTTCACCCTAAATGTGCCACCCTAAAGAAGCCATCCCCTACAGACATGGAGAAAGTGGGGACTGCAGATGCTGGAGATCAGAGCTGACATGCCCTGCGCATAGATAGGAGCTGCTCAAATGAGGAGAAACATGATTGATATCTTAATATGTTGAAATATACCCACATAACAATGGGATATGAAGCTCAACTCCTCGATTCCCAGTTCCGATGTGCCACAGTGAAAAATTGCAATGACATCCCCAGAAGACAGACACAGGACACAAATGATAGCGTACCTTTCATCATCCAGTGCTTCCCTGAAGTGGAGAAACTACGTCATATTCTTTGCAGCCTTCAACATGTCATCGATGATGATGAAATTTCACTAAGATCAACCTATGCCATCACTTCTTGCCTTCAAACAACTACTAAATCTTCAACAGACCTTTATTCACAGCAAATTAACCAGACTTCAGGACAACATCGACCACAACACCACACGACTCTGCACAGTAACCTCTGCAAGCTATGCCAGATCATTGACAAGAATGCTACCATCACATGTGAGAGCACCACCCACCATGTACAGGGAAGGTACTCATGTGACTTTGCCAATTTTGTCTACCTCATGCGCTGCAGACAAGGATGCCCTGAGGCAAGGTATATTGGCAAGACCCCATGCAGATGCTATGACAACAAATGAATGGACACCACACAACAATTGCCAGACAGGGATGCTCCCTCCCAGTTGGGGGAACATGTCAGTGATCAAGAACGTTCAGCCTCTGATGTTTGGGTAAGATACATAACAACACAGAATTGCTGAGCAGAACCTGATAGCCATGTTCCATAGCCATGAAGCCAGCCTCAACCATGATTTGGGTTCATATCACGCTATATCTGATCTCACCATACTGTTCTGTAAAATCTTCCTTACTGTCCTGTTTTGACACCATCACCTTGATAACATGTTATGATCTCCCTATCTTAATTAGTTCGTACATTTTTGGATTAGTTGCTACTTTGGTTAGGCCCTCTTAAACCTATGCAACTCTTAACCTAGCATGTTATCCCAGTCATTTGGTTTGCCGCGAGCACTACCTTATTTTTAATTTTTTATAGTTATCTCTGTGCCTCAATATATCAGATTATAGGTCATCGCTTCATTTGCTTTTCAGCTGTTGACACTTTACTCACACCATCTGACACTCTTGATCAATTGCAGAGAACTATCATTTGGCCTCTCAACACTCCATTCACGTCATTTCTATGATCTTTTGATCTCTCTGATTATGAAGTCTGTGCCTGGGTGCTCTCTTCACCACCTGGTGAAGAGGCAACTCTTCAAAAGCTTGTGATTTCATATAAACCTATTATTCCAATTGCAACACCTGGAGGGACTTAAATTGATTTGTGAGTGATAGTTGTCCTCAGAAACAAGGCCAAAAGTCACATAACACCAGGTTAAAATCCCTCCAAATGTTGCTATGGAACAATTGCCTATTTCACCAGAACATATGTCCTCTGCAAAGGTAATCCAAGAGAATAGATGTCTTCCAGTCTAAGGGCACTTGCAGACTTCCAATTTAGAATTAAAGCAAAGTCAACAGTCCTCAACTGAAAGATCTACTAATCTTCCAAGTCCAAAGAGAACACATTTTGGAAGACTACTGAAACTACTAGACCACATAAAACCTTACAGTTAGAGATTTATGTCGGAGCTGTGATCATTGTAAGTGTAAGTAAATATACAAATGTATAATATTAATACTGAATAAAAGCTTGGGGGGAGATTTATGTATGGTTATATAAGAAAGGTTAATTACTTGGAACTAGTTACTATTCATTATGATGATGTATATGTGCTTGGTGGGAGAACTGCTCAGGATCTTGAAGGAGTGAGACCAAGCATCCAAGTCCTCCTTATTGTCTCTGTAAAGATATCTATTATATCTTTATGATCTGTACTTCATTGCAAGCTTTCAAGAAGTTCCATCTTATTCAAGAAAATAAAATCTTCTCACTGGCCCAGCAAATGGATTTCCTCTACCACATTAGGTGAAGTGGGATGTGTAGATCCTTAAATGAGGATGATAGCAACAACCCTACCCTGTAGTGAAAAATACTGTAGATAACCTTATTGAACTAGGGGGTCAGTGTTGCAGATTGTTCATATATCAGCATCAAAAATGAATAATGATTTGGGAAACAGAAACAGCATCAGTAACCCACTTTTCAATAGGAATTCTTTCATGATTCTATTTCTATTCAGGTCATCTAACTGTCAAATGGAATCACAGAGTATACAGCATGGAAACAGACCCTTTGGTTCAACTTGTCTGCACTGACCTGACATCCCTAATCTGACCTACTCCCATTTGTCAGCATTTGGTCCAAATCCCCCTAAACCCTTCCTACTCATATACCCATCCAGATGCCCTTTATAGTTGTAATTGTACCAGCCTCCATCACTTCCCCTGGCAGCTTGCTCCATGCATGCATCACCATCTGTATGAAAAATTTACCATTCAGGTCCTTTCTAAATTTTTCCCCTCTCTCCTTGATCCTATGCGCTCTAGTTTTGAAGTCCCCCAACCAAGGAAAAAAATACCTTGCCTATTCACCCTATCTATGCCGAGCATGATTTTATAAACCTCTATAAGGTCACCTTTCAGCCTCCATAGCTTCAGGGTAAAAGCCCCAGCTTATTTAGCCTCTCGCACAACTCAAGCCCATCGGTCCTGGCAATATCTTCATAAATCTTCACTGCACCCTCTCATGTTTAACAATATCTTTTCTATAGAAAACTGTACAGTATTCAAAAAGTGGACTCTCCAATATCCTGTAAAGCTGCAACATGACATCCCAACTCCTTTTCTCAAACTTCTGACCAATGAAGCAAAGTGCTTTCTTCACCACTCTGTCTACTTCTGACAATATTTGGCTTGTTTGTATTGTCCTTGATAATGTCTTTAAGCTTGCATGTTCTTTCTCAAAATCTAATCTACTCTGTCTTTTCCTCTATGTTTCCATATCATTCCAAAATATCACGGGACAAGTAACCTTCAAGCAGTAACAGATGCATTTGAAACACTTAACAACTCTGGCTGTTCTTTACGGTGACTTTTTTGTTGTTGTGTGCCCTCAGCCTTAGCACCATGGCATGTTTTGCATTTTCTACCTGCCGTGTTGACAACTATTTCACTTTTTCCCACATCAGACATAAAAGTATCCGAATTAAGCTCACCATCTGGCCTCCTTCTAACCCATCCCTGCTTCATAAGCACCTCAACTTCTTTGCATCCTATTTGACTTTGCATGATCAAGAAAAAAAAAGTTATAGATTCTTATTATTTGCTGCGATTACTAATTGGATAGAGTTGCTAAGCAACAGCACAGCTTTGCAGAGGTAAGATTATATTTCAAAGCGCTGAGATGAAAAGGAGCATGCTAACTGTTGACTTGAGTGTAATGAAAGGAATGTTAGTGATTCCAAGCGAGAAGAATATCATCAAAGGAAACTTGCTTTCTGGTTTCTTCTGCAGAGATAAAAATAAGCATCAAAGTCACTTGGAACAATTTTGCAGCCATCGTGATATTGTGTTGACCAACCTCATTCTGGAATGGTGGGTGGAATATTCCTGGGCCCTGCATGAGGTGGGATATTGCATGTAGTTTGGAAAAATCAGGCAAGATGTTAAATAAGATGTTAAGATGTTAAGCCTGCCCATATGTTGACACCAAATTTCACATTTTCCAATGAGTTCCTGATCATAACAATAAAATTCTCACTGGTGAGTGGTGAGTGGTGAGAAACCAACATGGATTATCAGCCTCATCCACAGCATGTACCAGCAGCCTCCATGGGCAAGCATTCTGCATGTCCATAGCTCAAAGTTGAATGAAGCAGTCCTCAGTCAAATCAAGGGGTTCTGCCATCAGTCAGAAGATCCTTGCAGTTAGTCAAAGATGCCATCTGCTCACAGTCCTGGGCCTTGGGTGTGGTCAGTTAGCTGTTTAGGCCATTTAGGGTCAGAGGTTCCATCTCACTACAGTCCTGGAAATGGACCACGGTCAATCCAGTGGGTTCAGTGCAAGCAATCAAGGAATTTGCAGATCTTCAGCGGAGATCTATATGAAGAATAATCAAGGATCCGGTCAGCTATTGCTGAAGGCTGTCCATCAAAGCCAGTTGGGTGTGTGGCCCATGATCAGTCTTGTGGATTCAGTTCAATGAACAGCAAAGGGAAGTAATATCCATGGATTATTTTGTGCGGGGAAATTGGGAATTCAATGTTAGGGATTGGACGCAGCAACCTAGGATGCTAAGGGAACAAGAATGATGAAGTGAGGGGGAGGTTTGGCACATGTGGTGGATGTGACATGGGAGCTAATACTGCATAGGAGTACACGAGGTGGTGCAGAAGGGGGTTTCTGGGCAGTCACCACTACCATGGGGAAGTGTGCATCATGGTGCTAGGCAGACTAGCTGTAGGGTTTAGGGCTCGGGAATAAGGATGTGAGTTGCTGTTATAGCCTCAAGTGATGGTGGGAACAGAGGAAGATTGAGTTGTACAGCAGTCCAGCCACTGCTTGGTACCAAGGGACATGGAGGTTCAGAACGGTGGGTGAGGGGGAGGGGTGCAGGGGCAGAGGGTGGCAGGGGATCTTGTTCACCAAACTGAGCCTGAGACTCACTCTGTCAAGGGCAACCCAGGTTGCCTTCCATGATTTCTTGAGTCCTAAATGTGACCTGCAATTAGAAAATGGCTGCAATCGCATCCTGACTGAACACAGTTGGTGAATTTAATCTGAGCCAAGGGGCAGCCCAATTTCTGACTGATGGGATTTCCTTCAAAGGGACAATTGCACCAACCTGCAGAGTACAGATTGAAATCAATTGTAATTGTATTATCGTATATGTGAAATGCAGTGTAATATGAGCTGCAAATGCTGTTTGCAATCAACCTCGGCCATGCAACTGGTCATTGCTGATTGAAGACAGTCACCTGTGTGATGCAAGCCATAAAGTACAAAGCTAATGCAAGATCACATAGGCTGCAAAGGTGCAAAGAACTGATTAACTCTCAATTTGAATTGTAGACAGAACGCAGTTTATGCTTACACGCACACAAACACATACACTCTCACTCACACGCACACATTCACATGCACACATACAAACGCACACATAAGTCTATGGAGTGAATTTGTATTTGCAGCATTACATTTGCAGATACATTCTATTTTGCTCAAAAGATGCACAATCTGCAGGCAGTCAATCCATGTAATATTTTGTAAATTCCATTTTGGAAATAGAACCAGTATGACTCAAGTTTGAGATACAGACAGACTCTGACCTCACATCTTTAATGCATTGTCTGAGGTGAGATGCCAGCTTCTGATATAAAACCTTAAATTATCCTCAAGAAGGTGACTTAAAAGAAGTTCTGGGATTTACATATTAATGAACCAAAACCTGCAACCCATTCTAAAAGATGGGAGACTTAACAATCTAGGTTTGTACAATATATCTTTTCAGTTGCATGACACTGTAATCTTTTGCTGTAAATTCTGTGTCTTATAATCTTATACTCTACAACCACCTAATGAAGGAGCAGCACTCTGAAAGCTTGTGCTTCCAAATCAACCTGTTGGATTATAACCTGGTGTTGTGTAATTTTTAACTTTGTCCACCCCTGTCCAACACCGGCTCCTCCACATCATAGCCTTTTATAGCAACATGGGGACATAGGGACAGAAATAGGCCATTCACCCTCTCATGCCTGTCCTATCATTTAATGAGATCATAGTAGATCACGGCCTAACTCCATACACCTATCTTTGACCATATCCCTTATACTTTCGCTGAACAAAAACTTATCTGGCATTAACTGCCATTTGTGGAAGTGTTCCAAACCTCTACCACCCATTATGTGAAGAAGTGTTTTCAAATATCTCTCCTGAACAGTCTGCCCATAACATTTAGACTATGTTCCCTAGTTCTAGAATCCCCAAACAGTAGAAATAGCTTATCTTTATTTACCCTGTCTTTTCCTGTTAATATCTAGAAGAGTTCAATCAGATTGTCTCTTAATTGGAGCTAGGAGGTGAAAAGTCAGCATTGATGTAACACTTGGAATCCAATACTGTCTCTTTGACATGCTGACAGTACTTTCATCAGAATAAGGTCCAATGTTAAAGTTTCCTGTGGGGTCATTCCATCGCCTTCCTTGTTAGAACATAGAACATAGAACAATACAGCACAGAACAGGCCCTTCGGCCCACGATGTTGTGCCGAACATTTGTCCTAGCTTAAGCACCTATCCGTGTACCTATCCAATTGCCGCTTAAAGGTCACCAATGATTCTGACTCTGCCACTCCCACAGGTAGCGCATTCCATGCCCCCTGCACTCTCTGGGTAAATCC
>NC_057713.1:48841858-48940779 GCF_004010195.1 Chiloscyllium plagiosum
CTGATCATCTTATAAACCTCTATCAAGTCACCCCTCATCCTTCTTCATTCCAATGAGAAAAGGCCTAGCACTCTCAACCTATCCTCGTACAACCTATTCTTCATTCCAGGCAACATCCTGGTAAATCTCCTCTGCACCCTCTCCAAAGCTTCCACATTTTTCCGAAAATGAAGCGACCAGAACTGCACACAGTACTCCAAATGTGGCCTTACCAAGGTCCTATACAGCTGCAACATCACCTCAAGACTCTTGAATTCAATCCCTCTGCTAATGAACGCTAATACACCATAGGCCTTCTTACAAGCTCTATCCACCTGAGTGGCAACTTTCAAAGATCTATGAACATAGACCCCAAGACCCCAAGATCCCTCCTCCACCTTACTAAGAACCCTATTGTTAACCCTGTATTCCGCATTCTTATTTGTCCTTCCAAAATGGACAACCTCACACTTGACAGGGTTGAACTCCATCTGTCACTCCTCAGCCCAGCTTTGCAGCCGACAACAGCCCTCCTCACTATCCACAACTCCACCAATCTTCGTATCGTCTGCAAATTTACTTTGACTCCCTCTTCCAAATCATTAATAAAACTTACAAATAGCAGAGGACCCAGAACTGATCCCTGTGGAACTCCACTTGTAACTGGGCTCAAGGCTGAATATTTATCATCTACCACCACTCTCCGACTTTGACTGGTTAGCCAGTTCTCTATCCAACTGGCCAAACTTCCCACTATCCCATGTCTCCTGACTTTCCACAAGCCTACCATTGGGAACCTTATCAAATGCTTTACTAAAATCCATGTATACTACATCCACTGCTCCACCCTTATCCACATGCTTGGTCACCTCCTCAAAGAATTCAATAAGTCTTGTAAGGCAAGACCTACCCCTCACAAATCCATGCTGGCTGTCCCTAATCAAGCAATGTCTTTCCAGATACTCATAAATCCTATCCCTCAGTACCCTTTCCATTACTTTGCCTACCACCGAAGTAAGACTAACTGGCCCGTAATAGTATCTCCTCTAGCTTACCAGTCCATTTCATACTCTCCTCTTCAACAATACGGTCCCTCTCAGTTGTAAATACTGAAGAAAAGTTGGAGTGCTTCATGTTCTACTGTATGGAGCAGAATACAAAGGTGTCATTTGTGAGTGATATAAATGCTGACTGTTCATCTGACTAAGGTTTTACTCCTTATGATCCTCAAACAAATTCATTGCAATCATGACTGATGAATCCAGCAACAGCAGGTAACACCATTGCTATTCTTGTGATGCAGCAAAGACACATGATGTGTATGACCATATATATCCTCCAAGACAGCAGGACAGGTAAATAAGATAGTTATAAAGGTATATGGGATATTTGCCTGTATTAGTCAAGACATTGAATTTATTAGTCAAAAACAAGGAGGTTTTGATAGAGCTGCATATGGATGTGGATGTAGATTTGCTCGCTGAGCTAGAAGGTTCATCTTAAGACATTTCGTCACCATACTAGGTAACATCTTCAGTGGGCCTCCGGACGAAGCACTGCTAACTCAGATTACAGCGGGAGTTTGATCAGATGGGCCAATGGGCCGAGAAGTGGCATATGGAGTTTAATTTAGATAAATGTGAGGTGCTGCATTTTGGGAAATCAAATCTTAACAGGATTTATACGCTTAACAGTAAGGTCCTCGGGAGTGTCGCTGAACAAAGGGACCTTGGAGTGCAGGTTCATAGCTCCTTGAAAGTAGAGTCGCAGGTAGATAGGATAGTGAAGCAGGCGTTTGGTATTCTTTCCTTTATTGGTCAGAATACTGAGTACAGGAGTTGGGAGATCATGTTGCAGCTGTACAGGACATTGATTAGGCCACTTTTGGAATATTGCATGAAACTCTGGCCTCCTTCCTATCGGAAGGATGTTGTGAAACTCCAAAGGGGCAACATTTTCACGCAGAGGGTGGTACGTGTATGGAATGAGCTGCCAGAGGAAGTGGTGGAGGGTGGTAAAATTGTAACATTTAGAAGGCATCTGGATGGGCATATGAATAGGAAGGGTTTGGAGGGATATGGGCCAGGTGCTGGCAGGTGGGACTAGATTGGGTTGAGATATCTGGTCGGCACGGACGAGTTGGACCAAAGGGTCTCTTTCCGTGCTGTACATCTCTATGACTCTAGTGTTCGTGCTTTCTCTTTATATGTTTGGGGGATCCTTGGGTTGGTGATATCATTTACTGTGGTGAAGTCATTTCCTATGGTGATGTTATTTACTGTTCTTTCTCTCATGGGGTGGTAAATGAGATCCAGGTCAGTGTGTTTGTTGATTGAGTTCCGATTGGAATGCCATGCTTCTAGGAATTCTTGTGCATGTCTCTGTTTGGCCTGTCCTAGGATGGATGTGTTGTCCCAGTTGAAGCAGTGTCTTTCCTTATCTGTGTGTATAATGAGATACTAGTGAGAGAGGGTCATGTCGTTTTGTGGCTAGTTGATGTTCATGTATCCTGGTGGCTAGTTTTCTGTCTGTTTGTCCAATGTAGTGTTTGTTAACAGTTCTTGCGCGGTATTTTGTAAATGACATTAGCTTTGCATGTTGTCTGTCTCGGGTCTTTCAAGTTCATTAGCTGCTGTTTTAGTGTGTTGGTGGGTTTGTGGGCTGCCGTGATGCCAAGGGGTCTGAGTAGTCTGGCAGTCATTTCCAAAATGTCTTTGATGTAGGGGAGAGTGGCCAAGGTTTCTGGACGCATTTTGTCTGCTTGTTTGGGTTTGTTGCTGAGAATTCGGCGGACTGTGTTCATTGGGTACCCACCCATTTTGAATACACTGTATAGGTAATTTTCCTCTGCTCTGCATAGTTCCTCTGTGCTGCAGTGTGTGTTGGCTTGTTGAAATAATGTTCTGATACAGCTTCGTGTGGGTGTTGGGATGATTGCTTCTGTAGTTCAATATTTGTTCTGTATGTGTTGTTTCATGTAGACACTGGTTTGAAGTTCCCCATTGGCTGTTGCTTTACTGTGACATCTAGGAATGGCAGTTTGTTGTTGTTTTCCTCCTCTTTAGTGAATTTTATGCCAGTAAGGGCATTATTGATGGTCTTGAAGGTTTCCTCTAATATGTTTCATTTAGTGATGACAAAGGTGTCATCCACGTATCGGACCTAAAGTTTGGGTTGGATGATTGGCAGAGCTGTTTGTTCTAGTCTCTGCATTGCTGTCTCTGTTAAGAATCCTGACTTTGGAGGTCCCACGGGTATACCATTGGTTTGTCTGTAGGTTTTGTTGTTGAAGGTAAAGTGTGTGGTAAGGCATAGGTCCACTAGCTTGATGATACTGTCAGTGTTTCTTTGGCCAGGTTAATGTTGATTGATGTGAACAGGGCTGTAATATCAAAAGAGACCATTATTTCATCCTCTTCTATCTTGGTGTCTTTGATGGTTTTCAGGAATTCTTGGGTGGAGTGGATGGAGTGACTTGAGTCTTCTATTAAGTGATTTAGTCTTTGATGTAGCTGCTTGGCCAGTCTGTAAGTTGGTGTTCCAGGTCGCGAGTCTATGGGTCTGAGCTGCAAATATTAGTTTGGCAAAGCAGGAATACTATATGTAGTTTTGTCACTACACTAGAGGAAGCATATGAGAGGGTCCAGAAGAGATTTACTAGAATGTTTTCTAGGTTGGACTAATTCAGCTATGAAGAGAGTCTAGATACGTTGGTGCTGTTCTCCTTAGAGCAGAGAAGACTGAGTCAGGGGATCTGATTGAGTTGTATAATGTTCTGAAGGCCAAAGAGAGGGTTGATAAAGAGAAACCTTCTCTGTCGTAAAGTGGTCAGTAACCAGAGGGTCGTGTTAAAATAAAGAACAGGAGGTCTAAAGGGGATTTCAGGAAAAAAGAATTTACTAGGGTGCTTTGAGTATCTGGAATTCAGTACCTGAAATGCTGGTCAAGATGGGAATCCTCAAGACATTTAAGACACATTTAAATGTACATTTAAAATGCCACAGTGCAGAAGGTTACAGTTCCAGAGCAAGAATAGATAGATGTTTGATAACTGATACTGACATAATGGGCTGAAGGGCCTTTGTCAGTGCTGTAAAATGTAATGACTCCATTAAGCTGAGAAATGGAAGAGAAACAGATGTGCCAGTAAGCCCAGTACCAATAGCAATCTCTAACGGATGCTAAACAGTTTGCACATGCAATATCACAGCTGAAGGCTCCCTCAGGATGTGAAGGAGGTACAGTGGGCTGACGTCTATTGTCCTCAGTGTTACTTTGTCCAGATGAGTGAAGCACAGGTTCAGTGCAGGCTGAGGATCTCCTAAGACACTGTCACAGAACTATGTGAACTGCTGGAGTGGGACTTGTAACAGGTCAAGGTGACAGCTGCTTTCAACCTCTTCGCAATTTTAGAACAATAGCATGAGAAAACTCAGTAAGCTTCATAGTGAGAATCCTTCATAAAACTTGATGAAAATGACACTTTTGCCGTAATATGGTAAGATCCAGTGCTGAATTTCTTTTTAAAAAATATCTTCCAATCATTAGATGGGAAATACATGAAGCTTATCAAACAAATATTTGTGCAGTAACCCTCTTAACAATTCAGGTCAACGATAAGTCCAGAAAGGTTAAAGTCTTTCTACCCATTTTTTATTTATCTTGGAGAAAAGGACAAATCATTTTAGGCATTGCATACCAGCATCAAGCTTCATCTGAATAAAGCACTGTAAAAACAGATGTGAAGCAAAACTCCCTTCACACACATCTCAGAAAAGCTAATCGTCAAACCAAGTACTCCTCTGGAATTATTGTAGAATTCCTATTTTCTATACCAACCATTCATTGCATGGTATCATTAATTACTGCCAAGCATGTTTCACATTGGATTGTCAAAGTCACAGTTGACAAAGGAGACTTTCATTCATCAGTATGGGTTGCTTTTTAAAACTATTTCACAGAGATTTTCACTATTTCAGCACCCTTTCAGGAAGTGCTCACCTTTGAAACAAAATAATATTTGCACTTTTTCTCTGGAACTGAACTAAATTGAACTTATTGTCACCTGTACCGAGGCACATTGAAAAGCTTTGTCTCGTGAACAATACAGGCAGATCACAGAGTTAAGTAGAATAGATAAGTAACTAATAGGTAACAGCAACAAAAACAAAAACACAGGTACAGGCAAATGTTAAGAGTTTAAGAGTCCATTCAGTATTTTAACAACAGTAGGGTAGAAACTGTTTCAAAACCAGCTGGTGCATGTATTCAGGCTTCTGCACTTTCTCCCCGATGGTAGAGGTTGTAGATAAACATTGCCAGAGTGAGATGGATCTTTGAGAATGCTGGCGGCCTTTCCTTGACAGCGGGCCTGGTAGATGGATTCTATAGATGGGAGATTGGTCTTTGTGATTGTCCGGGTTGAGTTCACAACTCTCTGTAACTGTCTCTGATTTTGAATGGTACAGTTGCCACACCAGGTAGTGATACATCCAGGCAGAATGCTCTCGCTTGTGTGCCTATAAAATTTAGTCAGGGCATTTGCCATCGTGCCACATTTCCTCAGCTGCCTGAGGAAGAAGAGATGTTGTTGGGCCTTTGTAACCAATGAGTCCAAGAAGAGTCCAAGAAAGCTTGTTGTGGATGACCACTCCAAGGAGCTTGACACTGTCCACTTATTCCACCTCTGTGCTTTTAATAGATGCAGTTTTCCAAATATATATGATCTCTAGAAAGTTTATTGCACAAGGAATATGAATATGTGCCAATGCACATCTGAATACACTTTCTCCATTTGCTGCCTTGCACAGACCTTGGAGGTTCAGCCGATGGCTGGAGAAATGAGAGGCAACGTAGGAAGTGGTGAGCTGTCTTCTTGGACTGAGGAAACTATCCTGGAATACCTTCCAACAGCTCTGAATTTAGGTCAATTGAATTTAATTTGTATGAGTTCATTGTGGGTTACAGTGTGTTTGATATGCAGTTGATTTTAATCATTACTTGGTGCTTAGCCTTGATAAACAGACTGCAGTATTAAGTGTTGTTTATGTTCCAGACCATCTGTGTACTGACAGAAGCTGGAGTTCAAGTGTGTTGCATCATTATCTAAACAACAACAACTCATCCACTTCAGCACAACACAAGATTATTCTAACAGTAATCTTCAGATGATTTTGTTCCAAATGCTATTTGCCTATCAGAATGAGTTATACTACTGTTGCACGTTTTAAAAAATGCCATCGTCAAGTGTTCAAAGCCTATAGTTTTGATTTTGGGTCCTTTATCGAAGGAAAGATATACTGTTATTGGAGGCAGTCTAGAGAGTGTTCATTAAGTTGATCCTGGATTCGGAGGGACTGTCTTATGAGCAAAGGTTGAACAGGGTATTACCTGTACTCACTTGAACTTGGAAGAATGAGAGGCAATATTATTGAAACAGAGATAATTCTTTGAGGATTTGACAGGGTAGCTGCAGAAATATCCTTTCCGCTAGAGGGAAAGTCTAGAACCGGGGGCATGATGTAAGAATAAGGGGTTGCACTTTTCGTATAGAAATGAGGCGTGATTTATTTTCTCATTGGTTAGGGAATCAGGAATTATTTACCATAACGAGTGGTTGAGGAATGGTCATTGATATGCTTAAGGCTGAGATAGACAGGTGTTTAATCAATCAAGGATTATAAACTGGAGGGTTCTGCTTTGCAATCAGTAATTTCTTGATTTTTAAGTGGTTCGAATTACCCCCAGATCCCTGGTTCTACACATTGGACTTAATTAGGGAATGCTCAAAAATTGCATGAATCCATGTAAGGTTCTGTAAATCCGTTTTTTAGATGGAATCAGTCTGACCACTGTGGCACAGACAGAGAGTTAACACCTTCAATACCTTATCTGGGCCGACATGACACCAATTGTTAAAGTACATTGGAGAATGTAACTTTTAAAAAAGGTTTGGGTGATTTATAAATGGAAGAACTGAAACCAACATGGTAATTCCGAAAGATGAGAGACTTAACAAACTATCCGGGTCTTTTTCAATATATAATTTCAGCTACATCACACTATAAATTTTTGCTATAAATTCTGTGTCTTACAATCTTATTCTTCACAGTCACCTGATGAAATGGTAGTGCTCCGAAAGCGAGTGCTTCCAAATAAACCTGTTGGACTATAACCTGATGTTGAGTGATTTTTAACTTTATTAATTGTGTCTCTAACTTCCAGTTGAATGCATTCCCCCAACATTGTCACTGCAGTTTGAAGGTCATTTTCTATCCCCTTATTTTTTAAGCTCTACCCATACAGATTCCATTGAAACAGAAGTAATATCCTTCCTCATTACTAATGTTCTCCTAAATCAACAATGCTACACCACCCCCTTTTCCTTTTTGGCCATCCTTCTTAAAAACTGAATACTCCTGGATATTCCGTTCCCATCCCTAGTCAACCTGCCGCTAGATCTCTGTAATTCCAAGAATATCATACTCATTTATACCTATTAGCATATATAATTCTTCCACCTTAATTCAAATGCTCTTAACATTAAGACACAGGGCCTTAAAGCTTGTCTTTTTGACATTTTTCGTCCCATTTGTATTATTTTGCCCAATGGACTCTTCCAGCGGCGGTGTTGCTGGTGGTCTATCTGCCAGTGGGATGCAGCTCAAGGCAACCACATTTGCCACTTGACCTCCCGAATGGTGTTGTAACTTGTAATTGTACGCATTCAGAATAAGAGCCCACTGCTGAATTCAAATGAATCCATGGGCAGCATGGCCTTTTCCCAGCAGGGGTTTGTGGTCTGTTACAAGTTTACATCTGTAAAGATATTAGTGGAACTTTCTCACACCAAAGATGACTGACAAACCTTCCTTTTCTATCTGGGCGTATTTGCACTTTGCATGAGCCTAAGTCTGGGAAGCATATGCTGTTGGGCACTCTCTCCATTAGGCCATCTGTGAGCCAACACTATCCTGATACCAAATGGGGAGGCTTCACATGTCAGCACCAGATCTCGCTTGGGATCACAGTGTGCCAACACCTTAGATGATGATAACTACTTCTTCACTTCCTAAAGGCTACACCTTGGCTATGAGACCATTTCCAATGCTGAATTTTTTTCAATAGCAGATAGAGAGATGCCAGAATGAAGGCCAGGTTATGTATGATCTTTCTGAAATAATTCACCAATCTAAGCAAAGACCTATGCTCTGGTACAGATGTAGGAGCTGAGGCACCTTTGATTGCCCTCACTTTTCCTTCCAATGACTGTAAACCAATCTTGTTGATTCTTGGGGTCACTTGGGGTGCCTGGAACACTGATTTGTCTGTTCTAAGGCAGACGTCTGCCATGGAGAAACATGTAAGAACTCGTTATTGGTCTTCCCTGTTATTAGCATGTCACCCAGATAAATGGTGACCCGGGCTAGACTCTATAAAAATGTTCTCCATCACTGTTGAAAAATGGCACAGGCTGATGATATGCCAAATGTCAGACTTGTATGTTGGTACAAACCTTTATGGGTGTTAATTGTAGCAACTTCTGGGAATCCTCATCAAAGCACAATTGAAATTGGCATGGCTCATGCCCTTTGCAAAGGACAGCCTCCCTTCCAGCTTTGCATATAAATCCTCAATGTGAGGGTTTGGGTATTTATCCAATTGCAAGAAGCTGTTTACCGTTTGTATAAAATCCCCACACGGGTGAACTGACCCAAAGGGCTTCCTAATCGGTTTGACCGATGCTGTTCATTCTGCAAATTGTTCTGGTTTGATGATTCCTTCACTTTCCAGCCTTCTGGGTGGGCCTTGCAGAATCACAGAATTGCTTCCCAGTCAACATGCAAGGTGGCCTTGGCTCCTTTCATGGTCCCTAGACCTTCGTGAAAAACTTCCAGTTATTTAAATAGGACTTCACTCAGGCAACCATTTTTTAATCAAAAATTGGTGAGCCAATCCAGGTAAATCTTTCTCAACCAATTTCACCCCATCAGGCTTGAGCCCAGGCCTTTTTCTACAATCAGTGGCAACTGAACCAACTGCTTCTCATACAAGATTAGAACCAAAGTTATACCCTTAATCTGTAAAAATTCCCAGGTACAGGTTCTCAGTCTTGCCAAGGTTTTATATAAACTTAAGGGTTGGAGACCGGAGCAAATGTTGTGAAATAGTGGTTCTGCACTCACTAGTACTGCTGTATGGTATCAACCTCCATTAGGATGGGTTGACTGTTTAATCAGATGTTTATTTTGATTGGTTCTGATTTGGACATTACTAAGCAAGTTAACTGTTTCAACCCAGATGTAGGTGGACTTTCCAGGGCATGCATTCTCCTGGTTACTTGCCTGTGAATTCTCTTAGTCAATTCAAGCCTTGTAGGATTATTTTGCTGTCTTGAGACTGTATGCCAGCAGCAACTATAATGGTTTGCTGACCCTGATCCCTTTGTTTGAGTTTTTGCTCTGGGCTGACCTAGAGTTCCTCTGTTCAGGATATGTCCTGAGTGAGGTTATGCAATTACCTTCACTCAAGTGATATCCCCCAAGCTCAACTGGCCTGGCGAGAGTGTTCACTTCCATTGGCATACGCTGTAACTCATAAGCTCCACTTCCTGCATTTTTTAGTGACAAAGCCTGTTTGAAGTCCAGTTGGGCTTCAGCAAGCAGGCACTTTTAAATGGTTACATCAATAATCCTACATACCAAACAGTCTCTCAGCATCTCACTCAAAGTTAAACCAAAGTCATATGCCTCTGCCAATCTGCTTAACCTAGTCAAATATCCCAATTTTCCTGGTTCTCAAATTGCCTAGTAAAACTGATAGCATTGCAGAATTAGCAGGAGCTTGGGGTTATAATATTCCTTAACTAAATCCATCAACTCTTGAAAGGTTTTAGTATCTGGTGCCTCAGACAACATTCAGGTCCTAAAAACTAAAAAAGCTACAATCCACCAGCTGTCAAGAGAATTAGTTGTTGCTTTTCATCTGTCCCAATGTCATTTACTTGGAAAAAATAACGTATTCTTCCCATACACAGGCTCAGTCTTCGATGGCAGGATCAAATTGAGTCAAACTTCCCAAATAAAGGCATGATACCAGAAACCCAGTTTACCCCAACTCAAAAATGACTGTTGCGAGTAAATTCCTTCAGGAGCATTTTCTTCTCTCATTGTCATGGAAACAACTCCAAATGGTTCAGTGTCTTGTCACCCATTCACCCTTTATTTACACATGCATAGTACTTGACACTGGTTCGGCATCCTCAGAGCCAGCTCTCAGAGAAAACAGAACCTCTGACACTCTTGTTTATTTTTGAAAAATTTTTTATTGCCCCCACACTACTGCCTAACTGTGGTAGTGCTTATTTTTCCCCCAGGACTCATGTAGTGGGTGTGCTAGTGTGAGACACAGTGAAAGACACAAGGTGCAAGAATCTTTATTCAGTTTCCACCTCCAGAAAGAAAAGAACTAATCTCAAGTGGCCACTGACAAGCAGTGCCCTTCACATCAAAGGGGAGGGCAGGGCTTAAATCAAAATAGAATTAGATGGGGAAATAATGCACTCCACTCCCTGCAGCGCCCATCTCTCCCTGAACAGGTCAAGGGTATTAGTGGACACCGCGTGCTCCTTCTCCAGAGACACCCGGGCTCAAACGTAACCGCGGAAGAGGAGCAGGCAATCAGCCCTAACGTCCCATTCCATGGCCCGCTGCCTGGACCTGACGCTCCAGTTTATATCTGTCAGCCTGGGCTCCCTGATTGGAGTATGTTAACAGCCCCAATCAGGAAACTCATATTCAAAGAGGTCTCCTGCCTGACCTTGTTACAATCATTACATATAGAACTTCAGATTTTTAAAAAATGCATTATAATACACTGTTGGCATTTTAATAGTATTCCTTACTTTTATATATGACTATAACATCGACAGGGAGCAGATTAACTGTTAACAGCATATATTGAAATTCCAGGCATTTTCTCATTATTGTGCTTAACTCGTTAGATAGGGGATATTTATAGAATCTAACAAAGGATCTGTGTTAAACTTTCAAGAGCTAGGTGGTTCAGTAAGACTAAGCAATGTGGAATAAGCTGAAATTCACATTTAAAGACAAATTGCATAGCAGAATAGTTTACGCATCTATGGGTCAATAGAAATTATTTCTAGTGCAGCATTATCATCTTCAGAAGCACTGGTGTACCTACAGTGAAATGTTCCAAAGGGCAATTCAGCTGGGAGGTGTTTTTACATCTGATTGTATGTGGAATATTGGCTTATTCTGCACTTTTCAAGGCAATTTCTCGCTTGTTAAAATTCATGCTGAGGTAGCAATGTGTAAGATAAAAAGACCTATTATTTTTGATAACTGTCTATATTACATTGATCTGTACTTTGCAGCACATCAAAACCAAAAACTTTAAAAAATTCACTTAACTTTCAGATACATACTGTCAGCTGGATCCAGCTAAAAGAGAATTGAAGCGCGTCAGAGAATTAGAACTAAGAGGAGAAAATTAAGCTCCATCACACCCATTTATTGACTGCTGCAAGGCTTCTTAAACTACAAATCCCCCACCATCAATATCCTGGGGTATTACCTTTAAGCAGAAACTTAACTGGATCAACCACATTAATAGGGTGGCTGTAAGAGTAATTCAGATGCTGCAAATTCTGCATTGAGTAACACATCTCCTAAATCTTTAAAACTTGTCTGCTAGTCAGGAGTGTGATGACTGCTCACATTGTCTGGATGACTGCAGCTTCACCACCACTCCAGAAGCTCAACAAAGTAGCCCACTTGATTGGCACATCATCTTACCATCTCAAACATTATCTCCTTTCACCTCTATTGGCTGAGTCATTGATTTACAGAGCAGTGTGATACCACCAGCATGGGTTCAATTCCCAACACTGGTCTGAGGTTACCATGAAGGACTCTCCTTCTCAACCTTATCTCTCACCTGAGGTCCGGTGGCCCTTAGGTTAAATCACCACCAGTTGTTTCTCTCAAATGAGAACAGCCCCTATGTTCTGGTATGACTATGGCAACAACACAACAAAATAGAAGCTGCAATGTGTACCATTTACATGATGCACTGCAACAACTCTCAAAGCCTACTTCAACAACAACTTCCAAACATATGCTTCTCTATAGACACATCAAACCACAATTATCTGCAAGTTTCTCTCTAAGTTAGACACAATTCCGACTTGGAACTATATTATTGTTCCAATTTTGTTTCTGGGTCAAAAGAAGGAACTTCCTTCATAATAACATTATGGGTGCAATTACACCACATGAGCTCCAGAGGTTCAGGAAAGTGGCTCTCCCCAAGGGCACCTAGAATTGGGCAACACCTGCCAGCCTAGCCCAAGTCACCCATTCACCTAGAAAGAATAAAATAATTTATGCAAGCTCATTAGGTGAGCAGAAGGTGTTAAAAGTGTAACAATGAGGTAAAGCAAATAAAGCTTAGGTTCATATGAGATTAGTTCATAAGATTAGCTGTTGTTTGAGTGATGGTGGTATAGTTAGTTGAGCAGCAGATGAGGTCAGTGTTGCAGTTCGCATGTAATGACATTGCAAGGTAGATTCAGTGAACTTCAGCACTCATTTAAGGACATTAAACTTTACAGCAATGCATTCAGGTTCTTGGAGCTACAGTCCTGAATTAACCCTTCAAGAGAGGGAGGTAAACTTTAAGTAGAGTTAAGCACTAACATATTGGGCCCTCCGTTGATGTGCATAGCCAATGAACAATGTAGAAAGCATGGGCTGCATACAACAGTCATGGAGCCAGGTAGGCATGCTGCCACATACAGTGCAATCTATTGATCCAGAAGTTCATCACACATTACAATTACTGTACCTAATTATTGACTGATGATTAGTGCAGAATAGTCTGCACTATTCATGACTCATCAGATACTAAATCAGTCCATGTCCAAATGTAGCAACAGGCAGGCTTGGTCTGATAAGTGGTGAGTAAAAATGACCATCTCCAACAAAGAGAACCTAACCGTTTCTCCTTAAGATTTAATGGCCTTACATCACTGAATACTCCACAATTAGCATATTGGAGGTTACAATTGACAGAAACTGAATTGGATCACTCTCACAAACAATATGACTGTAAGAGCAGATTAGAGGATAGGAACTCTGTGGCAGATAACACATTTGCTTGTTTTTGAAATACCAACTATTGTCAATAAAACACAGATCAGAAGTGTGATGGACACCCTACACATGCCTGGATGAACACAATTCCAACGACACTCAAGAAGCTTGAGACCACCAGGAAAATAGCAGTCCTCTTGATTGGCACCTCATTCACCACCTTCAACATTTGCCTCTCCACCAGCAACACACTACAGCAATGTGCACTGCAGCATCTCACCAAGATTCTTTTATTACCATCTTACAAAATAAGTGGCCTCTGGCACCTGGAAAGACAAGAGCAACAGATGCAAGGGAAACCATCACCTCCTAATGTCCTTCCAAGCCACTCACCATCCTGAATTGGAAAAATATTATTTTCTTTGTGTCAAAATCCTGGAACTCCCTGCCTCATGACAGTGTGTGTACCAACATCAAATGATCTACTATGGTTCAAGAAGGCAGGTCGTTATCTTCTCAAAGTCAATTAGGGATGTGCAATAAATGCTGACTTGCTTGCATTGACCACATCCCATAAAAGAATAAACTAAAAGTACATTTCTGGATATACTCGTCCTTTACACAAATGTGACATATGCGCTGAACATTTTCTATATACAAATGAAAAGCTACAATTAGAGAATGCATATCATTCCATGCACTAGTACTCACTCTTTGCTTGCCAAAGTTATGTGTTGACTCATTGCCTCTAAGGAATGATTAAATAAGAATACTGTTTTCAGAACTGCTTTCACATTATTGGGATGTATAGCAGAGATTTTGGACTTATCTGTTTTAAGGAACAAATATTTACACTAAGCAAATACTGAAAAATTAATGCATACCATTGCAGAAAAACAGCAGTGTTTATGTGAAAACAAAATCTGGCTGCAAAAAAAATCATAATAAAGGTATTTCTTCAGGCTTTAGCTTTTTTTCTAATAAAACTAAAAGCAAAATACTGCTGGAAATCTGAAACAAACAGAGAAAATGCCAGAGAAACTCATTAGATCTGCCAATATCTGTGAAGAGAGAAACAGCATTATTGCTTGGAGTTCCATATGATTTTGTTCTTTGCCTACACTGATGTGGCATTTGTGTAGGGATACAAAGTTAAAAATCACGCAAGCTGAAAATGTGTTGCTGGAAAAGCGCAGCAGGTCATGCAGCATCCAAGGAGCAGGGCTCATGCCCGAAACGTCGATTCTCCTGCTCCTTGCATGCTGCATGACCTGCTGCACTTTTCCAGCAACACATTTTCAGCTCTGATCTCCTGCATTTGCAGTCCTCACTTTCTCCTAAAAATCACGCAACACCAGGTTACAGTCCAACAGGTTTATTTGGAAGTACAAGCTTTCATAGTGCAAAGCCATAGTAGTATAGGAAATATTAGATGTTCATATTGACATAATAATAATAATAATAATAATAATAATCCAGGTTTTGCAGTTTTGATAATGGAGAAACTGTCAGTTTTACTATCATAACATTTGAAGCTAACAGTAACTTTGGGGATCCACATGCGTGCAGTAAAATATGGAAATCCAGAAGTTGCAGCTAGTAATTCTCAACACTTTGATAGACTGTGTAATTGAAGTACTTGCAAATGAAAATCTTTGTGATCACTTGAATTCACCTGAACTTTCATTTTTATGTGGTAAGTCACACTGTAGGATTGTTAAAAAAAATTGCACCTACTAAAATGATTTTTGTAGCATATTAAGACATAATTATTAAAGAATACCTCTTTGACCCAAAAAAACTCCTTCTATATTTGTAGAATGTTACATTTTTCCACTTTCATAAAAAAAGGGAACTTTACAATAATCAAGATTTTTTTTCAAAGTTTGCTTATGATATTTCAATTTCTGCCTTAAACCCATGTACTTGTCCAAGTCTTTAATCTGCACGTTTGAATATAATCAAAAGGCGAACGATAGTCATTGCTTTTTAAAAGCTTAGTATTGTCTCTGATTGTTTGGTCTGCCAGATAGATGACATTACAGTGGAGAAAGTGAGGATTGCAGATCATGGAGATCAAAGTCGAGAGTCTGGTGTTGGAAATGCATAACAGGTCAGGCGGCATCCGAGAATCGACGTTTCGGACAAGAGCCCTTCATCAGGAATTTCTTGCCTAAAACGTCGATTCTGCTGCTCCTTGGATGCTGCCTGACCTGCGGTGCTTTTCCAGCACTCCACTCCCGAGATGATATCACAGTGACTGTTCTATGTTCCCTGCAGTATAATGCTACTCCTGGTACATGGTTGGATATGTCACCCAAACCAGAATCTGGTGCTGATTAAGGGTTGTTTGGGGTCATTCACTTACAAAAATATTTATTTCTCTTTAGCAAAAGCAGAAAGTGCTGGAGAAACTCAGCAGGTCTGGCAGCATATGTGGAAAGAAAACAGAATTAACATTTTGCTTCCAGTGACCCTTCTTCAGAACTGACAGTAGCTAGGTATCATTTATATGGGGTGGGGATTGGAGTAGGGAAGGAATAAGCCGTTAGGTGGATATCAAGAGAGAGGGAGAGTAAGACAGGCAGAAAACAGATGGATGATAGAGAAGGAGAAAAGTTGATAATGGAGTGGGTGAAAATGACTGTGCTAAAAACAGCCTGTGTCATGACAGGGAGGTGTGGGAGTGAGACAGAGAATGAGGTGGTAATGTTCTAACATTATTGAACTCAACATCGAGGCTGCAGGATCCTCAAGTGGAAAATAAGATGCTGTTCTTCCAGCGTGTGCTGAGCTTTGCTGGAGCCTTACAGGAAATCCAGGACAGAAATGTTGGATAGGGAACATGATGGTGTGTTTAAGTAGGAGGCAACGGGAAGCTTGCTTCTTTTGTCTCCACTTGGTCTTGAGACTACCTAGTAATAGGTATTAGAGGATATATCATCATATATCTATAGAAGAGGCATGCTGTTAGGTAACAAGAAGATTTATTACAAAATAACAATAAATACAACTTCATTTGATTATTAATGAATGCTAGAACCATAAGAAGCTGGTACAGGTACATCTGCTCGAATGAAAGATAGAATAGAATTCCATTTCTTCGCCCAGAGACTGCATATGGCATTAGTAGAATGGGTGGAGTCAACATAACATGAACATTAACCTCTTCAGCACCATTATACAATACAAGAGCTGCTGAGCACAGCTATAGTTAGCAACCTGATGATGTTAATGGGCAGAATCATCTTGAAACATTAATGATCTTGCCTGCCAATTGGACAGCTATGGAGAAACTCACATTGCCTATTTCAGGGAAGCTTTGCTGACCAACAGAACAGGGAGATGATCCCCTGGAATGAAGCCTCTGGGAACAGAGATCTGGTGTGTGTGGTTAGCCAAATAAAGATTGTTCTTTAGGTTCACAAAGGAGACCACTGCTGCTGGTTCTAAAACATCCTGTAGTCTCAGAGGGCCCAGGGTAAGGGTAAGTGATGTGAGCAGAGGTTTAATGGGTTAGTGGGCATCACAGAAGATATATGTTTGCAGGGATCCGTTCTTTGCAGAAAGAAAATAGATTTAAATCTTATATGTTTCTGAATTACCCGAAGCAAAGAGAGCAAATAATTCCATGTTACTTTCTCTACAGCAGCATCTTAGCCAATCTGGGGCAAATTGCCACCAATCAGCACCTTTCTCTCTTGTTGCATAACTTTTAAAATTTGGCATTCTTGCATTTGTCCTGATGAATGGAAGCCAAAAAGCTTGAGCATCATGTGTTTCTTTTTCAGTAATATTCTGCACTATCAAGTTACTTTAAGGCTCATGACCATCATTACTGACATTAGCTTTTTCTAGGCATGTGAATCACTAGTCAGTAACTATGTTGCTCTACACAGTTTGTCAGCAGCTAGTTATCAAGGATTTCTGTTCAGCTACCTATCAGCTGTCACAGTGAATAATGTCTGCCATATAAATAATGTAGACTAAGAAGAAAAATATGAATATAAAGAGAAAAATTCAGTATACAAAACAAGTGAAAAAGTACATGCTATTTAAAATAATAGATAAAGCTGAAGCATTTGTAATCATCTTCAGCCAGAAGTGCCAAGTAGATAATCCATCTCTGCCTCCTCCAGAAGTCTCCAGCATCACCGATGCCAGGCTTCTGCCAATTTGATTCACTCCACATGATTTCAAGAAATAGCTGAAGGCACTGGATACTGTAAAGGTTATGGGCCCTGACAACATCCTAGCAAAACTATTGAAAAGTGCAGTGATCCAAAAACCTTAATGAATCTGCCTGCAAACTAGAAAACAGGCAGATGGACCAGGAAGTGAGGGCACCATGCCATCCATGTTAAATGTGCTACATTGCAAAATGAGAAGATGTTAGGCTACACTGGGCAACATGGAAAGAGCCACACTTCTTTAGGTGGGATGATACTGAGGAAAGGTGAACTGTGTAGCTTGGTTCTTAAAGCAGTAGTAGTGATGACTGCCAATCAGATTGCTGATGATGTAAAATAGCAAAACACTTAAGAGTGTGCACTTGAATTTAAAATGCAGTATCGCCCATACAGCCTATGTGCCCTCAAGAGTGTTTCTTTTTTGTTCACCTCCCTGATGTGCATTGTGGAGGACAGCTCCTGGTTGGTATTGCTTGACCTGCTGCATGTCTGAGCTTTAAAAATGGTGCCAACATCAGGAATCCCAAGAGGTCCTGATTGTGGTAAGTATTTCTGCTATTGGTGAGCATACAATAGTGTGAGCAGTGTGTCAAAGAGATATGGTAGATACATATTGAGGTGTGTAGTGGTGAAAAGCATGAAGAAACTCTCCGCAGCACACAGACAGAAACTTCTCATGAAACTTCCCGAAATTGAACCAAAGCTAAGTTTCAGCTCCATGACTCCTGTTGGTTATTATTTCAGTTCTTTACCTTGCTTCCATATTCACCTATCTCTCTACTATACTTACCAATGAAGCTTAAGGTAAACTCAATGAACAACACTCCGTCTTTCAACTTAGCACTCTACATTATTCTAGTTTCAACAATGAGTTCAATAACTTTTGATTATGGTCCTTGCTTCTCTTTCATTTTGTGTTTTGGCCGGTTCAGTTTTGTCTTGGTTGTATCTTTGTTCCTTCATGTTGCATTTAGACATCTTCTGTGCTGTTATTCATACTCTTCTGGACACTTTTATTTGCTTATTTACTGTACCCATTAGTATTATACGATGACGGCTTTTGTCACTTAATTTTCACTGTCTTGGACACTATCACCCTGACTTTTTGTTCTCCACCTACTCCACATACTCCATGCCGCCACTATCTCCTACTTGTTCAAGGCATATTACTTTTCTGTATTTCCTTTCTTCTCATGTTGTTATGGCCTATAAAGCACACTCTGTTTCTCTCTGCAGATGCTATCAGATCTGCTGTATACTTATAGCATTTTGTGGGGTTTTTTTATTTTCAGATTTCAGCTTCTGCAGTACTTCACTTTTGCATTCAAACTTGATTTTGTGCATCTTTTTCAGTGCAAACAAGTTTGGCTTAGACTGTCGTTAAGTAGAAATGAAGTGATTTAGACAATTTTGTGTAGAATATTTGACAATATGCAGCAGCTTTGTTATAGCGGTGCTTTTAATGTGCTCTTTGTTCCTAAAATTAATAGAAATCTTGCAGCAAAATATTCACCAAATGCTTGAACTATTACTTATGCAATGACCCAATTGCCAGTTTTTGCATAACTGCACACAATCCATTTTAAGCTGGTGCATGTTCTGTAAGTTTAAATGGGTTGATTTGGAAAACTATCATAAATCAAACTTGACACTTTTTTTTTTACATATCTCAAACACATTTATCCAAAGGATAGCAGTAATACAACAGAAAATAATATTTTAATAGATTACAAAACCTTACAGTTAAAAGCTCAAAATTGGACATTGCAAGCTTTTTCAGGCAGTACACCATACAGTTTAAATCTGTTTTTAGTAAACGCAAAGTTGAACAGAAATTGATTATGGACCAGAAAGTGACCCCTAAAAGAGAGACCAATATTCAAATGGAGTGAGGTAGAGAATGGATTTCCATAAACGTTAATGATTAGCCTTCTGTCATTTTTGATCTCCATCAATGAGCAATATTTTGAAAATAAATTTAATCCTGTCAAATGATCTGATGACAACAAAGCAGGATGAACTGCAGGGAGAAATGTTGTAGCTGAAACTCAGCATGATTAAGAAAGCTTAGTCTAGTTCATTTATGCAATGAGCTAGACAAATGTCAAATTACATTCAGGACTGGAAGAAATGGGGCCTTAAATTATAATTTTCAGAATAATGCTAAAGTTCTTCTAGAATTGGTAGATAGACAATAAGACACCTGTGCTGGAGAAACTGTTTTCTTTCTCTCAATTAACAAACAAACACCGAGAAATGTCACAGTCTCTTTATTCACAAATCCATGTCAACATTCCTAGATTTAGAAGATGGCCCATAAGAACACAATACAGGAGCAGGAAGGAGTAGGCCATCTGGCCACTCGTGCCCGCTCCACTATTCAGTAAGATCATGGCTGATGTTTTCACAGATGTTTTCAGTTCCACTTACTCGCTTGCTCACCATAACTCCTTATTCCTTCACTGTTCAAAAATCTATCTTTGCCTTAAAATCATTCAATGAGGCAGCCTCAACTGCTTCACTGAGCAGGGAATTCCATAGATTCACAACCCTTTGGGCGAAGAAATTTCTCCTCAACTCAGTCCTAAATCTGTTCCCACACATTTTGAGACCATGCCCCCTAGTTCTAGTTTCACCCGCCAGTGGAAATGACTTCCCTCTTTTTATTTTATCTATTCCCTTCATAATTTTATATTGTTTTGATAAGATTGCCCCTCATTCTTCTAAGTTGCAATGAGTATGCTCCCAGTCTACTCAATATCTCCTTATAAGCCCAGCTTCTTAACTCAGAATCAATTTAACAAACCTGTGCTGGAGGTATCAACAGGGTGTCTAGCAGTTTTAAGGTCCATTAGGGGTTGAAGCAAGGGGGTGCCTCAGGTGTGCAAAGAGTTAGAAAATAATACCTCCCTCCTTCCCACACTTTTAAAAACTTGTAAGTCTTGCTGATCCCTCCCAACTACGTGTCTGCACCAAATGACATATGGATAGTGTAATATTGGAGTCAATTGAGTTTTCAACCAACTCAATTTACTTATAACTGTTTGTTTACATATGGTGAGTAGGCTGCTGAATTTGGTACCCATCTGCTCCAACTTATAAAGGTGAGCTCAAATTTGGGTAGAAAGTTAATGGGTTGGGCACCCTCCTTCTCCTACACAACCTCCTGCATATTGGGGTGCATGTAATATCCAGGCCTGTGACTTTAATGAGCCTCTCAAGGATATTGCCCTGTCGCCAGTGTGGATTCTGTGGAATAGCCTCCATAACAATTCTTAGGGTCAGACTCATGCTCTGCAGTGCCACCAAACATGATAGTCCTGGCATTTTCTGGTTGTTGGTTAGCAAGTGAACTCTGATCATACTAGGTATCACCACGGAGAAAGCAATGATGAACTATAGTCTTTTAAGCTCTCTGGTCATTCAAAAAAAGCACATGGCTTGAATTATAATCCCATTTAGTCCAAAACTACATTGAGTAGACTTCTTCCTAACTTCTCCCTGTAAGGACTCCATTCTTTTCTCCCAGTTTCTCCATTTCAGTCACATCTATTCCAACAAACATCCATTCATACCAGAGCTTCCAACATGTTGTTCTTTTCCTGAATCAAACACTCTGCTTTTGAGAACGTCCTGCACCATATCCATCCCATTTACTTTACCCATGTTCTTAGCTCATCTCCACTCTTTCCAGAGGCATGATAGCATTCTCCTTGCTCTCAACTTACACCCCTCAGTAACATCCACATTGACTGCATCTTTCTCCATTATTTCCACAATTGCAATGTGTTACCACCATCCTTTTCCTACTTAGCATTCCTTATCCATTCACCTCTACACCGACTGCCCTTCCAAAGCAAGCATGAGACTTGCAGTACTTTTCCTTTCACTTCTTCCTTTCGCACTGATCACTCCCTTTGTTTTTAACTCTCTTTGTCAATGAATCTCTGAACTTTATCTAATCAAGCTCATTTCCACTGTATTATCATTTTCATTACTTTATGCACATCCTTTTTTCTGCTTCATCTTATTTTATAGCTCTTTAGACACTGAGGAATCTCTAGGGTTTGGTTTTATGGTTTTCCTACATTTCCCCCTTTGAGAATGTGCCACTCTTAAACACAAACCTTTTCTTCTTTAAATATTCAAAAACACAGCCTATTGTTGCATTATTGGAAAACCAAAGAACTGCAGATGCTGGAAATCAGACACAAAAACAAAAATAGCTGTAAAAGCTTAGCAGGTCTGGCAGCATCTGTGGAGACAAAGTAGAGACAATGTTTTGAATCAAGTGATCTTTGTTCAGAACTAATTTTAGCTGGGAAAAGATTGGTATATGCTGAAGATGGGGTGGGGAAGGGGCAGGAGGGAAGGACTTAACAATAGGTGGTGCTGGAGCCCAGAGAAAGAGAATAACAGTTGCTTGAACAAAGGAATGGGTAAAGGTCAGCCTTTGAGAATTAATGGCTGTTAATGGGGATTGTTAGTGTCTGACAATGGATTGTTTGTGCTGGCAGTCTGTATAATGACAAAGTGTGTGGGATTTAGGATGAGTGGGAGCTCAGGCCCCGAAATTATTGAATTCAATCTTGAATACTGAAGACTGCAGAGTCTCCAAGCAGAAAATGAGATGCTCTTCTTCCAGTTTGTGCTGAGCTTCATTGGAGCATTGCAGCAAGCCTGAGACAGAGATGTTGACCAGGGAATACAGTGCTGTGTTGAAGTGGCAAATAATTGGAAGCTCAGCCCTGTTTTTGCAGACAGAATGTAGGTGTTCCGCAAAGCGGTCACCAGTTTGTGTTTTGACTCCCCAGTGGAGTGGAATTCACACTGTGAGCCGAAAATACAGTAGACTAGATTAAATGAAGCACAGATTAATTGCTGCTTCACCTGCCAGGAGTGGTTGGGACCTTGGATACTGAGGAGGGAGGAAGTAAGTGAGCAGGAGGTACATCTTCTGTGACTGCGTGGGAAGGTGCCATGGGTGAAGTCAGGAATGGAAGAATGCCTCAGGCAGAGCAGTCCCTGCAGAAAGCTAACAGGGAAAGGGAGGGGAATATGTGTTCAATGATGACATCCCCTTGGAGGTGGCTGGAAATGGTGGCTAGTGATCCTCTGGATGTGGATGCTGGTGGGATGGTAGGTAAGGACAAGGGGGAACCTATTGCTGTTGTGGAAGGGAAGAGAGGAGCTGAGGGTGGAAGTGCGGGAGATGTGTCAGACCTGGCTGAAGGTCCTGTCAACAGCAGTACTAGGGAATCCTCGGTTGAGGATGTCCCCTTCTAGAAGCGGGCATTGTCAGAATAGATTCAAAGGAGTTGGAGAAACTTTGAATAGAGTCTTTACAGGAACCAGGGTGTGAGGATGCATAGTAAAGTTAACTGTGGGAGTCAGTGGATTTATAGTGGATATCAGTGGCCAGCCTATCCCAGGAGTGGAAACAGAGATGTTGAGGAAGAGAAGGGTGAACTTAGAAATGGACCAGGTGAAGGTCAGACCAGGGTGGAAATTGGAAGCAAAAGTGATAATTTTTTCCAATTCCAGATAGAGAGAGAAGCAGCACTGATGATGTCATCAATGGAGGGAGAAAGAGCTGTGGGTGGGGGCCAGAGTAGGACTGGACCAAGGAATGTTCCATGTACCCCACAAAAGACAGGCATAACTGGAGCCTATGTGTGTACCAATGGCCATGCCTCTGAACTGAATAAATTGAGAGGAGTTATGGTTGGGACAGCTGGTCAGCATGGACGGGTTGAACCGAAGGGTCTGTTTCCATGCTGTACATCTCTATGACTCTATAAGTCATTCAGAGTGATGAAGAGCTCAGGCAGGTAGAGGAGGGTTGTGGTGGATGAGGATGGTCCAGGCCTTTTTTCCAGGAAGAAGCAGAGGGCACAGAGGTCATCCTGATGGGGGATGTATGTGTAATGGGATTGCATGTCTATGGTGAAGAGGAGGCAGCTGCAGCCCACAAACTGGAAACTCTGAAATGGATATAAAACTTCAGAGGTATCGCAGATGTAACTGGGAAGGGACTGGACAAGGGGACACAGAACTGACTTGAGGTTGGAAGAGATGGGTCCTGTGGGGTAGGAGCAGGCAGAAACAATGGGTTTGTTCGGGCAGGAGATGGAAGTGAGCTGTGAGAGTTGGGAGACTATGAGCTTGAAGGCGGTTCAGGGGGATGGGGGCAGGGGTCACCAGATGAATTGAGGTCAGTGATCGTGGTGGACACATGGTGGACACAATAGCCTGGTGTTCAATGGTGGGGTCATGGTTCAGGGGGAGAGAGGAGGATGTCTCCGAGACCTGGCGCTTAGCCTCTTAAATATAGAGGTCAGTACGCCAGCTAAAACCAGTTCTGAAGCAGGGTGTCTGGATCTGGCACATTAACTCTGCTTTCTGCTCACAGATGCTGCTGGACCTGCTGAGATTTTCCAGTGATTTCAGACTTCTTTGCTGCAGAACAGTTTTGGCTGTGAAATCTTGAATTTTGATTGATTACGGACATGTCTGTTTTCACCCAATTGAAATTGGCTCTCATCCAATTAATTGTTTTTTAGAGATTGTACATTGTCGTTTTCCACTCTAACCATGTTGATTCTGCACCACGATATCTTCTGTCTCCAGCAGTATAATATTCTCAACCAGTAATACAGCTCTTCTTTCTTTTATTCCTTCCCTTTGCTTCCTGAACACCTTGTAGCCAGAAATATTCAGTATCCAGTTCTAGTTGTTTTTTAGCCAAGCATCTATTTTCACTGAATCTCCAAATTCTACTTTGCTCTATGTGTCTACGACTCATTGGCAATATTTACCACATTACTCATATACACAACAGCAAACTTGAAATCAATCTTACAGTATTTCAACAATATCTTCCTTCAACCTTTTTTTCTGTTTACTAAATTATTTATGCAATTATTTCAAATATATAATTAGTTGTATTATGTCCTTACCTTCCACCAAGTTTCTGACTTGATAAATGGCTGACAATTCGGTTCGGTTGGAAATCACAGTTTCAGGATGAAATTTCAGGTACAGTGTACTAAAGTTTTGCTGAATCTTGATTTCCAAAATGCCCTTTGCAGAGGACATCTTCTGGTGTTGATGTTGCTGGTGATAGTTTGTCTTCCCTTGAGAATCTTCAGTTTCCTCAGATAGTGTCAGAAAAGATAGTTGTGTGCAAAAATTAATCTCTCTTTGATGCTGTCATAAGATAGACTTACCATGATCTTTCCATTCTTGAGCGTGTTATTTTAGATAACACTGTCACATTGTCAGGTTCCATTGACAGGAAAGCTGACTGTGCTGTTTTGGTTCTGCTTCATTGAAACAGCTATATTGACAGCATCAACAGTCCATTACTAACTTCTGGTGGTTGTGGTGTCAAGACCGTCTGATGATCAGATTTTGAAGGTTCATTTGCAGTTAGAAAGCAATTGAATAATTCCGACAGATCTGTGATTTCCATGGTATTTTCTGATCTCTTTGTTGTGAGGAGTTGAAAAATACTAACGCAAATAACCTTGAGCAGCGTACATTTTCTCTTTGGATTAGTGAACATAATTTTGAGTTCTAAGAAGTTTTCCTCGTTTAGAATAAAGCTACGTTGACTTTGGAATTGGGTTTTTGAGTTGGTTGAGGTTCGTCAACAAACTAGATTTTTAAGGGTATGTTTCTCTGATTAAAAATGAGATTGTTGATATAGATTTTGTTTTGCATTTATGAACATCCCTAACGTTCCTTTGATTTTGAGTGATGTTCTACCAATGTCATTCAAAAAGTTGTTTCATAGTCTTCAAGCAAGGGGTGATTTTAGATGATACGTTAACACTCCCCACAATGTCATGTTTTTAATTAGTTGGATAACCACTGACCTCAATGACCTATATCATATTTGATTCAGGCGAGTCATCTGTTGAGTTAGAGTCAAGAGTGTGATGCTAGAAAAGCACAGTCGGTCAGGCAGCATCCGAGGAACAGGAGATTCGATGTTTTGGACATAAGCCTTTCATCAGGAATACTGATGAAGGGCTTATGCCCAAAATGCCGATTCTCCTGCTTCTCGGATGCTGCCTGACCTGCTGTGTTTCTCCAGGACCACACTCTCGACTCTGATCTCCAGCATCTGCAGTCCTCACTTTCACCTATCTGTTGAGTTAGACCTTTTATGCGTGGTTTATCATCATTTAAAGATACATGTTCCAATGAATGTGCTTCTTGATAGTCTTGAGTTATTTTCAAAAGATGCTTTGTGTTTACAGATCCTCAAAATTGATGTCGTCCTTGTGCATGTAAGTAGTTCAAACATTACTTTTTAGTTTTGCTCATTTTCTGGAAATACCTCATTTTCCTACAATAGTTACATTTGTGTGATAAAGCTGGACATTGTTTCTGTTTGCAAGGTTTTAACTGCACATTTGGAATGATTAATTCTTGCATTAAATGATTTAAAAACATTGAGTATTAACCTATCATGTGGTGTTTAATATTATTGAATCTTAGAAAGTTGATGGAGTCTGATATATTCTTGATTTCGCTCCGCTTCCTGTTCCTTTAATTCGCTTGTTCTGTTTCATATCCCTTTAAATCCTGTATACCTTTCTCTTAAGTTGTGGTGTGGTCTTGGGCCTGTCAGTAGTTCTGATAATGTGTGCACAGGTTAAATTGTCAACATTTAATCTTACATCCAGACCAGAAAGGTTACAGAATGAACCACAAAAATATGATAATTACAGCAGCAGGTCATAGAATTCCATAGAAGCCCTACAGTGTGGAAACGGGCCCTTCGGCCCAACAGGTCCACACTGACTCTTCGAAGAGTAACCCACCCAGAGCCATTCCCCTTACTCTATATTTAACGCTGACTAATGCACATACCCTATGCATCCCTGAACACTATGGACAATTAAGCATGGCGAAATCACCTAAAGCGCATCTTTGGATAGTGGGAGGAAACTGATGTAGACACGGGGAGAATGTGCAAACTCCACACAGACAGTTGCCTGAGGCTGGAATCAAACCCGGGTCCCTGGCACTGTGGTACAGCAGCAGTGCTAACCACTGAGCCATCATGCCACCTGTCCGGTCAGAAGCAAGGAATCCTGCAGTTAGTAATTTACATCCTGACTCTCCAAAACATGCGCACCATCAAAAAGGCACAAGCCTGAAGCATAATGGAATACCAATTTTGTTGGATGAGTGTAACTCTAAAAAGTTTGAAATGAACTTTGAAAGCCCAACAAAATAAAAAACCCAAAAGAACTGCACATGCTGTAAATCAGAGACAAAAATTAAAAATTCTTGGAAATGCTCAGCAGGTCTGGCAGAATCTGTGGAGAAAAATCAGAGCTAATGTTTTGTGTCGAGTGACCCTTCCTCAGAACTGATGGTAGCTAGGAAAACGTCAGTTTATTTGCAGAAGACAGGGTGGGGGGAGGGACTAAGGAGCAGATGACAGGTTGAGGATTGAGCCCCAAGAGAGAAGAGCAGTTAGACAGACAAAGGTGTGGATAGCGACCTGGCTAGGAGGGTGGATAGGTGTTAATGGAGACAGCTAGTGGCTAACAATAGGTAGCGTGTAATAGCATACTGCATGATAACAAGGCCTGGTTATGGGAGTTGGGGTAAGTTTATGGGAGAGCTCAAACTCTAAAGTTATTGAACTGGATATTGAGTCTGGAAGGCTGCAGGGTTCCCAAGTGGAAAATGAAGTGCTGCTCTTCCAGTTTGCGCTGAGTTTCGCTGGAGCAGAGCAGCAAGCCTGAGACAGAGATGTTGGCCAGGGAAAAGGGTGCTGTGTTAAAGTGGCAGATTACTGAATGCTCGGGGTCTTTTTTGCAAATAGAAAGCGAGTGCTCTGCAAAATGATCACCTAGTCTACGCTTTGTTTCCCAAAATAGAGGAGACTACATCGTGAGCAATGAATGCAGCAGACTAGATTGAGTGAAGTGCAAGGAAAGTGCTACTTCACCTGGAAGGTATGTCTGGGTCCTTGGGTGTTGAGGAGGGAGGAGGTAAATGGGCAGGTGTTACACCTTTGATGGTTGCGGGGGAAGGTGCAGTGGGGCTGTGGGGGTTGGATGTTAAGAGTGAAGGAAGAGTGGACCAGGGTGTCCAAGAAAGAATGCTCCAAGCACAATGTGACAAAGGAGGGGAGGGGAATAGATCTCTGGTGGTGGCACTTCACTGGAGATGGCAGAAATGGTGGCTAATGGTCCTCTGGATGTGAATGCTGGTGTGATGGTAGGTAAGGACAGGGGGATCCCTATCACTGTTGAGAGACAGAAGAGAGGGGTGAGGGTCAAAGCACAGGAGGTGGGTCGGACTCAGTTGAGGGCCCTGTTAATAACTGTGCTGGGGACTCCTCAGTTGAGGTACAAGATGGACATTTTGGAGGCTCCCTAGTCGAAATTGGCATCATTGGAACAAATGTGACGGAGACGAAGGAGCTGGGAGAATGGAATGGAGTCTTTACAGGAAGCAGGGTGTGAGGATGTACGGCGATGGCAAATGTGGGAGTAGGTGGGTTTATAGTAGGTACGGGTGTCCAGTCTAGCCCCAGAAATAGCAACAGAAAAGTTGAGGAAAGGAAGGGAAGGAGTCAGGGTTGGACCAGGTGAAAGTGAGGGCTGGGTGGAAATTAGAAGCGAAATTGATTAACATCTCCATTTCGCAGACCAGGGAGATTGCCGGATGAAATGGAGTGACAGTAAAATTAATGTTGGTGGACAAGAAAATAGATTGGAATGGAAATCCTGTCAGAGAGAGGAGCAGAACTTTGTCAAGGTGAGCATGCTTAGAAGAGAAGTGGCAGTGAGTTAAATGCTAAATAAAAACCGAAAACAAAACTATGCTGTAAATCGGAGACAGAAACAGAAATTGGTGGAAATCTCTGTAGGTCTGGCAGCATCAATTTGTCTGCCCTCCTTACCCATTCCTCCCAGGAACTGACTGCACTCTGTGCTCTCAGATCTGACCCTGACTTTGTAATTACACTTGCTGATAAGGGTGGTGCTTTAGTTGTCTAGCAGACTGGCCTTTACATTGCAGAGGCTGAGCTCCAGCTCTCAGCTACCTTCTCCTATCTCCCTTGGATCATGACCTTCGGATGGAACATCAGGCCATTGTGTCAACCATGGTCACCAACCTCTGTTCACCTGGCAATCTCCCCCCACGGCACTGTCTCCAAGCTGATAGTCATGCACAGCTCACATCTACCTCTTACATGAATAGGACTGTCTGGGCTGACTCATTGTTTCTGCCTGCTCTTGCTTTTCCTAACTTGACTCAGGCTTTTCTCCCCAGTCCAGTCCTTGCTCAATTACATCCCTGATTCCTCTGACACTTTCCGCCACTTTCAGAATTTCCAGTTTGCAGGCTCCAGCTGCCCCCTCTATACCATGTGTGTTCAATCCCTTTAACCGTCCATCCCTCATCAGGATGGTCCCTGGGGTCTCCATTTCTTCATGGAGCAAGGACCCTAACCATCGCCACCCACCAACATCCCCCTCTGCCTAATTGGGCTTTCCTCACTCTCAACAACTTCTCTTTTCATTTTCTTCAGGTCAGAGGGGTGGCCATGAGCATATGCTTGGGCCCCAGTTATGCCTGTCTCTTTGTAGGGTATGTGGAACAATCCTTGTTCCAGTCCTATTCTAGACCCTACACATTGCTCTTTCTCCAGTATATTGATGATATCATCAATGCTGCCTCCCTCTCTCATCGAGAAATGGAAAGGTTTATTGATTTCCCTTCCAATTTCCACCCCGCTCCCATCATCCCCAGTCCATCTCTGACTCCTTCCCTTCCCTTCCTCGACATCTCTGTTTCCATTTCTAAGGATAGGCTGGCCACCAATATGCATTGTAAACCCACCGACTCCCATTGTTACCTTCAATATACATCGTCACATCCTGGATCCTATAAATACTCCATTCCATTCTCCCAGTTCCTCCATTTCTGTCACATCTGTTCCAATGATGCCAACTTTGACACTGGTGCCTCCGAAATGTCCACATTATTCCTCAACTGAGGATTCCTCAGAACTGTTGTTGACAGGCCCCTCAGTTGGCTCCAATCCATCTCTTCCAGGTGAACGTGCACTTCCCATAATCTAGTCTACAGCATTTGCTGCTCACAATATTGTCTCCTCTACATTGGGGAAATGAAGCATAGACTGGATGGCAGCATTCTATTTGCAAAGAAGATGTTTGAACTTCCAATTTTCTGCCACTTTAACACATCACCCTGTTCACACCACTATCTCTGTCCCAGGCTTGCTGCAGGGCTCCAGTGAAGCCTCATTTTCCCCCAGGGAACCTGTAGCCCTCTGGAATCAATATCGAGTTCAATCACTTTGGGACCTGAGCTTTATCATATCCTTAACCCAACCCTCACACTCCAGGCCTAGTTATCACATAGTCTGCTATTACACATCACCCATTGTTCGCTACTAACAGTCGCCATTAACAGCTATTCACACTCCTAGCCAGATCGTTATCTACTCCTTTGTCCATTTAACTGCTCTTCTCTGTCTTTGGGGTTTGTCCCCACTTATCATTTTACTCCTTACTGACTCACCTCACCTTGTCTTCTGCAAATAAACTGACATTTTCCTCACTACCATCAGGTCTGAGGAAGGATCACTCGACCTGAAATGTTAACTCTGATTCTTCTCCACAGATGCTGCCAGAGCAGCTGAGCTTTTTCAGCAATTTCCATTTTTGTCTTTTAAAGCTCAACTTCATCAAAGATAAAGCAGCTGATTTTTTGGCATGCTATCTACTACCATATGCATTAACTTCCTCAAATATTGTCTTGGGTGGCAAAGGCTGTGGGCAGCATGGTGGGTCATTGGTTAACACTGCTGCCTGACAGCGCCAGGGACCCGGGTTCAATTCCAGCCTTGGGCGACTGTCTGTGTGGAGTTTGTACATTCTCCCCATGTCTGCGTGGATTTCCTCTGGGTGCTCATGTTTCCTCCCACAGTCCAAAGATGTGCATGTTAGGTAAATTGGCCGAGCTAAATTGCCCCATAGTGTTCAGGGATGTGTAGATTAGGTACATTAGTCAGGGGTAACTGTAGACTAATAGGGGACGTGTTTGAATGGGATACTCTTCGCAGGATCAGTGTGGACTTGTTGGCCTGAAGGGCCTGTTTCCACACTGTAGGGATTCTAATTCAGAAGGTGCTGTTGAAGAGGCTTTGGCAATTTTCCCCATTACATGAATGAATGAGAATGTTAAATAAGAGGTTGGAAGAATCTCACATTACTTGGAAGTAAGATCACATTACTTGGAAGTTGCAAGTGTAGGTGAATAGCTGTTGGATGAGTGATTGGTGAAGGTATAAGAACCAGTACAAGGTTTCATGCTAATGGCCCAGATTTGAAATGTAGAGAATATTTGTGAACCTTGTATCAAAGCTTGGTTAGACACACAGAGCACTTTTATATTATTTGTTTGTTCAAGGCATACCAATTTAAAGTCATTAAAATCAAGAAAGGTTTTGATGATGTTGATACAGAGAATAATCTGTTTCTCTTTTGAGGAAGATCATTATTAGAGGCCAGAAGTATCAAACAGATGCCAGGAATTGTCAACTTTTGCAGCTGATTATACCAGTGTCATTTTTGGGATTCGTCACTCTGCATGCGCAAGACTTTCTGGAAAGAATTCAAAGTTTTTAAACCTGTATGCTTGTCTCTAATTGTCAACAATGCATTCAAAGTAGTAAGTACACTACTGTCACAGATGCTGTGCTGATGAAAATATATGTTCACTTTCCTTCATCAGCTGTGTGATGTGAGAACCTCAAAGAGTTTGTAGAGTTGGTTGATCTGGAGTGGGCTGAGGTCACCAAGAATGTATTACACATTGCTTGCCATTGGGAAAAGCTACAAGTAGTTTTTCATTAGCGTGAACTATATCGCTCTTATAATTCAACAAAACATAGGCAGCTCAGTATGATGGATAAAGAGCAATATATAAGTGATAATGAGTGGACAGTACAAATATCGGTACCATCTTTCCAGTGCTCAACTTTTAACCCATGTTTACACAATCAATGTATAACAACCATCCATAGAAATATCTACACCTGAACTGAATGTTCAATACTTAATGGAGTATGCTGTGCAAAAGGTCAGTGGATCGTTTCTTTAGCTTCCACACATGGTGTGCACTGGATCAGCTTGCTCATCACTAAAGGAAAAAAGACTAGCAACTTCATCTCTTGCACCCAGGCAATAATCTTGTATTTTCAAAAGAGACCTAACCTGACAACAAACAATCCACAGGTTTTCAAGATGTCTGAACTTGAATAGCGAAAATCTTAAGTTTACCTCTCTAATTTTTAGTTTAGATTAGATTCCCTACAGTGTAGAAACAGGCCCTACAGCCCAGCTAGTCCACACCAACCCTCCGAAGGGTAACCCATCCAGACCCATTTCCCTCTGACTAATACACCTAACACTATGGGCAGTTTAGCATGACCAATTCACCTAACCTGCACATCTTTGGACTATGGGAGGAAACCGGAGCACCCGGAGGAAACCCACGCAGACACGGGAGAATGTGCAAACTCCACACAGACAGTCGCCAATCGAAAGTGACTAGCTTCATAACACACAGTCAGTTGTTGGTCCATATGACAAATATTATATTCTATGTCACTCCTAATGGATATTGATAACTTAGAGGTGCTGGTGTTGGACTGGAGTGGACAACATTAAAAAATCACACAACACCAGGTTATAGTCCAATAGGTTTATTTGGAAGCACTAGCTGTTGGAGTGATGCTCCTTCCTGAAAGTTAGTGTTTCCATGTAAACCTGTTGGACTATAACCTGGTGTTGTGTGATTTTTAACTAATGGATATTGTTCAGGAAAATGAGTTTCAGAGAAATAGAAACAAATAATTAGAACATTCAAGGAATAAAGAAGCCTATATATGTAAAGTTTTCCTTTAGTATATTCCAGTCAAATAGGAAATGTTCTTATTGATGGGACAAAGGTGAGAACATTGTCAGAATAGATCTTGTATTGACCTAATAAATTGAACTGTAAGTAAAATGTGGTATTTAATGAATTTAACGTGGTTAATTTATAACTGTGCATGATTATGTGCTATAGATACAAAAAAAAGTATCTTAACAAATGATTTCACTGGGAGATGAGATATTTTCACACTATTATAAGTGTTTAAGTTTAACCACAGGAAAGTGATCAAAATAAAGAAGCATTCACTGCAAGTTTTACATCAAGGTTTTATTGGGATTAATTATGATATGAATAGTATAAAACACATGAAATGGAATGATGATGACATCTATCTTTCTTTGAGAAACTAGATTGTGCTCAGAGGGGCCAGTTCTTGAATGATCATCATCTGTGAATGTAGAGGCCAAATCATTAGTGGCATTTCTCTCTGGAACAGATGAATAGCATTGGTCTGCGGTCCACTGATGATTTTTCAACCTTATAGGTTCTGTCTTTTACTATCCGATCACTTATTTTCTCCTCTGCATTTTCCAAACACTTCCTGGTTAGTCCTGGCAAATAGCGCATTGCTGATTTCCTTAATAGGGTTGTGGAGTGTAGGATGTTCAGGATATTGTCAGTGGAAGGAACCAGTGCAAAGGTTAAGGCTGGGATGATTTTGAATTCCATAGGCAGCAAGTCTAGTTTCAGGTCTCTGAGATCTAAACAGTCTGCTTGAGCAAAGCCTCCAGGAGGATTGTTTTTTCAAATTGTTTTTTAAAAAAACTGTCTCCTGGCTTATGGACCCCTTGTGCTGGGCATGACAAAGCCCCCCCCCCTCCCACAAACACACTTTATAAATGGGCTCATCTGAGGCTGTCATTGAGGCTGCTATATTTTTTCTATCCAAACTACTGACAATAATAAGATGTTGTTGCTTCTCTGAAGAGATTATGTTGTAGAGGTAAATGTCAATGCATTTACAATTGACATGTCTAGGCAAATGGTCTGCAGATATGAATTTAAATCCTGCCATGGAAGCTGGTGGAATTTAAATTCTATTAATAAGTTTGGAATTGAAAATTAATCTCACTGATGATGACCATGAGAACAAAAATTAACGGCCAAAAAAGCTAAACAGATTTCCTCATGTGCTTTAGGGAAGGAAATCTTTTTTGTTTATTAATTCATGGGATGTGGAAATTGCTGGCTAAGTCAGGAATTATTGCCTATCTTTAATTGCCTTCGAGAAAGTGGAGGTGCACTGTCTTCTTGAACAGCTGCAGTTCTCGGGGTGTATGTGCATCTGTTAAGGAGGTAACTCCAGGGTTCTGATCCAGCACCAGGTTCCAAGTCAGCACAACACCATGGGTGGCACGGTGGCACAGTGGTTAGCATTGTTGGCTCACAGCGCCTCAGGCAACTATTTGTGTGGAGTTTGCACATTCTCCCCATGTCTGCGTGGGTTTCCTCCGGGTGCTCCGGTTTCCTCCCACAGTCCAAAAATATGCAGGTTAGGTGAATTGGCCATGTTAAATTGCCCACAGTGTTAGGTGAAGGGGCAAATGTAGGGGAATGGGTCTTGGTGGGTTGCTCTTTGGAGGGTCAGTGTGGACTTGTTGGGCTGCAAGCCTGTTTCCACACTGTAAGTAATCTAATCTAATCTAAAACATGACTTGGAGGGGAAATTGAATGTGTGTTCTCATGCACTGGCTGTTTAACTCCATCTCTCTTATAGCAGTCATCATTCTTACCCAGTCTGGATTATATGTGACACCAAATCCAAAGTAATGTGGTTGACTCTTAACTACCCTCTGAAATGGGTGCAGCAATGTCCAGCACTTGGGATTGGCAACAAATGATGGCTATGCCCAAAATCCCAAGACAGAATAAAATAAAGTAATAGCCTTTGCATGATCTAATTATGATCTGCTGAATGCTGCAATATCAATAGAAAGATAGCTTAATAAGGGATTTCACTGCAAGGCTAGACATTTAAGAGCAATAATAAGAATCTTGATAAGATGCCAGAGCTTGCTGAGTACAGATAAGACAAAAAGCATAGAAATAAGAAATCCAGAATATAGATCTGTCCCGAAGAAAAGAAAAGTGGACTCTGTGATCTAATTACCTGCCAGGAAAAGCATTTGTATTGACTCCATGATAACAGCTCAATGGGTTTTATTGGTGAATCAAGGGCTGCATGGGACTTATTTATGAAACTGGCAACTTAGGGCTAGAATTTGCATGTATTGATGAGGCTTTTGCATGCCTTTGGTGGCTGTGTCAGTTAACAAAAACTAAACTAAACTGCACAATAAAATTGATAGCAGGCAGGATTAGGAACTTAGGAGTTAGGAGCAGGAATAGGCTGCACAATTCTTCCCCTTTTCTTCAAATTGACAGGGCTGGCAAAGTAGGCGATGTTTGGGCTCCTGAACATGTCCACTCCCAACCAGCTTTCTTTTTCCTTACCCTTTTCATCGTCTTTCTTTTTCTTTTTCTTCTTTTCTTTGTCTTCTTCCTGTCAGACCGGGCGCCATTTTGGAGGAGGGCATCCACAGCAGGACTCTTGTTGAGAGGGTGGCAGTGGCCTGCCCTGGCAGCGGAGCCAGTGACTCCACATTGTAGTAGGCCCTAGCGCGGGGACTCTGTCGTTAGCAAGGCAGTAGCTGCAGTGGTGACAGCACAGTGGCCGGCCAGAGCTGGCACTCCTGGCATCATCTAGATGGCAGCAGACACCTGGTTGCACTTACAGTAGGCTTGGAGTGGGGACCCATGTTAGCGTTAAGGTGGTGGTGGCAGCACCTGTGATAGGCCTGGACCCTGGCTGCAGTAGGCCTGGACGCCTGGCTGCAGTAGGTCTGGACTCCTTGGTTGCGGTAGGCCTGGACTCCTTGGTTGCGGTAGGCCTGCACTCCTGGCTGCGGTAGGCCTAGGCCTGGACTCCTTGGTTGCAGTAGGCCTGGGCTCCTTGGTTGCAGTAGGCCTGGACTCCTTGGTTGCAGTAGGCCTGGACTCCTTGGTTGCAGTTGGCCTGCACTCCTGGCTGCAGTTGGCCTGCACTCCTGGCTGCAGTTGGCCTGCACTCCTGGCTGCAGCTGGCCTGCACTCCTGGCTGCAGCTGGCCTGCACTCCTGGCTGCAGCTGGCCTGGACTCCTGGCTGCAGCTGGCCTGGACTCCTGGCTGCAGCTGGCCTGGACTCCTGGCTGCAGCAGGCCTGGACTCCTGGCTGCAGTAGGCCTGGACTCCTGGCTGCAGTAGGGACTCCTGGCTGCAGTAGGCCTGGACTCCTGGCTGCAGTAGGCCTGGACTCCTGGCTGCAGTAGCCTGTAATCCTGCATTTCCTGTGGCTAATCCACCTAATCTGCACATAACTGGACCTTAGCATGGCCAATCCACCCAATCTACACATGTTTTGGACTGTGGCAGGAAACTGGACCACCTGGAGGAAACCTATGCAGACACTAGGGGAACATGCAAATTCTATATAGACAGTTGCCTGAGAGTGGAATCAAACCAGGGTCCCTAGTGCTGTGAGGCAGCAGTGCTAACCACTGAGACATTACTCCTTCATTCTTAAACTATTCAAAAGGCACCAGGTTGTGGCAACAGTTGAAGCTTTTCACTGCATTTTACTATATTTTTCACTGTAAAATACAAGTGACAATAAATAAATCATTCATTTGTTCCTTCATTCAATTCAGGCCTTTGAACCCACTCCAGCATTTAACATTTAACAAGATTGCAGCGTAAAGATAGTGATAATTACACTGCAATGATTTTTACCAGTTGACCTTGTTGTTTTCTTCCACCATGAAATAAGGATCCTTATTTAAAACATCAAAGTTTTCATTACCTTTGTTGACGCCAGCCATGGTTTTGTGATGTATCTGGTGCCCATGTTATGCTGTCACATCGGTACTTTACTAGTTGCAAAAATTCATTCAAAATCATATGGTTTTTTTGGCTAGTGCAAGTCTTATCGAGTTTGTTGGAGAGATTCTCACAGTAAGACCAAATTAGTTTATTCCTGAATCTTACCAAATTTGTTGCATTAATTGCCATTCCCTCCCTGAAGCATGCTTTAAACTGATATCTCCTAAATCTTATGATGTACTGTTCCAAGAAGTACACCAGATATCCCAGAATTTACCGGCAACCCTGGAACAGGCGCCATCTTTAAGATGCTGTTGCGCACTCGGACAGGAACCATCAGTTTGCAGCTGCCCTGCACAGTCGCTGACATTTGTCCTGGACATGGCAAACAGAGGGGTAACAGTGCCCAACTTTGTAGTTAGGGTCCTGAAACTCCTGCAGGGCAGGCGCCGGTGAGACCCTCTCTTCACCAAGGACCAGCAGTGAAGACCACAGCACAACAGAATGCCAGCCTGGTGGCAGGTTGCCACCCAGGTTAAAGCAGTTTCAGTTGTCTGGAAGAATGTCCAGCACTGTAAGAAGAAGATCAATCTTCTCTCCAATACCTTATACTTACCGTATCCCTGCTCTGTGCTCACCTCCCACCAAGATTCATGCTCTTCCACTCTCACTATAATCTTCAACATCTTTCCCACTCACTGTCTCCCACTCCAAACCCTGACGCCACTAAGAGTGCAGGAATTAGGAAACTGCTCTGGGCTTCTGGACACCATGAAGCCCACTCACTTGGCACTGCGTAGTCTTTCTTGTAATATTTAGGTAGGGTATACTGAGGGATGACTTGTCGCTCCAACGGCAGGACTGCAAATTCAGACAAACCTGGCTCTGCAAATCTGACTCCGAGGAACTGTTCATAGTCTCTGGGTTTTCATTCTGGAGGCACGTGCTAAGAGGAACTATGCCCGACAACCTGGGAAACAACATGGAGCCAACCACCAGGACTCCTAGCTATGGAGATTGCCAATTTAAAAAGCTCACTTTGATCCACTGGGATTTCCTTTCAGTCATAACAAAACCAAAGAATGATCACACAGCCCTTCAGCCTGCAATCCTGTTAACACTCCCCATAGCTCACCCATGTCAATTCAGGTCACCTCATGACCTACAACTCCCCCCTCCAAGTATATTGTATGATTCATTCAAAAATGGTAAAGTTGTGTTTGTTATTTTGCTATAATTTAAAATCTTACCAAGTGTAATTAAATTACAAAACTTGATTTAAAAATGTGCTAATTTTCTATCACATCCTACTGCTTCTGAGCCAACAACTTAGTCAGATAAAGAGTACTTGACATTCGCAGGAACAGAAGTTTGATGTGAGGGAAGTGGGGATCAGGTGGGAAGCAAATGTTCCTTGGATGTCATCATTTGCATCTTATAAAATGATAGAGTTCCTACTTTGCAGGAAAGACAGCAATCATGAATAATAGTTCAATTGTACTGAACAAACCATCTCAAACTGTAGTGATGACAACTAATTACATGCACATTTTAGTTTGCAAAGTAGCACCACTTATCTGTAATGTATTCCTGGTTGTCACAGTGGCAACTTTTCATTTTTATCTTCAATATCTTTTGCATCTTAATGTCTTTTCAACTCAGATTAAATGTGGAATAAGCCTTTTCAGTAAGTGACCTCTCAACCTCTGGGTATCATTGTACATATTCTGAATTGTTCAGTCTCATTTAATGTATAGTTTCCCCTCGGATCCTGATATTGGATTATTCCATGTGTCATGCGCCCTGTCTGCATCATCACAGTAATTATGTCCACCATGGTATTGTTGCACACACATCCATTGAGAATAATGCGCTATTGGAATACCATTATACCATTGTAATGTAAATGCATCAGACAGAAAGCACAGTTTGAATAGATGTTCACCAGTCCTCTGTATTGATGCCTAATCCCTCTCCATGCATCGGTACAATAACAATAGCTGTTTTCATTACTATGGTCCTGCATGTTAAAATAAATCAACTCTCATTGCTCTGACTGACCTTAATTTAGACCTGAACTGAGTTTCAATAAGAAATCCAGACAGGTCTGCCACATTATGATTTGGTAATTGCTGCCAAACTAAACTTAAATGGATCCACCTCCCAGTAATTGGCTTAATTATTGTTGTTAAGCCACTCATGTTAAAACATTGCCACATTATTAAACATGTGGGGAAATCAGAGTGCTATTGTTACTGCCAAGCAGATATACCAGATACCTGCATGGGAGTAGGTTGACATTCAGAATTATCACTAGGGAATTGTCAACTTGAATCGCAATGCCATTTTTCTCAGAGCAATGTTGTTTAATTATTAACTATGTTCATGTTTAATACTGTGATGCATCAAGAATGAAGAGTGTAATGATCCAAAGATGCCAAACAAATGAGTAGAAGCAATCTAAAGGACTCCAAAGAAGAAAGTGCTGCAATATGGGATAGTTCACTTTAGAAAAAAGTAGCTATTATGGATGAAATTCTGCCCAAATATATACAAATTTCAAGAAGCTTTCTTTTAGCTTTCCTTTTGCTTCTGATCAAAGTTATATACATATCACTGAACACAAACTTTGAGATGAATCACAGAATCAGGAAAATAATAGCACCAAACCTTTGGTACTTTGGGTGCTATAGATGTTATTTTAGTATCAAAATGAGGTACAAGCAGCTCCCATGTACATCTGATGCCAAAACTCTGAAGTCATGCCAAAGTCCATTGAGTTGTGGAGATCAGCATGGGTTCTCTGGAAATAGGCAAAGTAAACAGATAATACACATACTTAACATCTCTCAGTTCTTTACCATTGTTGTATCAGATAAGTGATACTGTGAGAATTTCATCGACATAGCATTGCTGGAGGCAGATTTTTGGAAGCATGGAATGATATTGCTGGTGCATTGTATGATGCTGACTGCTTCTTGTGCAGCCTCTGTGCCATTCTGTTGAGAACTGGGAGCATGTGAAAGTATGCCCCATTTGCATCAGATGACTGTGTATGTAAACTATGACCTGTTGGTACAATGCCAAGATCATGCAGTCCAGTTAAAGAAATTATCAATCACTCTGCAAATATGAATCTGTAAAGCATGCCTTGCACTGATCTTCTTTAAAGAATTAGGCAAATTGTAGTTGGTATAATTTTAAGTTGTTATTGAAAATTGTCTTGAAATACTCTGGAGTATTTTTGGAACATATGTGATAAGTTCCTGGCTTTGCCAGACAGTATTGCTTTAATCTTCTACCTATCAACACAAAGGCTGTGACAGGAATGGGGAATACAGTTGTATTGCCTTTTAGCTTGTAATGCAGCAAGCAGATGGAGCTAAGGCTGCTGTGAATGAACAGGTTGGCTCAGTAATGGAGGGAGAGAGGTATGGATGCACAGAACAGCATGAAAAATTGTCACTGTCACAAATCGATTGTGTGCAGATGTATTCATGCTGATGTGATATAATTAGACTTATTAAGGTAGCGCTACCTAGTCCTTGTCTAGACATAGATAATTCACCTACTTACTCCCACTCCCTTCTTAGCATGGCCAATGAGAATCTCTTGGCTTCCTGTGGAAGCATGAGATTTTTTTTCTCCTGCCCACTTCTACAATTAATGCCACCAGCAGAATATCTGTCAGACTAGAACCTCCAATCTGGTTTCCTGGGAGTGCAATTGTGTTTGACAAATTCATTATTTTTCTTTGACGATGTAACAATCAAGATGATGAAAGGCACCCAGCAGCTTTACTACATTTCCAAAGAGTATTCAGCAAGGTGCAACATAAATGGTTATCATATAAGGCAAAATCTCACGGTGATGGGGGTAATGGTAGGTTAAATAAGTGGAATTGGGGGAAGACAGAAAACATGATAAACATGATAAACTGATAAGGTACTAGACAAAAAGGTAACTTGCAAGATAAGGTCCTATGGAGTTAATTCGGATGTTATCTAATATGGTTAAAGGACTGATTAGCCAACAGGTCAAACCTGCCCCATGATGGATCCCAGTGTCCATCTAAAGCTTCTGCACTATCTCTGCAGTCTTGCATTAATTCCTCTCTATCCTCCTGTTTCTATGTTTACCTGCACATAACAAAGCAAATAACCTAAAGGCTACTACTTTAAGGTCCAGTTGCTGATTTCCTACCATGGGCCCTAATGTGTTTGACTGCCATGGAATATGTGGGACAATCAGGAAAGTGGAACAAAGGCTGCAATCAGATTAGCAATGATTTTATTGACTGGTTGAACAGTGTGATGATGCTGCTCCTTTAACAAGGTGAGGTTGTCCTTGTTTTTTTTTAGGAGGTTGTAAAGACACAGACTCCGAAATGTCTAGGATTGATCTACTTGAGAATGTTTTCAAGATTTAAAAAACAAATCATTTGTACAATGAAAGGGGAGTGGCCAGTTCTCGCAGCTCAGCTTTTCTTTGGTTTGGTTTAACAGTCTGGCTGTTGACAGAAAGCAGTCAGTTCAGTTTTGAGGCTGCTGACCCAAGAGGGTGTTCCATGCTGCCATTCTCTCTCTCCTAAAGGACTCTGTGTTTGATTGTACCTCTTGTGCCATTGAGTATTTATGGGGGTTGTTGCACGTATTTGAAACAGCATCATTAAGTTGTGATAATCTGTTGGGTTTTCGGATAGGCTAAGTTATTCTCTACTCTTCTGTTTGTGTTTCATTCGGTAATCTTGAAAATAAATTCTCTTTTGTTTAAAACTAAGTGGTTGGGCAGCTGCATCCCTCCTAAAAATCTACCATACTCCTGCTTAAAACAACAAACAAAGTTAGGGTCCAGGTTACTTCCTTGAAATGTTTTGAGGGGGTCTGCCCTGGTCCACAAGAACAGGCTCAGGGGCTGAGTGATTTACTGCCTTAATTTCCTGTGGTCTTATCTGTGAATACTGGACAATCACAGCTGCCTCTTGGCCTCAACAAAAGCCTTCATCAGGGCTTTTGTCCGAAACGTCGATTTTCCTGCTCCTTGGATGCTGCCTGACCTGCTGTGCTTTTCCAGCACCACTTTAACCTTGATTCTATCCAGCATCTGCAGTACCCACTTCCGTCTCTTGGATTCTGTACCAAATGTATTAAACAAAGCTTCTAATATTCCTACAGTGAGAGAAATTGCTGGGTGCTAATAGGATATCTCCAAGTAGCTCAGGTACTAGAAGGCTCAATTTCAGACTGTGCCATTTGAGCATGAAGCCTATACTAACAGTTTGTATTTGCTGGAAAATGATGATGCAAGCACATTTTCCACCAACTAAATACACTTCGTGTTTGTACTGATGACACTAATTTTTTTATTAGATAGCCACTTTGTCAAATGTTTCAATCCTAAGGAATGCATGATTCTTGTTAATTTGCAGTTCAATGATCACACACCTTGTACTTCTTGTTAGTTCATTCTCACTTGTTCATGTGCTCAATGCCAAACTCAGGAGCTGCAATGCTTCTTCCCAAGAGCATTCTGCACCCTGATCTGAAAATTAACTTGAAGGCAGAAGAATGGATTGAGACCTGAAGCTTGAAGGAACAGGACATTTAGAAATAACAGGCATCTAGGAAACAGTGGAGGAGTGGTCCCGTTAATTAATGATGGTATTAGCAAGATAGAGAAAGATGACCTATGTCACCTGAGCAAAATATGGAAACAGTTTGGGTAGAAAGGAGGAATGATAAAGGCAGGAGGTCACATGTAAAAGTGATGCATAACCCCTTAACAGTAACTACACAATAGGATGGTGTTTAAATTATGAAATAATGAAAGGTTGATAATTATCATGAGAGTCTTTCTTCTACATAAAGACTGGTGAAGTCAAATAAGCATAGGTATCTAAGATGCTGAATTCACAATTTTTTCAGGATAGTTTCTTTGAGCAGCATGTCTGGAGGCAACCAGAGAGCACACTATGCAAGACCTGGTATGGGCAATGAGAGGATTAATAAATTATCTCATTGTGAAGGTGGCTTTAGGTAGTAGCGACCGCAATATGATTGAGCTGAAAATGTGTTGCTGGAAAAGCGCAGCAGGTCAGGCAGCATCCAGGGAACAGGAGAATCGACGTTTCGGGCATAAGCCCTTCTTCAGGAATGAGGATTGAACCTTACATTCAGTTTGAGGGAGAGGAGGGGAATCTGAGGTCATGTTTTAAAAACTAGATAAGAACAAGTATGACGGTATAAAAGCAGATCTGTTGAAAGTAAATTGGTAAATTAAGTTTACGAATAGGACGATATAGATGCAGTAGTCGAAAAGTGTGGTACTGAGAAAGCACAGCAGGTCAGGCAGCATCTGAGAGTCAATGTTTTAACAGACTTATAAGGGCATATATCAGAACACATAGAATAAATGTATTTCAACGAGTCAGAAAATTTCCAAGGGTCAGACCCATCATCTGGTGGTTAACTAAAAATGTTAAATACTTAAACAAACTAAAAGAGCAAGCAAATTGCTATGTAAAGACAGATGGTAGGTCAGGAGATTGAAGAGAATACAAATAAAAATGAGTTGTCAAAAAATTGAGGGAACAATAAAGAATGAGGGAAAGTTAATTTAACACACACAAACAGATAGGAAGAGTTTCTGTATACATTTAAAAAAGAAAATAGTGAGTAAAATGAGCAATGGTCCTGTAGAAAGGGAGTCCAGAGAACTAAAAATGGAAAATAAGTAAATAATAGATGAATTCAACAGATATTTTACATCAGACTTCACTATATAGTACAAGGTAAAGTTAAAGTTATATCACAGAAGTAGTGATAAATCAGGAAATGGAAAGGATAGAGGAACTCAGGAAAATCACAATCACCAGAGAAGTGGGACTGAGTAAATTGTTGGAGCTGCAAGTTGATAAGTGCCTGGGTTCTGACGGACTACATCCCAGGATCTTAAAGGAAGGGGCTATTAAGATAGTTGATACATTTGTTTCAATTTTTCAAAACAGCATTCATTGAAAGTTGATTCCATTCACGGAGAGCTAATGGAACTCCTGTATTCAAAAAGGGTGGCAGACAAAAAGGAGGATATTAAAATCCAGTTAGTTTAACATCTGTCATTGAAGATGTGAGTTAGGACTTAGATAAGTTCAAGTTAATCAGACAGAGTCAACATGGTTTTATGGAAGGGAAATTGTTTTTGACCGATCTAGTTGAGCTCTTTGAGGAGGTAACATGTACAGTAGGCGTAAAAAAGGAACCTGAGAATGTAGTGTACTTTTTGATTTTCAGAAACTAATGTCACATCAAATGTTATTGCAAAAATTAAAGCTCATGGTGTAGAAGTTAGCAAGTTGGCATGGATAGATACTCAACTGACTAACAGCAAGCATAGAGTAGGCATAAATGGGTCTATTTCAAGTTGACAAAATCTAATGAGTAGCATGCCAATGATCAGTGCTAGGACCTCAACTGTTTAGAGTTTATCCAAATGACTTAGATATAATACTGAATGTTTATTTCCAAATGTGCTGATGACACAAAGATAAGAGGGAAGTATGTCATGGAGAAGACATGAGGAGGTTAAAAAAGATATTGAAAGGTGAAGTGAGTGGGCAAAAATGTGCCATATGAAGTATAATGTGGGAAAAAAAAAAAAAATATCCATTTTGACAGGAAGATTAGAAGAGTATATTATCTAAGTGGTGAAAGATTGCAGATTGGTGCAATGCAGCAGGGTTCAGGTGACTTAGAGCATGAATCACAGAACATGAGTTTGCAGGCATAGTAAGTAGTTGGGAAAGCTAATAGAATCTTATCATTTATCCCTATAGGAAGTGAATGCAAATTTTGGAAGGTTATGTTTCAATTATGTTGGGCACTGATGAGACTGGACTTGTAGCATTGTGCACAGTATTGGTCACATTATTTATGAAAGGATGTGAATATATTAAAGGCAGTTCAAAGATGGTTTACAAAGTTAATACCTTGAATGGGAAGTTGTCTTATGAGAAAAATGGATATTATAGGCTGTAATTAGATTCTGAAGTGTCTTAACAGCTTAGCTGTGGAGAAGATATTTCCACTTATTGGTGAATCTAGAAACATAGAAAGCAAGAGTAGGAATAAACTATTCAGCCCTTTGAGCCTACTCTGCCATTCAATGCAATGATGGCTGATCCTCTATCTCAATACCATTTTCCCGCTTTCTCCCCATATCCCTTGATGCCTTTAAAATTTAGAAATCTACCTCTTTCTTGAATACGTTTTTTGACTTTGACTTCATAGCCTTTAGCAGTAGAAAATTCCATAGGTTCACGACCATTTGAGAGAAGAAATGTTTCATCATCTCGGTCTTAAATGTACCTTGACCCCTGTGTCTAGACTCCCCAATTAGGGAAGACACCCTCCTTGCAAATAGTGTGTCCAGCCCTGTTCAAAGTTTATACATTTCATTGAGATGCCCTCTGATCCTTCTAAACTCTAGCAAGTACAGACCGAGCCGAACTAATCTATTTTTCCATCCCCAGTACCTGCCTAGTGAACCTCTGCTGCATTGTCTCAATTGCAAGTATATTCTTTCTTAGATCGGAGATCAAACCTGTATACATTACTCTAGGTGTGGTCTCTCTAATTATGAACTCTGCGTCACTGAAAACAGAGTCATAGAGATGTATAGCATGGAAACAGACCCATTGTCCACGTTGACCAGATAGCCTAAATTAATCTAGTCCCACTTGCTACATTTGGTCCATATCCCTCTAAATCTTCCTATTCATATATCCATCTGGATGCCTTTTAAATGTTGCAATTGTACTAGCCTCCACCATCTCATCTGGCAGCTCATTCCATACATGCACCACCCTCTGCGTGAAAAGGTTGCCCCTTATGTCCCTTTTAAATTTTTCCCCTCTCCCCGTAAACCTATGCCCTCTAATTTGGACACTCCCACCCCAGGGAAAAGATTTGTCTACTTACCCTCTCCATGCTGCTCATGATTTTATAAACCTCTATCAGGTCACCTCTCAGCCTCTGATGCTCCAAGGAAAATAGCTCCAGCTTATTCAGCCTCTCCCTATAGTTCAAAACCTCAAATCCTGGCAACATCCATGTTTTTCTGTCAGAGAATCATATGTCTTTGGGATACTTTTCCTGAACCATTGATTGAAGAAAATTCCTTGAGTAAATTTAGGGCAGAGATAAATAAATTTTTGTTAAGCAAGGTTGAAAGATTATGAAGTTTAGGTGAGAATGTAAAATTGAGGTTACAATCAGATCATCCATGATCTTATTGAATGGCAAAGTGGGCACAAGAGGTTGAATGGGCTCTTCCTGTTTCTAATGTATTCTGTTTATGAGCCCTTTTTCTCCCTCCAGTTTTGCACTGGATTCTTCCATTTATACGTGACTGATTTTTCTTTGAGTTAAGAATCACATTTGGCTCATCTTATTTATTTCAAGGCCTTCTTCACAGAATATCTCTGCTAAAGGATTCATTAAAAAAGTGTTTTAATGCTGACTTACTTGTTATGCTTTAGAACAAGTAACAAAGAACACAGCACAGGAACAGGCCCTTTGGCACTAACTAAAGTAAAATACAAATCTTTTACCCTTGCTTGGTCTGTATCCCTCTCTTCCCTCCATGTTAATGTAACTGTCCAGTTGTCTCTTAAATGTCGCCAATCTGCCTGCTTCCACCACCTCTCCTGACAGTGCATTTCAGGCTCCTACCATTCTCTGCATGAAAATGTTTCCTTGCACATCTTCCTTAAACTTTCCCCCCTCACCTTGAACCTGCACCCTCTTATAATTGAAAGTTCAAACCTGCGAAAAAGTCTCTGACTATCCACCCTCACTATGCCTCTCATAATTTTGTAAAACTCCATCAGGTCTCCTCACAGCCGCCATCTTACGGTGAAAACAATCCTAGTCTTTTTAATCTTTCCTCATAGCCTCGAGACCGGGCAATATCCTGATGAACTTTCTCTGCACTCTCTCCGAACCTTCCACGCCCTTCTGGTAGTGTGGCCACCAAACCTACACACGATACTCCAAATGCAGCCTGACAAGGGTTTTTTTATACAGCTGCAGCATTGTTTGCCAACTCTTGTACTCCATGTCCTTGTCGATGAAGGCAAGCACGCCATATGCTTTCTTAATCAGCTTGGCCACCTGTATTGCCACTTGTCGGAAACTGTGGACCTGCACGCACATATCCGTCTGTACATTAATGTTGCTAAGGGTTCTGCCTTTTACAGTATAATCCACATATAAATTTGATCCTCCAAAATGCATCACTTCGTATTTGTCTGGATTAAACTCAATCTGCCATTTCTATGCCTAAGTTGCCAATCTAGCTATATCCTGTTGTATCCTTTCACAATCGTCAACACTATCAGCAACTCCACCAATCTTCATGTCATCTGCAAACTTGCTAATCAGACCCCGCACATTTCCCTCCAGATCATTTATATATACTACAAACAACAGAGGACCTAAGACTGATCCCTGTGGAACACCCATCTCCATTCTGAAAAACACTCTTCTACTGCTATCCTCTATGACCAAGCCAGTTTTGTATCCATCTAGCTAGCCCACTTTGATTCCCGTGTGATTTTAGTTTTTGAATCAAACTTCCATGTGTCAAGTGCTTTACTAAAGTCCATTTAACTGCATCCACAGCCCTTCCCTCATCAGGTTGGTGAGACATGACCTTCCCTATATAATACCACACTGCCTATCACTAACTAGTTCATTTTCTTCCAAATGTGCATGTATTTTTCACTTTCTTTTGTATTCCAATTCAGTAACCTGTGCTTTCTATATTTTTTGTCAACAAATTTCAATGTTCTGATCCGCACAACCATACCTGCAGTTTCCCTTTACATATGGGGTTAAAAGGCACAGTTCTACTCACCAAGATGCTAAATTATACCTATGCCAGTTGAACTTAACTTTCCACCAGCAAAGATGCTAATTGAAAAGTTACATTTCTATGCACAACTGAATGCATTAACCAGCAACTTATTTGACAGATGACTTTGGTGCCAAAGAGACCAGAAAACAGATCCCACAATATTCAAATATTTTATGTTTCATGACTTAATCATATTATTTTAATCATGGATTACTTTTTGCACTCTAAATCATTTTTCAGGCATTTGCAAGTTGAAGATGAATTGCCTTGCATAATAGAAAGTAATACATAAATTTAGCATTATAAAAAAGTAAATCAAAGGAATAAATATTCTGGAAACTCTGATGGAGGACTGAAAGTATCGAAGAACATTTGATGTTTTTATGTAATGCCTTCGGGGAAACATTCAGAACATTATCATTGACTACAGATTTCAAATGGTTATTCATTTCATCTCCAGCTTTGGCCTTGTACAATGAATCTGAGAAATATTTTCTCGGTCCTTGTCTTATTACAGTCTCTGTAAAAATAAGCAATGTACAATAATGAAGTTATGCATGAAATGAATTGTGCAAAGACATGCTGGTCATTAGTTTCCATGCTGGGTGATGGTACTTCATTAGTTACTAACATCTGTGAACACACTTGAAGAAGGAGCCTAAAGAGAACCTGGCATAACCTTGTGTCATGGCCTCCATTTCTGATCCTGGGGGACATGGCCAGCCCACCTATACACCACCCTGACTGGCAGGAACTTCATGTCTGTGCCCACAAAGAGGAATGACAATTTCCCCTTGTCCACCAATCTGAGCAAAAGTCAGGAGTTGCACAGTGCAGCTCCACACTGACAGTGCTTGGCCAGGTGCACAACAAGCTTTTAAACTAAGTACTGGTGCCAGAGGTACCAGTCAATTCTGGGTTATACGGTGAGCTATTTGGTCAATGAGATGAATTTGGTCAGATATAGTAAGAAACTCATTGGGCCTAACAATGGAAAATCTTCCAAGAAACTCAACAGAGTTTGCGCAGAGCCAAACATTTGCTTAGGCCTAAAGTCTCTGTTAATGCTGATCTCTGCTAACCTTCAAAGTGCTCTTCCAATTGGTGCGAACTGCTCTTTGGCCTTGAGAAATATCTCTCTGCTCTTCACCAGTAGCGGAGTGCAGCCTATGATAAAGAATCCATGCACATTCTGGTTATCAGCTAACAGCTAGATCTCCTGTGCCTTCCCCACCCACCATCTATTCTTTTGGTCATGATCTTTTTTTGCTGGAATTCAGCCTTCAGTCTTCTGTAAAGCTGCTTTATGATTGTCACATTGGGTTGCTGTTTCATGGTCAGAAATATTTTACCTTGTGGCTTATCAGCTCCTGGATCCCAGGCCATTCCCATTGAAATAGTCTTGGTGTTTCCTGGTTGACTAAGTCTCTTTTCACTGTTGATTATTGTAGAGGCTTTGAGGGCAGACCATGTTGATATTCTGTGTCTTTTTGTCCTCAGCAGTCATAGAATCATCAAATCCCTACAATGTGGAAGCAGGCCATTCGGTCCATTGATTCTACATCGACCCTCCAAACAGCATCCCTTCCAGATTAGACCCCTACTCTATCCCTGTAATCCTGCATATTCCATGCCTAATCCACTTAACCTACATATGCCTGGACACTATGGGCAATTTTGCACGGCCAAACCACCTAACCTGCACATCTTTGGACTGTGGAAGGAAACTGGAGCATCCGGCAGACTCAGAGAGAATGTGTGTTCTGTCTGTGCAAATTCCACAGAGAGAGATACCCAAAGGTAGAATTGAACCCGGGTCCCTGCTCTGTGAGAATGCTAACCACCGAGCCACCATTCCATCAGGTTGGCAGTGAGACATAAGCTGAATAGGGCTCTTTATCAAGGTCTTTTGTGGCTTGTGTTTACTTTCCTGTGGCATTGTTTCTGTTGCTGTCACTGTTTTAGTGCAACATTGATGTTGATGACAAAACAAATTAGGTAGTCATCCTTCTAGCAATTCTTGACTTGTCTCACTGCAAGGCTGATATACATGGCCTTGTAATCCCTCACTCATATGATAATATAGCTGACCAGATATCAGTGGTCGGAGCAAGGATATTGCCATAAGGCCTTTCTGGTGACCATGGTGTTGGTTATGATAATGTTGTGTCTTCAACATTAGACTGGAGCAGTATATCATTGTTGTCAAATTTCTCAATCTCCTCTCTGCCAATTATATCATTCCAGAGGTCTGAGTCCTTCCCAATTCTGGCATTGTCGTCACTGAAGGAGGATCAGCTTGTCGCTCATTGGGATTCAGGCCAGCGTTGAGGTCTAGCATCTCTTTATGGACTCATCTGTAATATCCAGTACTGTGGTATGCTTACTGAGGACTGTAGTACACTAGTTCTGGGCATGGTTGAGTCAAAAGATCACAAGACATGCATTTATATCACAAGAAGAGTCTCTGACTAGTTTGTTATCATTAGAGAAGCCAACCTGTGGAGGGTCTTCTTCCTATTTACCTTCCAGGAGGAGTTATAACCACCATCTTGTTTCTTGAGTTAACATCAAACCATTGACTAAAGCTCTCTTATAGCTTTGTACACTAGATGTACATTAATGTATAATTATCCTTTGCAGTTTATAACAATTTCCTTTTTCCCCAAGCAGTCCTTCTAATGCTGGCTATCTGATTACTAAGTTCAACACACCCCATTACTCACTCACCTTCCATGCAAGGGTGCATGAGAGGAGTGGTGTGACAGATAGAGGAAGCAGACTGCAAACTGAAAGGAGGGAGAGGAAACCAGAACAGTTGAGGGATAGAAGTGGGAGGTAATGAGTGAGAAACGAGAAGCAGCAGGCTGGAAGTAAATAAGAACAAATAATTTGTGAACTGCTAAGAACTACTAAGTTAGTATGAGGATTTTGCCCTGGTTAGGTTAGATGTTTACTGGAAAAGAAATACAAGTCAGTGTTGGGGCAGCCCCTGGTCAAAGGTGGCATAATATGGTCACCCATTGGCATAAATATAGCTATAGTAACAGAATTAGATTGCCTGATCCAGCATTAAAGTGAGACCATAAGCTAGCACAATGGTAGCTTTGAGAAGGAGTTATCTTGAGGTAACGGGGTCTACTTTGAACAAAGAATCTTACAAATTAGTATAGAGGGAGTTCTGTAAAAACAATAGCTGCAGATGAGACTAGGAGACCATTCAATAAGAGCTGTGTCAGAACAGACAGCCTGAAGTTTGTAGCAAGCAAGCATTAAAATGAAAAGTAGGATCCCACAATAAAAGAGACAAATCATAAGGTTGGGTTATGTCTTGGCAAAACCAGGAGATCAGATAAGTTCATTGAGCGGTGATTGAGTTTTAGTCTTATCAATGAAAAAGATGTTGTCTTAATAGTAAAAAGAGTTAGTCAGAGCAGGGACAGTAAATTTCATCTGAGAAAGCAGTATGTGACTAGAATGAGTTATAATGCAGCTGCAAGATAGAGGGGTAGTGTCTAACTGAGTCTCCAAAGTCAGGTGAGACTGAAACTGCTCACAACTTGTTTGATAAAGAATATGAACAGTAGGTGTAAACATTAAATTTTATATATAACTAACTTTATAATAGAAATAATATAATAGATCTTATAGCAAGTAGTAAGAACTAACTTCCTTTTGTACCTTCTATGATTAGGACAGTGGGAAATATAAGAGTGGTAACAGAATTTGATAAGGACAGCAATAAATAAAATGAGTAACAGAATTCAAGCAGCCCCTAGAGATAAGCAAGTCTGGGAAATGTCTGAAAAAGAATATAACCGTTAAATTTGGAATGTGAATTAATGGGATACATTGTAAGATCCCAACGCCTGATGTTTATGATGTCCAGTAAACATCAAGAGATCATGGAGAACCTAGGATTGTCCATAGGGGTGTCCATCATTGATCAGATGTTTCAGAGGATTGGACATATAAATTAAGGGGAAAGGAACAATGACAATGTTACATGTAGTTTTTGAAAGGGAATATATAAAAATGCTGTATCCCACTGGGAAAAACAGAACATCACTGACCTTTCTTCCAATCTGAGCTGGAATTAGGCGATTAGGCCTTTGATGATACTGCTCCTTTAACAAGGTTATGTTGTCCTTGGTTTTTTTTTCCAGGAGGTCATGAAGACACAGGTTCCAAAATATTTGGGTTGATCCACTTAAGGAAGTTTTTAAGTTTTTAAAAAAGCACTTGCACAATGAAAGAGGAGTGGCCAGTTCTCCGAGTTCAGCTTTTTCTCTGGTCTGGTTTGGTTTTGGTTTTAGCAGTCTGGGCTGTTCAGAGCAAGCGGTCAGTCAGTTTTGAGGCTGTTGGTCAAAGAAACAGCAACATAGAAGAAAGTGTTCCATGCTGAATCCCTCTGCCATCTCTCTCTTCTATAAGAACCTGTGTTTGAATTTTTCCTTTTTTGCCAAGGGGTGTTTATGAGGATTGTTGTAAGTATTTGGAACAACATCATTAAATTAGAATATTCTGTTGGGTTTTTAGATAGGTTATGTTATTCTATATTCTGTTGTCTTTGCTTAATCTAGTAAATCAATTTTGTTTTGTTCAAAACTACGTGGAATTTCTGTGTTATACCTGCTTAAAACAACTAGCTAAGTTAGGGTTAGGACTATTTTCTTGAAATGTTTTGAGGGGGTCTGGCCTGGTCCATAACTGTACAAAGGATAAAGGGCTATTCAAGATAAAGAGAAGGTGTTGGGGCCTGTTTCAGATGCTAAGATCATGAGGATCATTGTGGTGTAAAGGAAAGCGTTAGGGCTTTTTGAAAACTAAAAAGACTTCTGTCACAACCACATATCAGTCATAGCCTCTGGGTAGTCCATGAAGTAAGCTTTTCTTTCATATAAGCTCGTTTGTAGTCCCTTTTTAGTTTTTGAATGTTTCAATTTAAAACTAGCTAGCAACGCAGCTTAATGTTTTAAACAAGATAAAAGGTTAGTGTATGACATGACTAATTCTGGATGTTGCTTTAGTAAACAGAGATAAAACTATTAGTTAAAATGTAGGCAGAAATTTTTAACATAAGTCAGCATAAATATTACAAGTGAAGGTGGAACTGAGAACAGTCACTATTATTGTTGCAGATCTGGTTTGCTTAATGTTTTCTTTATTAAATGAAAAGATTGAAAACTTGAAGTCAGTTTCAGTAGTTGTGCTGGCTTCTGTCTGGAGATGTGCCAAGAGGTGGAATGAACAGAACAACTTTTGGGAGTGGTGAAGTCTCCTCTGTTTTGCTTTTGTGGTACGGCTGGTTGTGGCTCTTAGTAGTCAATGCAACTGTATGCCTTGCTCTGTTGTATACTAAGAAATAATGTTTATTTGTAAGCTTCTCACTCATGACATTCAGACAATGTCTTAAAATGGCTTTCTCCAATCACTATTTAACTCTATCCCTTTATCAAAGTGGCTGAAATTATTAATTCTAATGATTCAGAGTGACCCAAAGCAAAGTCAATTATGATGGAATTCCTTGTGATGCCCCTCCTGTATCCTGTTTAACATGACAAAGGCTTTTGACTTGTTACAGTTGTAAAATTCAATGGACACTCCTGGTATTCTTGAATTATTCAATGATCTATTGTGATTGATTCTTAAGTTAACACAATCTGATTTTTATCTTTTCATTGCAATTGAATCCACAACAGAAATCATGTGGTTGTGAGAGCCATCTTGTAAGATTTCTCTCATTCATTTTAAAGACAAATTAGCTTTTCTTATAAAATATAATGTTGAGATAACATATTTGTGACAGCTGAGCTGGACTGAGTCAAAACTGTGGAAGCCAAAATTAATATTTATAAACTGCAATAATTTAATGCAATTCCAAAGGCTTTTACTTTCTGAAATCAGACCAATTAAAAATGGCACAACACAATCAGATGAAATATGCTCTCATTGTACAGGTAAATAGTATGAATGAAAAAGAGGCATCAACTTTGTGCAGTGTAAAAGAAGTATCCAATAAAATCATTCTGCTTCCCTTTTCCTTCTTCCACCCCTGTCAAGACTTTACTCCTTAGTTGACAGCTACAGCCAATATGGCAAACATGTCAAAATCTGTCCACTTCAAAATGATGTGTTTGCTGTTGGGGTATGACAGACACCAGCAGTTTACCTAAATTAATGTACTAAAGACCTAAGGCCTAAGGCCCTATTTTAGACTCCAGCTCTGTGTACTAGGAATTAATAATAATAAATAAATTTCTATCCCATGGACTCTCATTGCCTTTTTATTAATATTTTTCATGAGATGTGGGTGTCACTAACAAAATTTGTTGTCCATCTCTAATTATCCTTGAATTGAGTGGTCTGTTAGGCTAGAGGATAATTAAAAAGTCAACTATATTGCTGTGGGTCTGGAGTCATGTGTCTTTTGCTACGTCATTTTATGCCACACTTTGAGTTTATGTTCTTTACGGAATGGCCAAGAAGTAGACAAAGTCAATAATTATCTTCAAGTTTAGATTTCAAAGTAAAACTATCATACATTAATACTAAATAGTCCTGAGCATGGTTATCATGAATACACCAGTTCTGACTAATATTAGTTCATGAGTAATCTATCTTCTTTGTGTGTTTAAGCACGTGTTCTCTATATGTCTTCCAGAGGGCTTAACTCTAATTGTCACTTCAGGAAGAATGACCCTTCTATTTTCAAATCTTCCAAGGTATTATAACTCCACCCACACTGTGGTATTTATACATAGTGATGTGCAGCTCTGTGACATCACAGCAAGCTTCCTCCAGAGCCCTAATCCTCTTGTGCATCGTTTCCTAAGCTTTTCTCACACCTCAGTAAAACATTTAGATTAGATTACTTACAGTGTGGAAACAGGCCCTTCGGCCCAACAAGTCCACACCGACCCTCCAAAGAGCAACTTACCCAGACTCATTCCCCTATACTTAACACTACCAGCAATTTAGCATGGCCAATTCACCTAACCTGCACGTTTTTGAGCGTGGGAGGAAACCAGAGCAAACCCACGCAGACACGGGGAGAACGTGCAAACTCCACGCCGTCAGTTGCCTGAGGCGGGAATTGAACCCGGGTCTCTGGTGCTGTGAGGCAGCAGTGCTAACCACTGTGCCAGAGTGCACATTGATTAATAACAATCTATTATTCAGTTATGTATTATTCAAAAGGGTCCAGGTCACCTCTTTTTACAAGACATACTGTACACTTTGTCCTTATATCTCCCAGCCCTCCCATGTGGAAAGTGGATTGGGGCAGAAAAACTACCAGCACTCTGGTTGTGTGGGAAGCAAGGAGAAGCAAGTTTTGATGAACATAGGCAGAACGGCAACACAAAATAAACACCACTTTTAATTTATCAGCTGCAGACATCTGCACTTGAACCCTCCTGAGTCTTCAAACTCATCCCATCAAGTCCACCTGCATAAGTTGATATTGGTCATTGCCCTGTTCAAGTTAGTATTGCAAATCCAGGAAACTGGCAGCTGTCCTGTCAGTGGCTTTCATTTATAACTGAGGCCTTTCGGGAAACATGAATATTCAAATGTATAGAGGAACTCAATGTTTGTGTTCTAAAGATACCAAAACTGGATTTCTACCCAAGTTTCCTTAATAAACAATTCCTATGCTATTTGTTGACAACTAGTGTAATGAATTCTTTCAGAATTAACAACTTCTGAACAACAAAATGGTGTAACATATTATACAATGATAGCTCTTGATACCTGTCCTGGATTTTACTGGAATGTTCCAGAATCATTGAGTCATTTGAAGCAGTGTTTTGACAAGACAATTTTCCACCCAATTACAAATTGAGTGAAATCATTATACCTGCTCCTCACAGTTCAATGTGATACTGAAGACGTATTATCAGGTACAGTTTCGAGGTTGTCCAATCAACTGAACTAAAATTCTGTTCTGGTTTAACAATGTAGTTTTTATTGTCTTATAAGTACAAATGAGCAATGGCAGATTATTATGTAGTACACATTGGCATGCAAAATTATATGCTTATTGTGACACACTACCAGCATTTTAATGGAATAATAACTCTTCCTGCTGAGAAATTTGATCTGATTCTCATATTTGACCTTTAAACCTTACGTGAATACCATATAGAGTACACTATACCTGGTATTTTATGAAAGCTTATTGTTTACATTAAATTTGAGCTCTGTCAAGAAAGAAACCTGGCAATGGCTCATTGATCTAGATTAAAAATCACACAACACCAGGTTATAATCCAACGGGTTTATTTGGAAGTCCTAGCTTTTGAAGCGCTGCTCCTTCATTAGGTGATTGTGGAGTATAAGATTGTAGGACACAGAATTTATAGCAAAAGTTTACACTGTGATGTAACTAAAATTATATATTGATAAAGATCTGAAAAAGATCCAGGTCTTTTTTCAATATATAATTTAAGTTACATCACACTGTAAACTTTTGCTATGAATTCTGTGTCTTTTGATCTTATGCTTTACAACCACCTGATGAAGGAGCAGCACTCTGAAAGCTAGTGCTTCCAATAAACCCATTGGATTATAACCTGGTATTGTGTGATTTTTAACTTTGTACACCTCAGTCCAACACCGACACCTCCAAATCATTGATCTAGAGGTATCATTTTCACTTAGGGGCTTGTACAGCACAGACATGAGAGAGGTCTTAGCTTCAAATCCTAGACAAGCCTTCAGTGTCGGAGGCGGCACACCTCACAATACCAGGGACCTGGGTTGCTTCCAGCCTTGGGTGACTGTCTGTGTAGAGTTTGAGCATACTCCCTATATTTACATGGGTTTCCTCAGGGTGCTCCAGTTTCTTCCCACAGCAGATTAGGTGGATTAGACATGGAAAATGGTGGGAGGGAGGGAGGTTGGGATGGGATACTCTTCAGAAGGTAGGAACAGAGTCAAGGTATCGATTGGCCCCTCTCAGCAATGTAGGGATTCTACAAAGCCAATAAATTTAAAGCCCAACTAAGTGAACTCTCTTCACAAAATAATGCACAATAGACTAATGCAGGTCCCTGGAGGCTGAAGCGATACTTACACACATCGAACCCCATTCTATTGCCCTAATCATTGTTTAATCACTATCCCACACTAGTTAGTTAATGTTGACCCTTGGATGAAGGCACCAACTGATGTTATGGACAAAACGGCACTCAAGCTAGAGTCGAGTAAAACCTAATATTTATTAGTATTTAACTCACCTGTTCCATATGTATATCATTAATTCCTAACAATTTTGTATTACATTCACTACTCTGGGTTGCTACTGTGTCACTGTAAGTATCCTGACTTGAATTTTAATGCTAACCATGCATGACTAACTTGTCAGATTCTCTGCGATGAGTTATAGTCATCTCTGAGGTCTCCTCTTCACAATGGTGGGTTTTAATTACCACTTCCAATGTTTCTATTTATGTTTTTTCTTCCAACCTTCCAGAATGTTTGATTATGTATTCCTTAATCAAAACTCTTCGAGATTCCAAGGGTCATATGTAAATAGGAGGTATGTACTTCCATGGTTCCTCTTATTTGTCTTATTTTATCTCTTTTTCCAACCACAGAAGTTGCAAAGAATGAACCATTTGCTGAGTCAGCAGTCTGATTTCACTTCTTCCTTTCACTGCAAGCTGATCTGAAGTTAACATAACTTCTCATCATACATGTAAAGCTTCAACTGTTAGCCACAGGGTCACATGGCATGCTATTTAAGCACCCTAAATCACTGCTACTTTGTCCCTAGTGCTCACTGGACATCCACATTTTGTCCGTTGGAATTATCACATACCGGGAACCAATTGGAAATTCCAATCTTGAGTTTTTATTTACAGCTAGAGAAAGTGAGCGCAAAAAAGCCATCCAAGGCTGCAGATTACCCCACAATGGAAGTTAAATGCTGGTGTCATGACCAACTGCATTCTATTAGGTTCTTTGCATCTAACCCCTCTCTACTGGAACTGAATGTCAATCAGTGACTTGCATCTGAACTGTGTCATGCACAATAAGCGCTCACTCTTCCTCAATGCCCTGACATTCTTACTGGATAACTGCTCTTGTTCTCCATCTCCTGAATATCTATCACATCATCTATCACATCATTGCATTGCCGGCTCCAATTGTGCAGAGTACACGAAACTGGGAGCATGTGACATGATCTGGTTGGACTATACTGGAGCACTCCTCCCAACTGATCTATGCAGCAAAACCAATACTGCAGTACTGATACTTTATGGCTCTGGCTGAAGCACCAAGGCAAGACATCGATGCTACAAAAGCATTGGTAGATACTAAGAGAGCAAGTGAGCAGTCCTCGGGTGCAGTCTGATTCAAAATGTGAGCTAGGTATCTGTCCCTGCATATAAATGTTACAACTGCAGCATTTCAGTACTAGTTGCCATTGTACCTGCAATGCAAATTTGTACTTCCTAAAGTGTCCTGCAAATGGACTGGAGAGATAGCATGAGGACTTGACAAAGCCAGATGTCAATGTTTGAAAATGATGTATGCGCGTGGCTGATGCCCATGGATTGTTCTCTGAGGTGCAGTTTGGTGCTGGGCAACATGGAGACTGTTCACGGCCAGCAATGAGCTGAAGTTGTCAAGTATACACTCTGCTTTCAATGTTGATAATTATTTATGTTAAGCTTGTTTAGCATGTTTTGTGAGATAAGGTGTTGAATATAAATGAGACAAATTGTGATGTTAATAAGGCATTTAACAATTAACAACAGGACAGCAAGAAACTCACGTTGTTGCTCAGCAAATCCATAAAAGATGCAGAATTTCCTTCTGATGTCGAGACAGACTTTGCCAGACATCATGATTTTGCCACAAATCTTGCCATTGTACGTCATTCAAGCTCTTATATGATTCTACTCTGCATTTCTGTGTATGATCAAGGGGGCTGAAAGTTAATCTAAGCCAACAAAGAAAGACTGACCTGCATTTATATAACACTAGTCATGACCACTGGACTTCTCAAATATAAATATGGGCCAGGTTACTGTGGATAACTTCACTGAACTTACTGAAATTGCACGCAAGCAATTTCAGTTTAGTGCAGAAAAATGGGCATGAAGTGAATCCTCAAGTTGAGATGTACATTGCCAGTTTTTATTTTACGTTGACCTGGAAAACCAAGATTTTGCCAAGATTTTCCATTTCAAATTGTATAAAAGTGAGAAACATATTCCAAAATGAGTTTCCAATTCAACTTAAAGTTTGTTCCATATATTTCAATGGTAAAAGAAGATCGGGAGCAGGAAAAATCAACTGCTGATTCATGATGAGACAATTTTGAGCTGGTGTGGACCAATTTCATCCTCAAGGTCTTACTTCAAAGATTATTGTATACTTTGGAGCAGATATATATGAGTGATGACTTTTTTCTCCCCCTTTCATCCTCTCCTCTCAATCTTCTTCCTCATTTATGTTTTGAATACTGACACTGTTACAGATATACTATGCTATCATATACTGTACAAGTTGTCATCATGGAACTTAATAAGGGATCTCATTGTAGGTGACAACATAACATAGGTCAGCTATTTATTAAGAAAAATAGAGATGTCTAAGTGTCCTGGAGTCAATATTCTCATATTTATCATCTATTATATTAATATTCTCATATTTATCATTTAAACTTGTTCCAGATATTCAGCAAAAAGACATATCTATATATTTATAAATATTCTGTTTTGTTCATCATCTGAAAATAACTTCTGATTTGACAAGCTAGTCAGTATGTGGGTGTTGGATCTTGTCACGGTTGAATGTTTATGAAGGAAAGAAGGGCAGTCACGTTTATAAATCTATTCTGTAAATGTATATGCACCCAATCTCCAGCAGGCAAGGTTTGGAGATGATTCTGCTATTCATTTGATAGCATGTGGTTGAGTGGTGGAAAATCAATACATTATCAGATGCCCAACAATGGCGTCACTTGAAAAACTTTATTTATCATTTGTGAAGTGCTTTGGGATACATGAAAATGTTTACACAAATTACATGAATGTTTTTTTTATCTTGTGGCAAGCAACTCAAATGAAACATAACAAGATTGAGATAGTGTTTGTAAAAAAGAGATAATTTCTGTTTTATTCAGAACATATCGATCATTAAATGCATGTCTTCTGGACCCCAACTTTAACATTCAGATATTCAATTCCTCATTTAATCACCTAAACAAAAAGCTCCCAAGGTATTTGAGTTGCTTGCCACAAGATTAAAAAAACATACATTCATGCAATATGTGTAAACATTTTCATGTATCCCAAAGCACTTCACAAATAATAAATTAAGTTTTTCCAAGTGACATCATTGTCTTAAGGTATACACAACGTTCCTGCAATGTTTGTCAACAAATACATTGAGCATGGTGAAACAGCTTAAAACTGTTCATGGCACACATTGTCCCAATATTTGTCGAGAATCTTAAAAACAAAACTATTTCTTCAAGTAATATTCCAATTCCCTTTTAAATGCTGCTATTGAATCTGCATTCACCATTGATCAGGGAATGCAGTCCAAAATCGGTGGTTGCAGAAAAAGTACCGTAATTCATTTTAGGTTCTTTTGTCAATCGCCTTAAATTGATGTCCTCTGATGGGCTACTGTAATCTACTAGAATGTTCCAAGTGAATTACAAATAGACATACCTAGCTGGCACTCCTGGAGTTTCACATGTCCCATTGTAAATAGTTCGCCAAAGAACACAAAAACAATGTACTTGATTTAAAGGCATTTGGTATTCAAAACTATGGATTGTATATTTTAAAAATTCATTCACAGAGTGTGGGCATCGCTGGCCAGGTCAGCACTTGCTGCCTTGAGAAGGTACCAGTGGTGACCATTCCTTGCAAGTTTGACATGATTTGGCAGTTTTCACGTTACAGTGGCCATCTCTGCCTACCTAAGGAGAATAATGGAAAAGTGGGATAAGCTGCTAAAAAGCAGAGAGTTGGTCAGGAGGCTGGAAGAATACAGCAAGCCAGGCAGCATTAGCAGGTGGAGAAGTCAACGTTTCAGGTATAACCCAGAAGGGTTATATCTGAAGCATTGACTTCTCCACCTCCTGAGCTGCCTGGCTTGCTGTTCTTCCAGCCTCCTGCTTGTCTATCTTGAATTCCAGCCTCTGCTGATTTTTGTCTCAAAAAACACAGTCATCATGAAACACTTTCAGAGAAATATAAGAGCACTTGGCACTTCAGGGTGACGAAGAGAAATAAAAGACATAGAGAAACTTTGTTCTCCCTTCTTAACAGTTGTGATGGCTTTCGAGAGGAGCAAACCCTGTTCCTACCCTGAAAGCCATCAGCATTGCTGAGACAATGCTATAATTTGAAACCCTCACTTCAGAAAATGCAACATCCCCGACTTTGAAATGCCATAACAGAAATTGAAATTGATTCCTTTTCACAAGTGCTTTTATCTTTGTCTGTAATAATTCTGAGTGTGTGAGTAGCCTAGAAACCTCCAGAGTGAAAATGTGAGATAAACTAACCTTTCTTTTTAAGTGACAAGGGCTTGCAGCTGGATGATTAAAATCACCTCTCATTCCACAGGTAAGAAGTAAACACTCCATATACAAATACATTGATCATAAATAACTTTGCTGAAACAGCTTAAAACTGTTCATGACACATACTCTCCTAGTATTTATCCAGATGCTTTAAAAAACTATTTCTTCAAGTGTTATTCCAATTCCCTTTTAAAGGCTGCTATTGAATCTGTGTTCACCATCTGATCAGGGAATGCAGTCCAAAAGCTATTGTTACTAGAAAACAATTTTCCTTCATATCTTCTCTGGTTCTTTGTCAATCACCATAGTTTACAGTGGCTAATCAGTCCTCTGATTAGCCACTGTAAACTATGTCACTTAATTGATTCTGTAACAATTCTTCATGATAATATCAAATCTGTTGGTATTATCTGCTGTAAGGTGAATTATGAATTCTTGTATTTATTCTTATAACTGTAATCCCTCACTCCAGGTAACATTCTTGTAAATTTGTGCTGTACCCTCTCAAAATTCATTATGTACTTCCTGAAGTGTGGTCCCTAAGATTGACCAAAACACTTCAGTGAGGGCTAAAAGAATCAATTTTGCATAAATTTCTGCTTTTTGTACATTCTTTCTCGTGCATATTTTACTAACAGTTAGCTTGCCCTACTGTCTTACAGTCAGAAAAGGGGGAGTTTATAATGGGACATAAGGAAATAGCTGGCAAACTAAATTCAGTCTTTGCTTCTGTCTTCACAAAGAAGAACACACATAATGTCCGAGAAGAGCTGAAGCAAATCTGTATTTGTCGAGAAATGGTGTTGGAGAAATCGATGGGATTGAAAACTGATAATTCCCCAGGGCCTGATCATCTCCATCCTAGATTACATAAGGAAATAGAAATAAAGGAAGCATTGATGATCACCTTTCAAGATTATATAGACGCTGGAAGAGTTCCCATAGATTGGATGGTGGTTAATGTTACCACACTATTTAAAAAGGGAGGTAGAGAGAAAACTGCAAATTATAGATCGGTCAGCCTGATGTTGGTAGTGGGTAAAATATGAGAGTTCATTAGCAAGAATTTTATAGCAGAACACTTAGAAAACAGTATTAAAATGAGACAAAGTCGGCATGGGTTTACAAAACTGTAACCTCGCTTGACACAAATCTACTGGAATTCTTTTAGGATATAACTAATAGAGTAGATTGGGGAGCCACTGCATGCGGTTTATTTGGACTTCGACAAAGTCCCATCTAAGTGTAAAATTAAAGCACATAGAATTGGAGGTAATGTATTGAGATGAATAGAAAATTGGTTAGGGGACAGGAAATAAAGAGTAGAAAATAATGGGTCTTTTCTGAATGGCAAGCAATGATCAGTGGGGTACTGTAGGGTTTGGTACCAGGACACCAGCTATTCGCAGTATATGCCAATAATTTAGATGAGGGAACTAAATGTAAATTCTCACAATTTGCAGATGACACAAAGTTGGGTGGAAGGGTGAGCTGTGAAGAGGATGCAGAGATGTTGCTGTGTGATTTGGATGAGCTGAGTGAGTGAGCAAATGCATGGCAGATATAGTATAATGTGGATAAATGTAAGGTTATCCACATTGTACCAAAAGTAGGAAAGCAGATTATTATTTGAAAGGCTGTAAATTGAGAAAGGGGAATATTCAATGAGACCTGGGTGGCCTCATGCACCAGTCGCTGAAAATAAGTATGCAGGTGCAGCAGTCAGTAAAGATGGCAAACTGTATGTTGGCATTCATAGTAAGAAGATCCAGATACAGGAACAAGGATATCTTCCTGAAATTATTTAGGGCATTGGTGAGGCCTCTCCTGCAATATTGCATTTTTAAAAATCACTCAGGGAATGTGGGCTTTTATGGCTAGGCCAGCATTTATTGCTTATTCCTAATAACCCAGAGAAAAAAGTAATAGTCAACTGCATTGTTTTGGGTCTGGAGTCACATGTAGGCCAGAACAGGTAAGGATGACAGATTTCCTTACATAAAGGACATTAGTGACCCAGATGGGTATTTCCCAACAATCAGCAATGGTTTCATGTTCATAAATAGACCCTTAATTCCAGATTCTTTATTGAATTCAAATTCCATCTTCTGCTGTGCTGGGTTTGAACCATTGACATTAGCTGAGTTTCCTGAATTAATTGTTGAGGGATGACACCACTAGGCCATTGCCTTTACAGTATGCAGTTGTGCTCTCCTTATCTGAGAAAGGATGTTCTTGTTACAGAGGGAATGTAATGAAGGTTTATCAAATTGATTCCTGGGATGGCGGGAATGACATATAAGGAGTGATTGAGTTAGTTAGAATTGCATTCAATGGACTTTCGAAGAAACCTATAAAATTCTAACAGGACGAGACAGGATAGATGCAGGAAGGACCTATGGTGGGAAAGTCCTGAGGCAGGATCGTATTGTAAGGAAAGGAGCAAATTACTGCAGCTGTTGGTGTCTGTACTGAAAACAAAAAAGGCTGGAGATTTCAATGAGTCATTCAGCATCCATGGAGAGAAATAAGCTAACGTTTCGAGTCTAGATGACTCTTCATCATATTTTATGGTTAAGGGGTAAACTGTTTAGGACTGAAATGAGGAGAAATTTCTTCAATCAGAGAGTGGTGAGCCTGTGAAACTTGCTATGACAGAAAGTAGTTCAGGCAAAACCATTGTGTGTTTTCAAGAAGGAGGGAGGTAAAGCTCTTGTGACTAAAGGCACCGAGGGATTGAGCGTGACAATCATCCATAATCATATTGAATGATGGAGCAGGCTGGAGGGGTCAAATGGCCTATTCCCGCTCTAATCATCTATGTTAGTATATTTCAAAGATTTGAGCATTAATAGCAATAGACATTTATGTTCATGAATACTATTACAGCTTTGATGGGAGGAATGCACTGAAAATCAAGCCCCACAACTCTCCCAGTTGCATCATTAGTACGCATGTGTCCAAATGTTGCAAGACCTGGATAATATCCAAGCTTGGGCTAACAAATGGCAAGTAACATTCATGCAACAATGTGTCAGGCAATGAATAGTTCCAATAAGACAAAACAACAGCCCCTTTACATTCAATTGCGTTACCATCACTGATTCCCTGTCAACCTCATGGCTAGTGTCATTAACCAGAAACTGAACTGGACTAGCCATATAAATACAATGTCTATAAGAGCAGGTCAGAGACTATGAATCTTGCAGCAAGTAACTCACCTCCTGACTCACCAAAGCTTATCCACCATCGAAAAGGCACAAGTCACAAGTATGATGGAGCACCTCACACTTGTCTGGTAGAATGCAAAACCAACAACACTGAAGAAATGGACACTAACCAGCACACAAAGCCTGTTTAATTGAGATCTCATCCACAAACATTTAGCTCCTCCACCACTGAGGCTCAGAAATAGCAGCATGCGTTATCTACAAGATGTACTGCAGAAATTCACCATATTTTCTTAGACAACATTTTCCAAACACATGACCATGACCATCTAGAAAGACAAGAGCAGCAGATACATGGGAACATCACCATCTGCAAGCTTCTCTCTATCATCCTGTCTTGGAAGTCTATCACTTCAGTGTCACTGGATTAAAATCTTGGAATTCCCATCCTGATACATTGCCAGTCTATTTGCAACAAATGTCCTGTATTGGTTCAAAAAAACAGCTCACCATCACCTTCTAAAGGGCAACTAATGTGCAATAAATGGTGCCTCACCCACATCCCATGAATGAATTTTTAAAAATCAATCAGCAAAATGTCTAATTTGCTCCTTTTTGCACTACTGCCTAGAAGAATAGAAATTTTCTCCAGGCTTCTTTGAATAACTCAAAATAATCAATTTACTAGAAACAAAAAAATTATTCTTAAAACAATCGGCAAACTTTGGTTAATATCTAAGCTATAATCCACAATTAAGACCACATGCCCTTAATCACAGGCATATTCACAATGCACTACAGCTCTACTGTGTTGCCTCCTATTGGCCAAAAGTCTGGAAACAAAAGATGCGATGATTTCTCATTGTCATCTGGGCTTCTTGTCAATGATTTTCTTGCCGCTATGTACTGATGGAAGATTATTTGGATTTGGTCCAGATTTTGCAGGTTTTACAAGATATTCAGAAATGGTGATATTTGGAAACTTGATCGGGTTCCCAGGAACGTCTAAAGCAAATTCAGAGAATGCTGGAGAAACAGAAGGTGGTAATGGAAGGCTGTATCGGTGAATGAAAACCAATGTCCAGGGATGTACCATAAGGATCAGCACTGGGTCCCTTATTGTTCGTAATATATATCAACAACATTGGATTATAATGTGGGTTGGGGGGATGATAAGTAAGTTTATGATAACATGAAAATTGGCCAGGTGGTTAATAGTGAAGAAGAAGGTCTTAGGGTTATTTAGATGGACAGATCAGTGGCAAATGAACTTTAATGCTGAAAATTGTGGGGTGAAGCACTTTGGAAGAAGTAACAATGCACTCAATGAATGGCAGAACATTAGAAAACTCAGAGGAACAGGGAACTCTCATCTAAGGAATCATGAAAGCAGCAGGATAGGTTAATAGGGTGATTAAGAAGATATAGGGTGCACTATCCTTTATCAATCATGACATAGATTATCAGAGCAGGGACATTATGTTCGAGCATTAGTTAGCCCACAGCTGGAGAACTAGTGTGCAGTTCTAGTGTAGTGGTAGATATGTGTCTTCAAACCAGGCCATTAAAGGTTATTTGGACATGACAATACACAATTGAAGTACAGTTGAACAGTATGTGGAAAACAGGTCTAATGTTAAAACATCCCATTTTGATTGAGAGGTAAGGATATGACATTAAATTGTCTGTGAGAACTGTTGTGTTGAGCCATTACATATAGCCACCTGGACATGTTTTTCTGTATAATGGAATGTGTGGAAAAGTACTCAAAGTACAGTACCACAAAATGATGCTACAGCACATAACCAGAATAGTATTAATGTCAGGGACTTTATCACACTTGCCGGACTTCACCTCGGACTGGGATTGCAGACGTTCCTGGGATCCCCAAGTTCTCTAGACCAGCAGCTGCAAAGCAGAGTCCCCAAGGGGAGGAAGACAGTGAGACTCTTTACTATTATACATTTGTTACCAATAAATGCGCTAACTAGGACCACCTAACTTATCGAACCTGTATATATGTTAATTATGTGGTTTAGGCTAACAGTCACTCATTAGTTTGCATGTGTCTCCAATATATATTAAGTAGATTAAGCCAATAAAGGTGCTTTATATCAAAATGCACGTGTTTTCTTGTAATCATTTTGATCAGATCTTAAGGAACCTGTTAGGTATTTTCAGCTTAACAATGCAGCTAGTTAACAAGCACCATCACAGGATATAATTGCACTGGAAGTGGTGCAAAGGAGCTTCAGAGAAGTATGATGCCTAGGACAGAGCCATTTAGCTATGAAGAGAGGTTGGATAGGCTTGGGTTGTTTTCTCTCAAGAAGAGAAGGTTGAGGGAAACCTGATTGAAGTATATAAGTTTCTGAGGGGAATGGAACAGGGTGAATAGAAAACAGCTGTACCCCATCGGAGAAAAGACAATAATGAGGGGGCATAAATTTAAAGTGAAGGGCAGGAGGCTGAGAGGGGTTTGAGGAATTTCTTTTCACCCAGAGGGTCATGGTAATCTGGAATGTTCTGCCTGGGAATGGCAGCGGAGGTGGGAACGTAACAACCTTGAATTACTACATGGATAAACACTTGAATTGTCGTAACATTTAAAGCTATGGACTAAGTGCTGAAAATTGAGATTAGTGTAGATAGGTCAGCACAGCCTAAATGGGCTGAATGGCCTCTTCTGCGTTATATGACTCTACGACTCTATGACTCTTTGACTCTAAAGGGTCTGTGGAATTCACTACCCCAGGGATGATGGAAGCTGGGGCATTCAATAAATTTGAATTAGACAGATTATTAATTAGTAACAGTTTATGAGAATCATGGCAGGAAAGTGGAGTTGACGACAAGATGAGATCAGCCATGATCCTATTAAATGATGGAACAATTGAATTGCTTACTGCTGTTCCTATTTCTTACATTATATTATTATAAATGTGTACTCCCAACATGCTTCCACCCTTGGGATATGAAGCACTATTTTCAAATACATTTTCTTGTGATATAGACAACAAAACACAGACAACACAAAAACATAAACATTTAGACTTACATTCATTCATCTTCATTCACTCTTTATACAAAATCTATACAGTTTCTTGTCACCTTCTTAATCTCCACTCAATTCCCCCATCATTATATTCCTGACAGTGCATCAGCAATGCTATTATCCTTTCCAGCAACATGAACAAATTTTTTGTTATAAGGCTGAATTAGCAAACACCACTGAAACAATCTCGCATTCTGATTCTTAAATTTATGACAAAGGCCAAGGGATTATAGTCAGTGAATATTTGTTATTCTTTGTATATGTGACAGACATAAATATCAAAATATTGAAGTGCTAGCAACAATCCCCAATTCTTTTCTACTTTAAAATACTTATTTTCATTTTGTTTCTTAGGAAAGTACCCTCCTGCTTTTTTTTGTATTCAATTCATCTTCTTGCAATAAGACTACACGTAATAAGTATTATTCACCATTTTAAGGGATTTAGCAAAAAGACTCATGATGTGGAGGTGCCAGTGTTGGACAGGGGTGGACAAAGTTAAAAATCACACAACACCAGGTTATAGTCCAACAGGTTTATTTGGAAGCACTAGTTTTCAGAGCGTTGCTCCTTCATCAGGATGCAACTACATGGTGAAGGAGCAACACTCCGAAAGCTGGTGCTTCCAAATAAAGCTGATGGACTATAACCTGGTGTTGTGTGATTTTTAGTAAAAAGAGTGGCTGACACCACTTCATTCATCAGGATTGCTTTCAGCTTCTTGAAAGTTATTTGGCACTCTTTTGACCATTTGCCTTTGCTTGCTTTTGCAATAAGGTTGTTGGGAGGAAGCCTTAATACCGTTGTTAGGCAAAAACGTTCAATAGAAGCCACAGAGTCGAAAAGATCTCATGATTTCTTAATTAATTTTAGGAATGGGAAATTCTGTCAAAGTCTTTATTTTCAGTCTTTTTGGCAACATTTGTCAATTTTCTATTATATGTCCTTGATAAGTTAACATTTCTTCTATAAATTCACTCTTATGCCATAAGAATTAGACAGGTTATTAATTAGTAACAGTTTATGAGAATCATGGCAGGAAAGTGGAGTTGAGGACAAGATGAGATCAGCCATGATCCTATTAAATGATGGAGCAGCTGTTTAAATCAAGCTCCCAATTGCTTTAACATGTTCTTCCCAGATGCTGGTTTATGAAAATATATTTCAGAAGTAAACCAATATAATTAACAACACTAAGTATGGATAGGTCATAATGTTTTGAAAGTTCCTGGATCATTATTTTAACCTAAATGGCATGATTCACCATTGATATAATCAATTTGATATAACAAGAGCAGATATCTCCTCAGTTCTTAACTTCAACTTGGTTTTCCAACCTCTCATCAATATATCAGTTTTAATAAAGAATGAAGCACTATCCATCAACACAATCTTCTAACCAATGAAATGTGTATGAATCTACTTTTGCTAACATATTTACTTTAATTTGTGTAGAATCCAGTTAACACATCAGTTTTGGAACTAATGCAATTGCAGAATTCCAATTGCTTTGACTCAGTTCAATCAAGTGATTTTCTGACATACGGAAGTGTTTTCATCTGAACTTATTTTTCTGAACTTAAACTGTTTTATTGGCGCAGATTCTCCCACACCCACACCATGTCTGGCTAACTTTTGCACCCTGGTTTATCGCGACAGATTTCCTTTTACTCCAGAGGTAACTTCACTAGATCCTTGTATGTTATTTCCACTAATGTGAGAAAATGAAACCTAACTATGCCATATTTTGGCTACGACCTGAAGGTGCTGGTGTTGGACTGGGGTGGACAAAGTTAAAAATCATACAAAGCTAGGTTATAGTCCAACAGGTTTATTTGGAAGCACTAGCTTTCAGAGCGCTGCTCGTTATCAGGTGGTTGTGGAGATTAAGATAATGCTCACAGAATCATGGAGATGTTATACATCTGCAGAAGCATGACTGAGAAATTGAAAAACCTGAACAACAAGTCGGAGGGGCGGAGCAAAAGGTTGTGACCTCGGAGGCTGCTGCCGAGTCAGCCGTGGGCCAGGTCCAGGCTCTCGAGCAGTGAGTCCCGACCTTGGAGGAGCACATTGACGACCTCGACAATCGGGGCCATCAAAAAAATATTCAGTTGCTGGGCCTTCCCGAACGGGAAAAGGAAGGCCAGCTCGCAGTTTTTTTGGAGCAATGGCTCCCTCAAATATTAAAGTTGGAGTCCAGACCAGACCAGAATAAGGTGGAGTGAGCCCACCAGGTTGCTATACGCAGGCCCGGGTCAGACCAGTGCCCCTGCCCAGTTCTGTTCCAGCTCCAATGTTATAGAGAGAAGCTAATGCTCCTGGAAGCCTCCAGAGTCCTGGGGAAGGATCCCCAGGCCATGATGTACAAGGGTTCCAGGATTATGTTATTCCAGGAATTTTCTCCAGCCGCAAGTCGAGGGCGTTCGATTAGGCGAAGAAGTGTCTGAGAGACCTAAATATCCAATACTCCTTGCGTTACCCGGCAACGCTCCACTTCAGCCATGAAGGATCCGTATACAGCTTTGGATCACCAGAGAAGGCTAAAGAATTCTTGGACTCTCTTAAATAGACAGTGATGGATAATGATTTTATTTCCCTCCCACCCCCCAGTTGCCCTTTTTAACTTCTCCATCCGTTTTTGTTCATTACCTTCTCCAAGGGTTTGGGAAGGGGGGGCTTATTTGTTATTCACTATGTGATTTTTTTGTTCACAGACCGTGCGGCTTATTTGATTTGTGTGGGAGGGGGGTTTGTTATTTTGTCCTACCTCTTTTTTAGAGTGGGGTTCTTTTCTTCTGTCATCTTATTTAGTTTTCTAATAATTGCTGGGATTGTAACTTTGTAGTTTTATATATTTATAATTTGTATTATGCTTGCTAAACACACCTAGATGTTGGTGTTAGGTGGGGGGGAGGTGGGTCACTCACTTTCAACTTTGTTTTTATAGAACACTCGAATTTGTCTACTCCATTTTCTAATGCCTGGGTCAAGGGAAGGGCACTAGTTAGGAGAGGTTACGGTAGGGTTATTGACAGGTAGTTACATCCCCTGGGAGCAAGGGGGAAAGTCTCCTTTCAAATGTGTTTTGTATCGTTTTCTTTACTTAGGAATAGTTTATAATTGTGTTGGTGTAAATGTCTTAAAGAATTTTTGCTTTTGTGAATTTTCCATAATCTTTACTCAGGGTGTTTTGGATGGGGTTCTTCCTCCTGGGGGGTCTCGGGCTTGCCAGGATGATCATGGCTAGCCATTCGCTTAGGTGGTTCACCTGGAATATCAAGGGGAGTAATTCACCAATCAAAAGGAAGAAGATATTATCAAACCTCAAAAAAGAAAGGGTTGATATAGCTCTCTTACAGGAGACGCACTTAAAATTACAACAGGGTGGATTTGACCAGGCCTTTTTCTGATCTTTTAGTTCAAAAAGTAGGGGAGTAGTCATTCTCATTCGTAATAATCTTCCTTTCAAAATCTTAAACCAGATAAAAGACGAATCTGGATTAAAGCCCTAATAAATGGAGAGGAGTATGGGATTTTGAATCTTTATTGCCCCCCCCCCCCCAGCACACCCCTTCAAATTTGTAATGGAGGCGTTCTCCAAGTTGATGGCTTTTGGGGCCCCCCATTCAATTATAGGAGGAGATTTTAATTATATTAAAATACTTCCTCTGATGTTGCTCAGACTGACGTTATGTAAACTACACGGCTGGCTTGGTTTTTTTATTTGGAATTATAGATGACCCCTTATCCAATTAGAAAAGCTGCAGCTTCCACAAGCAAGAGGAGGACTGAATTTTCCAGACTTTAGGAGGTGTCAGTTGAGTTCTTTACTATGCTATATAGCTGACTGGGTCCCTGTGACACACAATCAATTTGGTTAGACACTGAGACCTCCCAAGCAAAGTGTCCCCTCATCATTCTTTTATTTTTAGATAAGGTGAGAGCTATTATGGACTATTGTAAAAACCCTATTGTATTAAATACAATTAAAGCCTGGAGGATAATGTGGCAAGATGAGGGTAACCTACAAAAAACCTCTCTTTATACTCCTATAGTGGGAGCATCGGGTTTTCAGCCAGGGCAGACAGATGCTACATTTAAAACTTGGAGGTCCAGAGATGGCTCCTGCTTGGGGGATCTGTTCGATGGGGAGGTTATGATGTCTTTTGAGCAGTTGCACCAGAAGTTTGGACTACCTAATGGAGACTTTTTCGGTATTTCCAAATACGAGATAATATACAGAAGAAGACCACTTTATTAGACAGTCCCTACAAATCGGATAAGGAGAGAAGAGTGCTATGGCCAATGGGTCCACCCTCGGTGAGTACTCTTTATCACTCATCACATAATGAGGGTTAGAAAGACATGGAACGACTGCCTAAAACATGGAACCAGGAATTGGGGTTAGAAATCCCTCTAGAAATGTGGGAGGACATCTGGGAAAATGCCAGAAAGATCTCTATTTGTAATAGAACCCAAGCCATTCGATTAAAGATACTCCATAGGGCTCATCTAGCACCTGAACGACTGGCAAAATTTAGGTTAGGAACATCCCCAATATGTCCTAAATGTGAAATAGAAGTGGGCACTCTCACACACTGTTTGTGGACATGTCACAAGGTCCGCAAATACTGGGGCAGAGTAGCGAATGCTCTGACAGAAATCTTGGGAATGGAGATTAGATTGGATCCAGTGTCTCTTCTGGGCTTTTCAAATTTGCCCTCCCTGGATGTGCATGGGATGAAGCTATTTTCCATTCTCTCTTTTTGTGCAAGGAAAAATATCTTAGTGAATTGGGTAGCTGAGGGCCCTCCAGGACTTTCAAATTAGCACAGGTTAATCATGGAACATACCCCCCTTGACTTCCTCACAAATTTGGTGCACCAAAAAACTGAATTATTCTGTAAAATATGGCAGCCCTTTCTGAACTATATTGATACAGATATTTCGGCCATATTGTCAGGGGCTTTTGTCTAGCTGTGGTAGGGATTCTGGCTGGTCCGGGGGCCCCCGGGAGGAGGAATCCCATATAAATATGGGTTTTATTATGACTTGATGTTAATTCATTTTGAGTATGTACTTAATTATTTAATTATCCTGTTATTTTTCACTATTAATGTAGAATATCCTATTTTATGTTTTGGTTATTTGTAGGATAGATTAGTAGTTAGTTGTTTTTTTTCTTTTTTGTGTTTTGGTTATTATTTATTTCTTTTATATATATTTAATTGTATATTAGTGTTTATATTTGTTTGTATTACTTTGTAATATTGTAAACAAATGTTAAAAATATTTCCTTTTTTTTCAATAAAAATATCTATATAAGAACTTCCATCTTTTATAATTTGGAGATGCTGGTGTTTGACTGGGGTGTACAAAGTTAAAAATCACACAACACCAGGTTATAGTCCAACAGGTTTAGTTGGAAGCATGAGCTTTCAGAGCGCTGCTCCTTCATCAGGTGGTTGTGGAGGACACAGTTGTAAGACACAGAATTTATAGCGAAAGTTTACAGTGTGATGTAACTGAAATTATACATTGAAAAATACCTTGATTGTTTGTTAAGTCTCTCATCTGTTAGAGTGACCGTGTTAGTTTTACTTCTTTCATATGTAAATCGCAAAACTTATTTTAAAAGTTACATTTTCAGGTGAACTTTAACAATTGGTGTCAGCCCAGATAATGTGTTGAAGGTGTTCAGCCCCCTGTGTGCTGTTGTCTATGCCATAATGTTTAGACTGATTCTACTCTAAAAGATGAGTTAACAGAATCTTACATAGATTCATGCAGTTTTTGAGCAACGTACAATGTAACTCTGCAAGTACAAATTCACCCCACAAATGTATATGTGTGTGTATGTGTGGAGTGAGGGGTTGTGAGTGTCTGAGAGAGAGAGTGTATATGCGTGCGTGTGAGGGTAAAGGAGTCTAAGTCTGTGAGAAGGTGTATGAGTGAGTGTGGGGGGGTGTGTGTCTGTAGGAGTGTGTGTCTGTGTGTTTAGGAGTATCTCTGTGTGTGTTTGTATGTGTCTGTGTGTATGTATAGTGCAATGGTGGTCACCTGTAATGTGACATGAACCCAAGGTCTCAGTTAAGGACATCCTTATGGGTACCAAACTTAGCTATCAGACTCATCCACTTTTCACTGCTGCCTGTCCCGAAGTCCACCTTGGGGGACAGTCACCCGAAGGTCTGAGGTTGAATGTCCCAAATTGCTGAAGTGTTCTCCAACTGGGAGGCAACACTCCTGTCTGATGATTGTTGTGCGGTGTCCATTCATCTGTTGCCGTAGCCTCTGCTCGGTTTCACCAATGTACCATGCCTCAAGGCATCCTTGCCTGCAGCGTATGAGATAGACAACATTGGCTGATTTGCATGAGTGCCTGCCATATACACGGTAGGAGGTATCCCCACATATAATGGTGATATCCGTGTCCACACTCCGACAGGTCTTGCGGCGCCTACCGTGACAGGGCTGTATGGAGTTACCCTGAAAGCCGGGTAGTTTGCTACGAACAATGATCTGTTTGAGGTTTGGTGGTTGTTTAAAGGCGAGCATTGGAGGTGTGGGGAAGCTCTTGGCAAGGTACTCATCCTCACTGATAATGTGTTGCTGGCTGCGAAGAACGTGGTGTAGTTTTGGGGCTCCTGGGAAGTACTGGACAATGAAGGGTATCCTGTCGGTTGCAGCACGTGTCTATCTCCTGAGGAAGTCATTACGGTTCCCTGCAATGGCAAGTCAGATCTGGCGGTCGATGAGTTGAGCATCATACCCCGTTTTTATGAGGGCATCCCTGAGTACTTCCAGGTGCCCATCACGTTCTTCCTCATCAGAGCAGATCCGGTGTATGCGTAGGGCCTTTCCATAGGGGATGGCTGTTTTAATATATTTCAGGTGAAAGTTGGAGAAGTGTAGCATTGTGAGGTTGTCTGTGGGTTTGCGGTAGAGTATGGTGCTGAGGTGTCTATTGTTGTGAAGACGCATTTGTCCAAGAATGAGACAGATACTAGAGAATAGTCCATGGTGAGTTTGATGGTGGGATGACACTTGTTGATATCACTGTGTAGTTTTATCAGTGACTTCTCGCTATGGATCCAGAGAAGAAAATGTCATCAATGTGCCTGGTGTATAATGTTGGTTGGAGGTCCTGCGTAGAGAAGAAGTCTTGTTCGAACCTGTGCATGAAAATGTTGGCATATTGGGGTGCACGTTTGGTACCCATGGCTGTTCCATGTGTCTGGATGAATAACTGGTTGTCAAAGATGAAGACGTTGTGATCGAGGATAAAGCAGATGAGTTGTAGGACGTATTTGGAGATTTGCAGCTGTTGGTGTTGAGTACTGAGGCTGTTGCTGTGATGCCGTCATTGTGGGGTTGGTTGGTGTGGGTGTTCCAGAGATGTTCTCTGAAATGATCCTTCCCCTGCCACTGCAGGACGTGCACCACTCCCACTTCCTTCCCCTGCCACCGCAGGAAGTGCACCACTCCCAGCATCTCCCCTGCCACTGCAGGAAGTGCACCACTGACAGCACCTTTCCCTGCCAACACAGGAAGTGAAAAACATGTGCCCACACCTCCTCCCTCACCTCTGTCCAAGGCCCAAAGGATCCTTCCACATCCGACAGAAATTTACCTGTACCTCCACTAATGTCATCTATATCCGTTGCACCCGATGTGGTCTCCTCTACATCGAGGAGACAGGATGCCAACTTGCAGATCATCTCTGGGACACCCAACCAACCCCACCACCTCGTGGCTGAACACTTTAATTCCCTTCTCAATCCACCAAGGACATGCAAGTCCTGGGCGTCCTCCATCACCAAACCCTAAGCATTCAATGCCTGGAGGAAGAACGCCTCATCTTCTGCCTTGGGACCCTGCAACCACACAGAATTAATGTGCATTTCATCAGTTTCCTCATTCCCCCCCCTCCCCCTTATCCCAGTCCTAAGCCTTCAACTTGCCCCGCCCTCTTGACCTGACCATCACCCTTCCCATCTATCCGCTCCACCCTCCTGTCCACCCTAATACCTTCTCCCTCACCTTCATCAACCTATTGCATTCTCAGCTACCTTCCCCTCCACCCCACGCCCTCCCATTTATCTAAAAGTCCCCTTGGCCCACAAGCCTCATTCTTGATGAAGGACTTATGCCTGAAACGTTGATTCTCCTGCTCCTTGGATGCTGCCTGACCTGCTGTGCTTTTCCAGCACCACACTCTCAACTTTCATGAGGTGTTGCAGCCCAGCTGCAGCAGGAGAATTGCATTCAACAATAAATTTTTTTTTTACTGATGCATGGACTTCTGATATCTGTGTGCAGTATTGATTTCTAAAGCTGGAAGACAGTGCATCGGCACACCAAGTACCATGTGCGGACCAACTGTGTGGCTGTGCAGCTTTGAGGAAATATTGTCTGTAACCTCCACCACTACTGTCTGACCAGGAATCAATCCTGGTTCAATGCAAAATGGAGGAATGCATACCTGGAGCAGTATCAGGCTGCAAATGAGATGTCAACTTGGTAAAGCTGTAACATTGGACTACTTCGGGCGGCACAGTGGCACAGTGGTTAGCACTGCTGCCTCACAGCGCCAGAGACCTGGATTTGCACATTCTCCCCGTGTCTGCGTGGGTTTCCTCCGGGTGCTCCGATTTCCTCCCACAGTCAAAAAATGTGCAGGTTAGGTGAATTGGCCATGCTAAATTGCCCGTAGTGTTAGGGGTAGGGGTAAATGTAGGGAATAGGTCTGGGTGGGTTGCGCTTCGGCGGGTCGGTGTGGACTTGTTGGGCCAAAGGGCCTGTTTCCACACTGTAAGTAATCTAAGTAAAAAAGGAAAAGCAGCATGCAAAAGACAGGGAAATGAGATCCCATAGCCAACAGATTAGAGATACCAGACGTTAACAAATTCTATGTGATCCACGTGATATCAGTCATTGGATACTGGGCCCTGGTGACATTCCAGAATAGCACTGAAGACTGATGCTCTAGAACTGGTGGCACGCTGGCTCAGTGGTTAGCACTGCTGCCTCACAGCACCAGGGTCCTGGTCTTTGTGGAGTTTGAACATTCTCCCTGTGTCTGTGTGGGTTTCCTCCACAAGTCAGGTGAATTGGCCATGCTAAATTGCCCACAGCATTAGTCAGGGGTAAATATAGGGTAGGGGAATGGGTTTGGGTGGGTTTCTCTTCAGAGGAGCAGTATGGGCTTGTTGGGCCGAAGGGCCTGTTTCCACACTGTAGAGAATCTAAAAAACAGCTCTAACCAAGCTGTTCTAGTAGAGAGATAACACTGAGAGTTCCTGACAATGTGAAAAATTGCCCAGGTATTTCTTGTGCACAAAAAACTGGGGACACATCCAACCTGGCCAATTACTGCCCTACCTGTCTACTCTTAATGGTAAAGTGTGAGAAGCAAATAATCTAATCATCATCCCGAGTCATTCAGTGGAATTAACATCACTGCAATCCCCGCTACCCACACCCTGGACATTGCCATTGACCAGAAATTGAGTTGTCGCCATATAAATACTCGGCTACAAGACCAGATCAGCGGCCAGGAATCATTAGACAAGCAACTTCTCATTTCTTCCCAGTATCTCTCTGCCATCTATAAAGCCCAAGGAAGAATATGGTGGATTATTCCCTAATTGCCTGGATGAGTGCAGCTTCAACAATACTCAAGAAGCTCAAAACCATCCAGGCCAAAGATTCTTGCTTGATTGCCATAACATCCATCACTTTCAACTTGCACTCCCTTCACTATCAACAAACAATGGCCAGCTGTGTGTATCGGCTACAAATCACACATCAAGTGTTCTCCAATAGCACCTTCCATTGCAGAATTACATTTTATTTTGCTCAAAAACTGCATGAATCTATGTAAGATTCAATAAATCCATTTTTAAAAATTAGAATCAGTCTGAACAGACAGCCTCACACCTTAAATGCATTATCTGAGCCGACATGACACCAGTTGTTAAAGTTCACTTGAGAATGTAACTTTTAAAAATGTTGTGATTTACATATGAAAGAACTGAAACAACATGTTCATTCTAAAAGATGAGAGACTTAACATACAATCCAGGTCTTTTTCAATATATAATTTCAGTTACATCACACTGTAAACTTTTGCGATAAATTCTGTGTCTTACGACCTCATACTCCACAACAACCTGATGACGGAGCGCTCCGAAAGCTAATGTTTCCAAATAAACCTGTTGGACTACAACCTGGTGTTGTGTGATTTTTAACTTTGTATACCCCAGTCCAAAACCAGCATCTCCAACGCATGTCTAACAGCACTGTTTGTGTCTTTACACTTCAAGGACTGCAGCAGTTCAAGAAGGCTGTTCACCACTCTATATGCAGGTGGACTGGGTGAATAGTGTTGCCGATGGATCCAAAGAAAGGGAATTCATGGAATGCTTATAGGATGGTTTTTTGGAACAACTTGTGATTGAGCCCACAAGGGCTATTCTGGACTTAGTGCTATGTAATGAGCCAGACTTTATAAAAGATCTTAAAATAAGGGAACACCTAGGAGGCAGCGATCATAATATGATAGAGTTCATTCTGCAGTTTTAAAGACAGACGGCAAAATCGGTTGTAATGGTGTTACAGTTAAATAAAGGTAATTACAGGGGCACAAGAGAGAAACTGACGAAAATCGACTGGAAGCAGAGCCTAGTGGGGAAGACAGTAGAGCAACAATGGCAAGAGTTTCTGGGTGAAATTGAGGACACAGTGCAGAGGTTCATCCCAAAGAAAAGAAAGATTATCTGGGGAGGGGTTAGACAGCCATGGCTGACAAAGGAAGTCAGGAAATGTGTCAAAGAAAAAGAGAGAACCTATAAAGTGGCCAAGAGCACTGGGAAATCAGAAGATTGGGAAGACTACAAAAACAAACAGAGGGTAACAAAGAAAGAAATAAAGAAGGAGAGAATCAAATATGAAAGTAGGCTAGCCAGTAATATTAGAAATGACAGTTAAAGTTTCTTTCAATACATAAGAAACAAATGAGAGGCAAAAGTAGAAATTGGGCAGCTCCAAATTGATGCTGGAAGGCTAGTGCTGGGAGATAAGGAAATAGCTAAAGATCTTAATAAGTATATTGTGCCAGTCTTCACAGTGGAAGACATGAGTAATGTCCCAACAATGAAGGAGAGTCGGGGGTAGAGCTGAGTATGGTAGCCATTACAAAAGAGAAAGTTCTAGAAAAGCTAAAAGGTCTAAAAATCGATAAATCTCCTGGCCCCGATGGGCTGCATCCTAGAATTCTGAGGGACGCAGCTGAGGAAATAGCAGAGGTGTTGGTGTGATCTTTGAAAAATCACTGCAGTCAGGAAAAAGCCCAGATGATTGGAAAATCGCTGTTTTAACTCCCTTGTTAAAGAAAGGATCAAGACAAAAGATGGAAAACTATAGGCCGATCAGCCGAACCTCGGTTGTAGGTAAAATTCAAGAATCCATCGATTTGAAATTTCCAAATTCTTGGAAGTGCAAAGTCAGATTAGAGCAAGTCAGCATGGATTTAATAAGGGGGGGTCATGCCTGACAAACCTGTTAGAATTCTTTGAAGAGAGTCGGGAATTGAACCCGGGTCTACAGGCGCTGTGAGGCAGCAGTGCTAACCACTGGGCCACCGTGCCGCCCACCATTTAATAAGGGGGGGTCATGCCTGACAAACCTGTTAGAATTCTTTGAAGAGGTAACATGTAGGTTAGACTAGGGAAACCCAGTGGATGTCATCTATCTAGACTTCCAAAAGGCTTTTGATAAGGTCCCTCATGGAAGGCTGCTGAATAAGGTGAGGGCCCATGGTGTTCAAGATGAGCTACTGGCATGGAGTGGGGATTGGCTGTCTGACAGAAGGCAGAGAGTTGGGATAAAAGGTTCTTTTTTTGGAATGGCAGCAGGTGACTAGTGGGGTTCTGCAGGTTTCAGTGTTGGGGCCGCAGCTGTTCACTTTATATATTAATGATCTAGATGAAGGGACAGGGGCATTCTGGCGAAGTTTGCCGATGATACAAAGTTAGGTGGATAGGCAGGTAGTACTGAGGAGGTGGGGAGGTTGAAGAAAGATTTAGATAGTTTAGGAGAGTGGTCCAGGAAATGGCTGATGAAATTCAACATGAGCAAGTGTGAGGTCTTGCACTTTGGAAAAAAGAAAACAGGCATGGGCTATTTTTTAAGCGGTGAGAAAATTCATAAAACCAACTTACAAAGGGATCTGGGAGTGTTAGTCCAGGATTCTCTAAAGGTTGATTTGCAGGTTGAGTCCGTGATTAAGAAAGCGAATGTAATGTTGTTATTTATCTCAAGAGGGTTGGAATATAAAAGCACCAATGTGCTTCTGAGACTTTATGAAGCTCTAGTTAGGCCCGATTTGGAATACTGTGTTCAATTTTGGGCCCCACACCTCAGGAAGGACTTAGTGGCTCTGGAGCGTGTCCAGCGGAGATTCACACAGATGATCCCTGGAATGGTAGGCTGAACATATGATGATTGGCTGAGGATCCTGGGATTGTATTCATTAGAGTTTAGAAGGTTGAGGGGAGATCTAATACAATCTTACAAGATAATGCATGGCTTAGAAAGGGTGGACGCTGGGAAGTTGTTTCTGTTAGGCAGGGAGACTAGGACCCGTGGGCATAGCCTTAAAATTAGAGGGGGTCAATTTAGAAAGGAAATGAGGAGACATTTCTTCAGCCAGAGAGTGGTGGGCCTGTGGAATTAATTGCCGGGACGTTGGGTGTCTTCAAGGCAGAGATTGATAAATTCTTGATCTCGCAAGAATTAAAGGACTGCGGGGAGAATGCGGGTAAGTGGAATCGAAACACCCATCAGCCATGATTAAATGGCAGAGTGGACTTGATGGGCCGAATGGCCTTGCTTCCTATCCTATGTCTTACTACCTTGTCCAGGGCAATTAGTGATAGGTAATAAATAACCTGGCACAACCCACAATGCCCTCATCCCATGAGCATTTTTTTAAAAAATGCCTCCATCTTTTAAAAAAAAGATTCTGCTACTTATTATCTGCTTAACCTTAACCCTAGCTAATGGACTTTGATTTGTCATTGCTCTATTCACTACACACAAAGGACATTAAGTTACATTTTGAATGTATATAGCATGAAGTAATAAATATGTATTCTCTGCTCAGTCTCTTCATCAAAACGTCTGCTTTCAATGCCCTTTCTGGAGGAAAGATTTTGTCTTACTCCAGACAAGGAGTTTGAGTAGCTCCTGTATCCCTTAAAATTGTTATCATTGCAGCCGTATAAGTTGAGGAGTAAGGGTTTACTTTTTAACTTGACAAAAATCTTATACATTTTATGTCTGCCTTATTCACCACTCCTGCACTCACAGAAGTGTTTGCCATCAGTATCATGGTTGTAGTTAAAACTACAATTTGAACTGTTATGTTTCCATGCTGGGTTTTATTTTTCAGAATCATTCACATGAACGCCAATAAACCCGATAGTCTCCCATGCAACTTGCAGCAATCAGAACAAGAATGTTCCACTTTATTACAACAGAAAAAGTTTGATGTTCAATTTTCACCTCCACTCTCAGTACTTCCATTTTCAGCCTGAGATGGAATTCTTGGGGGATCACAGCTGTTCTTTCTTTACTCTGGATACTTGCCTTATTTCCATCTTCCTTGGGTTTATGGTGATGATGGACAAAAAGTTAGATGACATGGATCCGCTTATAATTGTCACCATCTCCACTGCTGATGTTACAAATCTCTGGTCGTCAAAATGATTTGTAGGAGTTTTAGCATCTACTGCTATTGCCTGCGTCGAACAGTCAACATTACCTTGCTTTATCCATTCAAATTCAACGTAGGTCTTTCAAGGTTATTTCCTTATGTCTCACAACCTTTGCCTGTTATGCTTCAAGAACAACCTCATATGTACCGAGAATATATTTTTTAGTGCATCACAATCCATAAACACATCTTTTGAATGTGAGAATTCTCTACCTGTCAACCAACCTTGCATGAGCAGTGACTAATTTTCCTTCTGCCACTCAATTTGTTTTGCTATTTTTTTGAATGAAATAAAGCATGTCTCCACATCCTTTAACTGTCCTTTAACACAAATATGTATTTGCAATAATACCCTTTCTGACTAACGAAATGGATGATCTCTCACCTTCTGCAGTGAATTTTATCTGCCATACATCTATTGTTCCACTAACTTATATTCTCTTCTCTCTACTTACTATATTCACAAGTTTTATATCATCTACACTTTTAAGATAATGATTCCTATAAGATTTCCTGCCTTCAGCATTTTTCCTTTGATACTTTGAAGAGCTATCTTCATTCCAAACTGATTTGGTAAGTTAGTGATTTTGGTTGAGGAAGGAATGTTGTCTAAGGCAGCAAAGGAACATTCCATGGAATTGTTTCCATCAGCCTTGGTTTTCATAAAATCTTGGTTTGCTGTTTCATATCCAAAAGGCAACCCAACAGGTTAATTAATCTTAGCTGAATCTCTTAAGTCACTAAAATCTTACCAAACCATAAAGTTCCTCTTTCATTGGACAGAGAGAGAACTGGTGGTGGGTTTAACGTAAGGGTCACCATGCCTCAGGTTAGGGAGAAGTTGAAAAAGAGAACGCTTCATGATAATCTCAGCTAGTGCAGGAATCAAATCCACACTGTTTACATCACTTTGCATCATAAATTAGCCATCCAGCTAACTGAGCTAACTAATCCCCACCCAAAGCATATGTTCACTACCGTGATGCTACTGTCTAATATTTATAATATTAATGCTTTTTTTACAATTCCAGTTTGATACTATTCAAGCTATATTCATCATCATCATTATCATTGGTCTCTTGCAGATAAGGATGACTCCCTTCCACTCTCATGGTAAGTCCGTGGGTGACTGCACAGACCAATACAGCCACCACAGGCTCTGTTACACTTGGTGGTCACAGGAAGGGATGGTTGGGGTATTGGTGTAGCAGTGCGCTCCTTCCATTGTTTTTGTCTGATTTTTGCCTTTTCCAGATGGCAAGTCTCAAGGTGCATGATGTCTTCCCGGATGCTCTTCCTCCACTTTGGCCGGTCTTGAGTCAGTGATTCCCAGGTGTCTGTGGGAATGCCACACTTCACCAATGAGGCTTTGAGGGTATCACTGAAGTGCACCCTCTGTCCACCTTGAGGTATCTACTCTGGACAGCCCACGTCTCAGAGCCATATAGGAGGACGGGAACCACCACGGCTCTGTAAACCATGATCTTGGTGTTAGATCTGATGTTGTTGTCCTTAAATATCCTTTTCCTCAGGTGGCCAAGGCTGCATTGGCACACTGGAGGCAGTGCTGGATCTTGATCTGCTTTGGCTGACAGGACACACCCCAGGTATTGGAAATAGTCAAAGTTCTCTAAGACTTTTCCATGAACTTTGATGTTCAGGGGCTTACTTCACAATGCCCGGCCTGGTTGTTGGAGGACCTTCATCTTGTGGATGTTCAGGGTGAGACCCACACTGTAATATGCCTCCATAAAGGTGCTGACAATAGTCTACATTTATAATAGGGCCGTGGCATACAAATAAATCAAAAGTTAATAATTCCTGACCTTTACTGAATCTGTTAATATTAGTATTAAAGTCCATCTCAGTTTAGCTAACTTCTAATTCTCTCTTTGGCAGCAGAATGTCTAGTCATAAAAGGCTGAGGGTCAAAGCGTGAGCCATCTTTATTTGTTGTTGTAATAAACTTAATGTATTGCAAAACGAGAAATCAAGCTTTAACATTGTAATTCTACTAGATTGTTTGCGTCAAGTACTATTGCTGATAAGGCATGATGGACAAAATCTATACTGTAATCCATACTCTTACAATGTATAATGCATTGATGTACCATGAAACCACAGACTACCTACAATTCTTTTGGTGCCAGAACTAACATACTGTGTCTCATAAAGAGAAGTTCGATTTAATCTAAATGGTTTCTCTGTAGAAATATTATACATCATTATTTAAAGTAAAAGCTCTTAAGCTCTTATCTTGCCTGTATTGATTCCACACTGAGAAACTGTATGCAATGTATTTCCTTTGCTTCTCAAGTCAACTGTAGCTTCCAAATTGTTATGGATTTTCATTTGTGTAAGTCTTAAGAGGTTTACAGTAGTGATAAAGTCCCTTCTGCCCATCAAATCTGTGCCAGTCAAGAACAACCACAGTAAATATTCTAAGTTATTTTGATGATATTAGCTGAGGGGTGCACAACTTGAAAATAGTAAGTGAAAATAGTTTGGTCTTCAGTAAGATTAGTACCTGTGTTCTCTTGGAGTTTGAGGTATAAGGACAGGGAAATGTTTAGTTTTATAAGAACGGCAGAAACTGGGTGGGCAGAAAGATAAGTTCAGAGAGCCAGCAAAACACAATTTGTTCCTGATTCCAGCAGAGGCTTCTGTATATGTGGCTCAGAGACACTTTCAAAGTTTCCAAGACAGAAAAGACATAATAATTATCATTTAGCAAGTGTCATTCTTAATTCCAGCTGGCCTGATTACACATAGGAATGAAGATCTTATCTCTATTTATTTGAGATTGATAATATTATTGTTTGAATGAGACCTGATCTCCCAGAATGAACATTAAAGATCTGTCAATACACTTTTGAAGTAGACCAGAAGAGTTCACCCAATTGATGTGGTCAATATTTATCCTCAGTCAACATCACTCAAAACAATATGTTTCAGTGAAAAGTGCATTGGCCGATAAGTGGAAGGAAGTGCACTTTTCCCATTTTTTTCCTTGAAGTTCAACATCAAGAAGACCAGGATTTCAAAAGCTTTCAGAATGGTGAATTTTGATAATATTCACAAATGATGTTACAGGGAAAACCATAAGCTTCAGGACAGGCAGCAGCGAAAAGTGGCTGAGAAGAGGCTGAAAGCTAAGACCAATACCGATAGGGAGGGCCTCAACCAAGGCCTTGGATTCATGTCACACTACAGGGACCACCAGTAAGTTCACAGATGATGTGAAAATTGATGAGGTGGTAAATAGTGAGGAGGGTAGCCTTAAAGTACAGGAGGATATCGAAGGGCTGATCAGATGGGTGGATCAGTGGCAAAAAGAATTCAATCTGGAAAAATGTGAGGTGACATACTTGATAGGACAAACAAGGCAATGTTCCTTGAAGCAGCAGGGATCAGAGGAACCTTGGTGAGCATTTCTGCCACTCCCTTGAGATAGCAGGACAAGTAGATATAGCGGTTCAGCAGGCAGAAAGGATACTTTCTTTTATAAGCCAAGACATAGATTTTAACAGCAGGGAGTTTATGCTGGAGTCATATAAAAAGTTGGTTATGCCACAACTAGAGTATCCATGCCTTTATATAACTTATAATCTAAATATTTTCAGTATAAAAATGCTGTTTGCAATTTTAATGTTCAATTTTTGGATTTTGGAAGAAAATAATGATATATGTTCCCATGTATTCTATGGATCAGTATTGTGCTGAATTTCTCTGTGTTTTGCTTTAATCTACAGGAAACTTCAAACTGAAAATGAATATATGTCTACTCCTTTTTGAAATTAATAAAGCTTTCTTTTGGAGAATTCATAGAGAACATATCTCTCTTGTCATAGACTATTCAAAGGAGGTGGGTAAATGTGCCTGTATAGTTATTGAATAAATATATTAGATAAACCAAGTACATTGCAAATGCCAAATTTAAATTCACCTTATTAAAGTATGTACACTTGGTTGGTATTCAATAATCAAATATGTTTATTTGTTCAATAATTTTGTATTGATTCTACCAGAGCCAAAATGCCTTCATTGTGGCCACTTTTTTATCTGATTTTCTCTGAGCAAATAGCCTTTCCATCAAGATGAAAATGGTAGAAATGGTTGGAAACTGAAAGCATTCCCATTACCACCCCACCCCATTACCCCTCAGCCATGCTAATTCCCATTGCAGTGGACGCAGCAATGGAGTTGGCTTCTGATTTGTGTATGTACAGTTTATAAAGGCAGCTATCCTTTAGGCATGATTTCAGTGAGCTAAGTGCCTGAAACAAAAGGTGTGCAGATTAGACAATATAACATTAGGTTTGAATCTTGTGGATTCACTTGGATAATGTCTTAGGATGGTATTAAGGCAGACAAATAACCAATCAGGTGGAGGTAAAGAGAAGTAAGGAACTTTTTCAGAAAGGTAAGGCATGCTTTGAGAGAAATCAGTTGCCTTTTGGGATTGTTAATGTAGGCATGCTTGTGTGCAAAATGTCCATCAATAAAGTGTCAAAGAACTGTCAAAACTGTCAAAGCAACTGTCAAGACTATCTTTAACTCTTTGCATTTTATTTGAAAAATAGCTATGGAGAGTTAATAAATATGTTTTCTATTTCATGTTTTCGGTTGACTTAGCTTCAGGATTGTTGTTACTGAATTAGCCTTCAGAAATGAGATAACAAGAATCCAGAGAAAGTGTCTGCCTGTCAGGGTGAAAGGGAAGGCTAGTAGGTATAGGGAATACTGGATGACTAAAGAAATTGAGGGTTTGGTTAAGAAAACGAAGGAAGCATATATCAGGTATAGACAGGATAGATCAAGTGAATCCTTAGAAGAGTATAAAGAAAGTAGGAGTACACTTAAGAGGGAAATCAGGAGGGCAAAACGGGGACATGAGATAGCTTTGGCATATAGAATTAAGAAGAATCCAAAGGGATTTTACAAATATATTAAGGACAAAAGGATAACTACGGAGAGAATAGGGCCCTTCAAAGATCAGCAAGGCGGCCTTTGTGTGGAGCCATAGAAAATGGGGGAGATACTAAATGAATATTTTTGCATCAGTATTTACTGTGGAAAAGGATATGGAAGATAAAGACTGTAGGGAAATAGATGGTGACATCTTGCAACATTCAAAATTTACCCTCCATCTCATAAGTGTACATTGATGGGTAGTTTGAGGGCCAGACATCAATGTGGGTCTTGGCTGCCTCACTGGCAGCAGCCATCAGGCAAGTCCCTGAATACAGTCTGTGGCAGGTTCTGTCCATCTGGCTAGTCCTGTAATCAGCTGTGAAATCAGGGGAAAGCCCCTGCTCCTCATAGCTCTGCAATGTTTTTTTCCTAATAAATCAGCTTTTACACTTAAATGGCATTGACCACTATAGGAGCAACTGAAGAATCTGCTGGGGCAGATCAGCTTATTACTGAATGATCTTGGAAAACATCCGTTAACAGACACTCAATAATATATTCAAGGGACTAATTCCTATCTTAGGCAGCTGCATAGAAAAACTTCTTCCTATCGGAAAGATGTTGTGAAACTTGAAAGGGTTCAGAAAAGATTTACAAGGATGTTGCCAGGGTTGGAGGATCTGAGCTGCAGGGAGAGACTGAACAGGCTGGGGCTGTTTTCCCTGGAGCGTCAGAGGCTGAGGGGTGACCTTATAGAGGTTTACAAAATTATGAGGGGCATGGATAGGATAAATAGACAATGTCTTTTCCCTAGGATTGAGGAGTCCAGAACTAGAGGGCATAGATTTAGGGTGAGAGGGAAAAGATATAAAAGAGACCTAAGAGGCAACTTTTTCACGCAGAGGGTGGTACATGTATGGAATGAGCAGCCAGTGGATGTGGTGGAGGCTGGTACAACTGAACATTTAAGAGGCATTTGGATGGGTATATGAATAGGAAGGGTTTGGAGGGATGTGGGCTGGGTGCTGGCAGGTGGGACTAAATTGGGTTTGGATATCTGGTCGGCATGGACGGGTTGGACCGAAGGGTCTGTTTCCATGCTGTACATCTCTATGACTCTATAACACTGCTTTGCTGATTTTACAAGGATCTATTTTCACAGTGGGGTGTCTTCCATTGGAGAGTTCAATTGCCAACTGTAAATTGTTTGGACACTTTTATGTGCAACTATGAATGTCAATGCTTGTTGCCATTGAATAGACATCTTTTTTTATAAGACTTCATTAAGATGAAGGCATTTTGATATAGTAGATGTTATTTCACAGATGAGAGGATCTTTTAATATAATGAAGCCTGCAATAAATTTAATTTGTTTAATTAAACATTATATTTTTCCTCTGCATCACTCCTGCGGCTTGCCTATGGTGAATACCAGTTGGCATGGTAAGTGAAAGGACAAAGGGCAGGGGTAGGATTTGCATGAGATAACACAAAGTTGGCATAGGGGCTGTAAAGGATCAAAGGTTGGTAGAGCAGCATAGTTTGGCTTGAAGGTGTGGCGAGCCTTGGAAGAAAGTACAGGCAACTAGGCATCATGTGTCTGCAGGAATGGAGAAGAGCAAGAGCGTTGGCACTGAGAGGAGTGAAGGGTGATGACTGGAGAGATGTTTTGCATGTTAATTAATATGCTATGTTTTTAATTCACTCACTTCGAGAGTAAGAACAGGCATAATGGGCTGAATGGTCTCCTTCAGGGCTGTAATGTTTCTGCAGTTCTGTGCGTTTTTATTTTTAAACTTTAGGCACAATGTTGGATCCCTAAGACAAGATGTCTGCCTGTCCCATATCCACACTGCGCACCATGCTAACGTCTTTCTGTTTTGTCAACCTGAAAATGGGACATTTCGGTATTTTTAAATGTTGAGAGTTTCGCCATGTCTGCGTAACTGATCTGGGAATGAAACATTGGGATTTATTCAGAGCACTGTAGATTTAATGGTATAAGTACTGAAAAATTAGTATAAATATGTGCTGGAAAGTATCTTCTGCAAAGCAAAATGTAGCCCTAATTCAGGAATGCAGTATATCATGTGGAAGAGACTTGAAGAATAATGATTTTTAAGAACAATATTCTCTCTTGTCCAAAGCTATAGCTCATTCAGTGCAATGGTACAGTTATATGAAATTGGCTCATCAAAAATATATGTGTGTGAAGGAAAAACATCACACAATACTTATAAATCTTTTAAAACTATTCTTTGCTTATTTGTGCAAATGGAAATAAGTGAATTGCTGTCTACTCTTTGTAATTATGTCACTGACTTTGTGTCTTAATCAGTAATTTAGTAAGGAATAGCTTATAAAACATTTGGTGCGAGCTCACATTAATTGCTAGTTTCAATTTTTCTCCTTAGCTCAGTCCCAGCAGATTTCTATTCTTGCTTATTATCACCCTGAGGGCTTCTTCCTCTCTGTCACCAGTATACATTGATGTTGATTTATGACTTACACTAACTTCTGTCACAGTTTCAACTCTCAGTTGTATCAGTGTTCTTCCAATTATTCTTGTTCATTCTTAGGACTTTTTAGGACTGCCCATTCTCTAAAATGAACTCATCATACTTGGCTCTGGGCTATGTATATGTACCATATGTATATTTTCAAGTAACTTATTCTCGCCCTCACTGGAGAACTCAAATTTATATACTGTGAACAGGTGAAACAATTGCTTTCTAGTATCACCGAGTACTTTACAATTTGATTTAACTGCTGTGCTGCTATATACTCTATGTCATTGAGACACTGTATGGAGGTCAATTTTCTGTTTGTGGTAAACTAAAGATTTTATGCTTAAGCTTTATGGCAGTAGTACTCTTAAAAATCTATATTGTCTCCTTAGTATTGAAGATTTCTCTTCCTGTTAGGACCTTAAAAAACATTTGCTGTTAATGCCTGCCAGCATTATATTAGAGAAAGCTTGTTTGCAAGCATTATACAAGGATGATCTTCCTGTTGAAATCTCTGTGGATAGATTAACGTTTCCAAGAACATATTCAGCAAATTGAACTCAACCATATGAGTGAACTGAACTAATCATCAGAGGATGATATCTTGAGTGGCTTCTATTGGAGATTCATTAACTCAGACACTTCAGCTCAATAACTCCTTCCAAACAATTCCAAGAGTATTGACTTTTGGGTATAAGAACATCAAAGAATATAAGAGTCTTGTTAGGGTCTTCATTATTCCTGCAGTTCACAATCTCCCATCTTTTACATGGAGCCATTGTACCCACCTGGTCAGAACCTGGTTATGTAAACTGTCTAATACTGTGCACCTTGGAATGTTAAACAATCAACAGTGCACTATACATTCAGTCATCAGATAAGGGAGTTGGATTTTGTGAAGCCTATTGCAAAGGGCAAGATAGCAACCAGGAACAGACAATTGCATGGGATGGCACATGTCAAACTCCTTGTGGTGGGAAATATGTGATTAGGTTATCAAGGTGACAAAAGTGTAGCCTCACCTGTTTACATCAGGCAGACCAATGGTATGCATAACAGACAACTTGAATTTAATTTAAATGTATTAGGATGCGACGTATTCCCAACTCCCAGTTTAGTGAAGCTTCTACTTGTTTCTTATGTCTTCAACAACCTGCTCAGTGAAAGTGGGTGACTTACTTATGGCTTCCTTGACTCACTGTGAGAATCCTTTGAACTTCCAGGAGACAGAGTCACAGGCATGTGATTGAATTTGGAAAGGCAGCTTGCTGAGAGCTGATCAGGCAGAAAATTCAGAACCCCAAAGCACTGCGGTCAAAACTTAAAGAGAAAGTGCACAACTGAGATGCAAAGGGATGGCACCACATCTGAGTCCTTAAGGAGAGTAAAATTATAGATAAACTGAACATTATTTAAGTAAAGAAAGACAAGACAGGAATGTGGGTGCCATTGTGCAGAATCACATTGGCCAACATTTCCAATGGCCTGACAGTGTTTTTCCAGCTGAGATATCATCCAGGAACTACGATCCATCATCCATGACCAGACCTTCATATCCATCGACCCTCTCTCAGACATCATGACCTTCTTTGATTTTTAATTTGTCATGTCTAGTATCGGCAGTTCCCTTGGAAACAGAAGATCATAGCAACATAGCTAAGAAGCTAGAGTAGGCCATTTGGCTCTTCAAATGGTCCATCATTCATTAAGATCATGGCTGATCTGATTGTGGTCACAACTCTGCTTTCTTGTTTGTCCCCATAAACCTTGAGTTCCACGTCTACCAAAAATCTGACTAAATCAGCTGAGAATGAATTTAAAGGCTAAGCCTTGAGTACCTTCTGGAGAAGAGAATTTCCCTCTTAAACAGCCATCTCAGAGAAGAAGAAAGATCTCCCCATCTTTGTCTTAAAAAGGATTCTCATTCTTAAACTGAAACCTCTAGTTTTTCTATCCTCCACAAAAGGAAACATTCTCCTTGTATCCATCCTACCCAAGATTTCATATGTTTCGAAAAAGTCACCTCTCCTTCTTCTAAACCTCAATGGGTTTCAGCGTAACCTGTTCAAGTTTTCTTCATGGGATACATCCTTCAACCCAGGCATGATTAACTGTGTCTTCTCTGAACAGCTTCTAAAGCAACTGAATCTTTTTTCAAATAAAGAGACCCATTATTCCATATGTTGTTTTACAAACATTTTGCATGGCTCCAGTAAAACTTCCTCACTATTATTTTCCATTCCCCTTGCAATAAATAACAATGTTCCATTTACCTTCTAAATCGCTTGCTGTAAGTACTATCCTACTAACTTTATATAAAACATTCCTGTGCCATTGAGTTCAGTGATCCTTCTGCAATCAAACACTATACTGTTTTTATATTCTTTTTGCCAAAATGGACAAGTTCACACCTACCTGCATTATATTCCATCTGTCAAATGCTTGCCCATTTACTTAACTGTCTATCTCCCTCTGTAAGCTCTTTACCATCTCTTGACAATTCACTCTCCTATGTATCTTTGTGTCATTTACAAACTTAGCTACCAAAAGTTCAGTTCCCCTAATCAAATTGTTGAAATAGATTGTAAATAGCTGAGGTCCCAGTACTGATTCCCATGGCACTTCACTAGTTGCAGACTGCCAACTTGAAAAATACTCATTTATCCCTTTTAGATAACCAATCCTTTATCTATGCTACCCCCCCTGCAATTATTTGAGCAGGAACTATTATACTATGGCATAGATTCCAAACCAGATAAGCTTGTCCTTCTAACAGCATCTTGATTACATGACCTCACAACATATAATGTTCTGGTTTAATGTGTAAAGAATTCAGTTACGCAGAACAAGCAAACCACAATGCAATGTTGTATAGCAACAGGTGAAGACAATCCAAACAGAATTGATGCTAAAGAAGTTTTCAAAACTCTGTCCATGCCATGCAAGCCTGTCAGCAAAGTCCAGGAGACATCTGCAACATCAACATTAGACAGAACATTAGGTTAATTTGACACACTGCATGGATGCTTTCAGAAGCCTTTACCACCATCCAAGTGATACATTCCAAAAAGAATGTGCAAAATGCACAACATGACAAGATTAACAATGAATGTGCCGTGACACGTCTTAAATACAATGTACTCAGCAAGTAGTACAGTGTGGTGTAGGCCATGCCCAATAAGCTAACTGCTTACAATGGGTCCACATCTCGTATATTGGAATTATACATTGAAATGCCAATACAGACCTTTGGGATGGACACCGGAAAGCTCTTCGTCCTTGAAACAGGTAGCCAGCCATCATCAGTCTATTGGCAAGCATTTATCTACTTATTATTATTATAATCCACAAAGAAACACACATTTCAGCTGCAATACCACAGATTCCAGACCGCAACATAGATCTCATTCATTTCGATTACAGCCAAGCAGAGCAGACCCAACAAGGTACAAGAGTTTCATCTGCATTAAAAGTCTTGGTGCCGTGTCCACTTGTCCTTTGTACCATTGTTTTCCACTTACTGTAACAAAAGTTCACTCTGGGTTCAATCAACTAAACAGAATAGGAACAAAATAGACGATTCAGCCCTGAAGCAGGCTCCACACTCAATAAAACCATGACTGGTCTGCTTGTGTTTCAAATTCCACGTTTCCATTTACCCCGATAACCCTGAACTCCATTACTAAATCTCTTCTTAAAATATTCAATAAACCCTTCTCCAGAGTTCCAAAGTCATACATGCCTCTGACATAACAAAAATTGTTCTCATGAGGATGTTTGTTAATGATTGCACATTGTTCTGTACCATTTCCAATTCCGCAGATATTAAATCAGTCCATACCCAAATACGGCAAGACTTGGACAATATTCATCTTTAGGCTAAAAAGTGGCAAGTAATATTTGCACCACATAAGTTCCAGGTATTGACCATCTCCAACAAGAGAGAACCTAACCATTGCCCTTTGTAAGTGAATGGCCTTACTGTCACTGAATCCCTCATTACCAACACCACGGGGCTTATCATTGACCAGAAACTGAACTGGATGTGTCACAAGTACTCTGGCTATCAAAACAGGTCAGAAGTTATGAATCTTGCAACAAGTAACTCACCTCCAGATTTTTTAAAGCTTGTTCACCATCTACAAGCAGCCTGCTTGCTTGGCACCACATCCACAAAATCCATTCTTTCCACCACTCAGTACAAGATGTCTTGCAGAAATTCACTGAGCTCCCCTTAGTTTTCAAATTACCTACAAACATCCTTTCCAATGCCCATATTGCCAAGATTATTGGGATCTCATTGATTTCAATGAAGCTGCCTCTCAGTCCTTCTGAACCCAACCAGAAACAAGACTAGCCTGTCCAACCTAAATGCATAATGCAGACCACTCATTCCAAATATCAATCTCATAATCCTCCACTGAATTACCTCCAAAGCACTCATATCTTTCCATAAATAAAGATACAAACATTTCACACATTACATGGACTCATCAATGTCTAATGTATCTGAATAATAGCAACCTTACTTTTATGTTCAATTCCTTTCATAATAGCAATAGCCTTCTTAATTTCTTGCTGAGCCTTCACATTAACATTTTGTGTCCTATTGCACCAGAACATCCAAATTCTTCTGAATTTTGGAATTCCATCACTGTTCTCTTTGTTTGGAATGGGAGGATGAACAGTCAGTGGTCATGGTGCATATTGGTACAACTGACATAGGTAAAAAAAACTGGAAGCAATCCTAAAAATACAATATAGGGAGTTTGGAAGGAGGTTCAAAAGTAGCATCTCAAAGGTAGCGATCACAAAATGACTGCCAGTGCCACATGCTAGTCAGAGTATACATAGCAGGATATATCAAATGAATATGTGGCTGAAGAGATGGAATGAGAGGGAGGTTTTCAGATTCCTGGGGCATTGGGATTAGTTCTGGAGGATGTGGACCCAGTGCAAACTGGATGGGTAACATCTTTGCAGGACTGAAACTGATGTCCAAGTGACCAAATTTGCTACAGTGTTTGGGGAGGATTTAAACAGGTGGATGGACACTTCTGCATTGAGTAAGAGGAAGGGAGATCAAGGACAAGAACAAAAGACAGAAAGGGAAATAAGGGAAGAGATAAACAGAGAAATCCAGGGCTGGGAGCAAACAGGGGCACAGTAAAAATAACAGCAATGACACAAGTAATATTTAAAAAAAGACTTAAGGCACCGTGCCTTAATGCACAGAGCATTCACAAGGAAGTGGATGAATTAATAACACAAATAGTTGTAAACAAGTATGATATAGTTGAGATTATGGAGAAATGGTTGCATGGTGACCAGGAGATGTAAACTGAAAATCTAGGGATGTTCAGTGTTTAGAAAGAAAAGGCAAAAAGCAAAAAAAAGTGTGGAGTTCCATTGCCAGTTAAAGAGGAAATTAACGCAATAATGAGGAATATATTTGCTCTGATGATGTGAACTCTATCTGGGTAGAGCTGTGAAACACCAGTGGCAAAAGCCATTAGTGAGGTTTGTGGATAAACCCCTAAACGTGGAGGGGTAATGTTACGAATTTGGATTAAACAGAGAATTAAACAACATACAATAAAGGAACATCTGTAATTATGGGTAGCTTTAATCTGCATATGGATTGGTAAAATCAAATCAGTATCAATACCATAGAGGAATTCTTGGAGTGTATATGGGATAGTTTTTCTGGACCAATACAATAAGGAACCAACTGCGGAACAGGCCATTCTAGAGCAGATATTGTGGAATAAGAAAGAAATAATTGGCAGTCTAGATGTGCGAGGTCCCTTATTGATGAGTGACCATGATACAGAATTCCTCATTAAGATGCAGAATGACATAATTGTAGTTGCTTTTGTGACTAATGTCTTGAGTCTAAATAGAGGAAACTGCAATGGTATGGAGGCTATTATAGATTGGGGCTTATTATTAAAGGGGATGATGATGGAAAGACAATGACAAACATTCAAAGAGCACATGGGTGAACTGCAAAAATTGTCCATTCCTATTGGTGCAAAAGTAAAATGGAAAGGTGGCCTGGTCATGGCTTACTAGAGAAATTAGAGATGGTGTTAGATCCAAGGAAGAGACCAATACAATGAGGAACCAAGTGGGGAACAGGCCATCCTAGCTGCAAGTTGGCCAGAGAATTTAACAAATCTGAGGAGTGGGAGCAGTTTAGAATTCAACAATGAAGGAAAAAGGGTTTGATTAAGGAATGGAAATAGGGTATGAGTATAAGCTTGCGAGGAGCATAAAAACTGACTGTACATATTTTCAGAGATATGTGGAGAGAAAGAGATTAATGAAGCCAAATGTCAGTCATTTACAATTAGAAACAGGGGAAGTTACAATGGGGAACAAAGAACTAGTTGACCAACTACATACAAACATTGGTTTTGTGTTCACAAAGGAGGACACAAATAACATAACCAAAATGTTAAGGAACACAGGATTTAGTGAGAGGTAGGTATTGAAGGAAATCAGTACAAGTAGGAAAATGACATTGAAGAAAATTATGGGATTGAAGGCCAATAAATCCCCAATGCTTGATAATCAACATCTGGAGTTCTTAAGGAAGTAGCTCTAAAAATAGTCGACACAGTGGTGATTATCTTTCAAGATTCTATTGAATCTACAGATTGGAGAGTTGCTGATATAACCCCTCGATTTCAGAAGGGAAGCAGAGAGAAACTCAGAAATTATAGACCAATCATCCTGATACTGGTAATGAGGTAATTCCTAGCTTATAAAATGATTGTTAGTTGAGCATTTGGAAAATAATGACAGGATTGGCAGAGTCAGCATAGATTCCAGAAGGCTTTTAACAAAATCCCACATAAGAGATTATTATGTAAAATTAGAGCAGATGGAATGGGGGGAGGTGCATTGAGATGGATAGAAACTTGGTTGCTAGACTAGAAATAAACAAGTCTTTTTCTGAATGGCTTTTTCTGGAACTTCTCAAGAGTGAAATTCCTTCACCCAGTGCGTGGTGAGTTTACGGAATTTGCTGCCAAAACACTGTATCATTTCCAGCAGGAGCTGGATAAAGCTTTGAGACTGAAGGGAGCAAAGGAAATGAGTGAACAGACTAATGAGTTGGATGATCAGTCATAGTCATCATAAATGGTGGAGCATTTGGTGGTGTCATGGGCCAAATGACCTACTCCTGCTCCTATTTTCTATGTTCCTAAGGTTTTCAGTATGCTGCTTTTACATTCTAATTGTCAAAGTGAACAACTTCACATTTTTCCACATTATACTCCATCTGCCAGACTTTTTGCCCATTGATTTAATTTGGCTTTATCTATCTGCAACTTCCAAATCTATTGTTCACACATAATTTCCTATTTGGTGTAATCTGTGAATTTATTGACCATGCTTTTGCTTTCCTTACCAAAGTCACCTAAGCCTCAGCATTGACATGTGTGCCACTCCGTTTGAGATATCCAGCCAATCTGACATTTATGCATACTCTCTGTTTTCTGCCAGCCAACCAAACTTCTATCCATGCTGACATGTTATCCCTAAACTATTTGGTAATAATCTTTGATGTGGCACCTTATCAAATGCCTTCTGGAAATCTTAGTATAGTAAGTCAACAGGCTGTCCTTCATCAACAGTGCGTGTCACTACTACTAATAATAAATTGGTTAAAAATTATTTCCCTTTGACAAAACCATGTTGACTCTCTGTAACTACTTTGAGTTTTGCAGGGTTTCAGAGAATATTCTGGATTGGGAATAAGGGTTTGCCTTTTGCAATATTGTCTAACTCTCATTAATTAGCTTGGTCATGTGACAAACAGAATGAGTACAGTGAATCCAGAGTTAACAGTTTTGAACTATGGCTTTTCACAAGGATCCTTAGATTTATTTTCTGCTGACGGGAATGGCTAACGACTAGAGTTATCATGCGATCTGAATTTTCTTCACTGATGTTTTCACTGTAGTAACCCTAGCTTATTTTTGTACCTTTCCCTATTAACACAGTCCTGCAATGTGACAGGCAGATTGTCGATGGCTGTCTGCTCAATTGAAAATCATGCTATCCCAGCTAATGCATTTGTTCTCTCACTCTGCTTCTGCCTCCTTAGAGTGAAATTGCTACAATTTCTTTTCTTGGCACATAGAGCCTCTGTCACCACCCCCCAGTTGTAGTAACACATACTGTACTGGAAGATATTGGAAATGTTGCCCATGCCTTCCAGGAATGATCCAGGCGCACAGAAATGAAATACTACCATGGCCCTCCTGGCCACCAGCAATGATGCCCTTGCTCTGGTGTGAGAGTCCAGCTTGCATTGAAGGTGGTGGCACAATTCTGTAATCACCTCCTTGATTAACAGAGTTGCCTCAGGAAATGCTTCTGATTCAGGCGGAGGTATGAGAGGTGCTGTCGGAAAACTAATAGTGAATAAAGCCTTCTGTGGAGGGCCTTCCAATAACTTCATCTTCACAGAATTTCCTCTGCTGTATGTATCAGTTATTTTGCAGATTCAGAGATACTGCCCCTACAGCACCCCTCCTACCTCGTGCCCGTACAGATGAAAAAATCTTCTGGTCTCTCCGAATGGCTGCATTGCATCAGAACAGATCTCTGCAGTGTTTTAATACACTCCTCAGCAGGACAAAGTCAAACACATTGTATGTCCAGGTTAGACGCCTGTTCTTTTAAATAACTCTACTAGAATGGGTGAGGTGGGATTGAGCTTATGTTCGTCCAAGATGAAAAGTGTGATGCTGGAAAAGCTCAGCAGGTCAGGCAGCATTTAAGAAGCAGTAGAATGGACGTTTCAGGCATAAACCCTTAATCAAGAATGTGGAGGAGGGGAGGGGGCTGAGAGATAAATAGGGGATTGGGAGTGGGTGTCGAGCTGGGGGGAATGGTAGGTCAGATGGCGATGGGTGGATGAAGGTAGGAGGTGATTGTGATAAGTCAGTGAGGAGACTGTGAGCGGACTGTGAGGGGGAGTTGAAGTGCAGCCACAGGTCAGTTGTTTGGTGTGCATCCTAGAGATGTTCTCTGAACCACTTTGTGATTTGACATTCAGTCTCCCCAGTGTAGAAGAGGCCACATCAAGAGCAACGGACAAAGTAAATGAGGTGGGTGATGTGCAGGAAAATCTCTGCCGGATTTGAAATGATCCTTTAGGTCTTTGGATGGAGGAGTCGGGAGCAGTATGGGCACAGGTTTTGCACCTCATGCAGCGGCAAGGGAAGGTGCTGGGAGTGGAGGGTGGGTTGCTGGAGGGCATGAATCTAATGAAGGAGTCGCAAAGGGAATGGTCTCTGCAGAATGCGGATAGGAGTGGGGAGGGGAATATATTTTTGGCCAAACTCTTCAACTCCCTCTTCCTCTCCCCAAAGGACATGCAAATCCTGGGTCTCCTCCACCGCCAAATCAAAGCCACTCACCAAATGGAAGAGGAACACTTCATCTTTCACCTCGGCACCCGACAACCACACAGCATCAACATTGACTTCACCAGTTTTCAAATCACCCCTCCCCTCACCTCATCCCAGGTCCAAACCTCCAATTCAGCACCACCCTCTTGGCATGACCTACCTGTCCATTTTCCTTCCCACCCATCCAATCCACCCTTCCACTAGACCTATCACTATCACCTCCCACCTTCATTCACCTATCACCATCCTATCTACCTTTCCCTTGAGCCCCATCCCATCCCCCTATTTTACTCTCAGCCCCCTTCCGCCCCCACATTCCTGATGAAGGGTTAAGCATGAAACATTGACTCTCCTGCTCCTCGGATGCTGCTTGACCTGCTGTACTTTTCCAGCACCACCCTATTTCGACTCTGACTCTCACTTTCTCCTTATGTTCATCTGAGACTGAGTTGCAATCAGCCTGTACAAACCAGCTTTGAAAGCTGAGCATCAAACAGTATCACCCCACTTCATTATGGCTTTAGGGGACCCGTAACAAAAATATCATTGCCATCGGCGGCACGGTGGCACAATGGTTAGCACTGCTGCCTCACAGCACCAGAGACCCGGGTTCAATTCCCACCTCAGGCGACTGACTGTGTGGAGTTTGTATGTTCTCCCTGTGTCTGCGTGGGTTTCCCCCGGGTGCTCCGGTTTCCACCCACAGTCAAAAATGTGCGGGTTAGGTGAATTGGCCATGCTAAATTAGCCGTAGTGTTAGGTGAATGCAAGGGAATGGGTCTGGGTGGGTTGCACTTTGGCAGGTCAGTGTGGACTTGTTGGGCTGAAGGGCGTGTTTCCATACTGTAAGTAAGTAATCTAATCTAATTTGTGGATCGCACAGTGGTTAGCACTGCTGCCTCACAGCGCCAGAGACCCAGGTTCAGTTCCCGCCTCAGGTGACTGACTGTGTGGAGTTTGTGCTTGGGTTTCTCCCCGTGTCTGCTTGGGTTTCCTCTGGGTTCTCTGGTTTCCTCCCACAGTCCAAAACTGTGCAGGTTAGATGAATTGGCCTGGCTAAATTGCCCGTAATGTTAGGTGTCGGGGGAATGGGTCTGGGTGGGTTGCGCTTCGGCAGGTCGGTGTGGACTTGTTGGGCCGAAGGGACTGTTTCCACACTGTAAGTAATCTAAGTAATCTAATCTAATTAGGAAACTCATATTCACAGCCAAGTTATGTTTTCTTTAAATTACTGTAAACATTTTGTTCAACTTTGCTATGGTTTCTGTAGGAGAAAGTGAGGACTGCAGATGCTGGAGATCAGAGCTGAAAATGTGTTGCTGGAAAAGCGCAGCAGGTCAGGCAGCATCCAAGGAGCAGGAGAATCGATGTTTCGGGCATGACCCCTTCTTCAGGAATGAGGAAAGTGTGCCAAGCGGGCTAAGATAAAAGGTAGGG
>NC_057713.1:48941241-49012732 GCF_004010195.1 Chiloscyllium plagiosum
GCTGATAGGGGAGGGGAGGGAAATATATCCCTGGTGGTGGGGTCCATTTGGAGGTGGTGGAAATGACGACGGATAATACGATGTATATGGAGGTTGGTGGGGTGGAAGGTGAGGACCAGTGGGGTTCTGACCTGGTGGCGATTGGAGGGGCGGGGTTCCAGGGCGGAGGAGCGGGTAGTGGAGGAGATGCGATGGAGAGCATCGCCGATCACGTCTGGGGGGAAATTGCGGTCTTTGAAGAAGGAGGCCACCTGGGTTGTACGGTATTGGAACTGGTCCTCCTGGGAGCAGATGCGGCGGAGACAAAGGAATTGGGAATATGGGATGGCGTTTTTACAGGGGGCAGGGTGGGAGGAGGTGTAGTCTAGGTAGCTGTGGGAGTCGGTTGGTTTATAGTAAATGTATAGTATGGTTTCTGTACCTGTATCCCCAGCGTGGACTCAAACTCCCGGCCTGAGCGTGAACTCAAATTCCTAATCTCAGTATTGATTCAAATTCCCAGGCTCAGTATGGATTCAAACTCTTGGCTTCAGTGTGGACTCGAACCCTCGGCCTCAGCATGGAATCAAACTCCTGGCATTCCTGGCCGTGAGGTAAAGCCCAGCATGGTCTGGGTTGGAAGAATTGTTATTCTGAACTTTTATTTCTTTTAGTTTTAAAAGATATACTGCTGGACTTTTTATTTCTTTATTTTTTTTTTTTAAATTTCACTTAGAATTTGTACTTAAGAATCTGTACTTCAATACCTTGGTATGTTGATACCTAAGATAGTGTCATAAGTGGTGACATGTAAACTTTTCAACATACTCATGTGAGTACATGTGACAGTAAACCTAATACTACTTCTATTTAGTATTCAATTTAAAATTATCTATTAGTTTATCATTAGCTTTGGTTCTTACATCTACTGAACGTGAGGACACTGAATATATCCAAAAATTAATCACATGGATTTCATGTAGAATAATAGACCTAAGTACATCATATATTGGCTTCAGAATTACTGGTAAGAGGTGATTGCATTGCATGTGTTCTTTTTATTGTCAAGAAAACAAAAGATGACAGTTTATTACCATTCTTCTTTGTAAGTGCAGCTAAAACCTAATGGGGCTAAATTAGGTTGTAGAATATTCATTTATTGGACATAACACTGCCGTGTAAGATCAAAATGTGGCAAAAATGGTCATGCCACACAATATACCATTCCTAAAAAAGTTTGCTGAACCACATCTAACAACTAACAGGACACACAGAGCAGAAAGATTAACTCCTGCAATGCTATTTTCAAACTGTGCACTCCTCACAAAGCTGAACACAGTGTTAAATAGAATCAAGACCCTCACTCAACCCTGTTCAAAGGTATCATGAATTAACTGCATGTTAGTTGAAGGATTTGTTCTTACGCCTTCTGAAGCAGTCATCAATAGTTTTGGATCTTTCCTAATGTCGAAGGCTTGAATAGTCCATGTTGCATTTTTGCATATGTCTCAGAAAGGTTCTACATCTTAACATGTGATGTTCAAATATAAAAGAAGTTGTACATAACATTGGTGAGGCCATTGTGCACAGTTCTGATTGCCCTGCTACAGGAAGGATATTATTAAATTGGAGAGGGATCAGTAAAGATTTACTCGGATGTTGCTGGGACCTGAGGGTTTGAGTTACAGGGTGAAGCTGAATAGGCTGACACTTTTTCACTGGACCATGGGAGGTTGAGGGGAGACCTTTTGAGGTTTATAAAATCATGATGTGGATTGATAGGGTATTTCAAAGCAGTAAGCAATAGCAAAGGCCTTTCCCCTCAGGTAGGCGATTTCAGAACAAGCGGGCATAATTTTAGGGTGAGAGGAGAAAGATTTAAAAGGGAGCTGAGGGGCAAGTTTTCACATAGAGAGTAGTTCATATGTGGAATAAACTGCCAGAGGAAGTGGTAGATGTAGGTACAGTTACAACATTTAAAATACACTTCAATAGGTACACGAATAGGACAGGCTTCGAGGGAAATGGACCAAGTGCAGGCAAATGGGACTAATTTAGTTTGGGAAACTTGGCCAGCATGGGGAAGTTGGACTGAAGATTCTTTTTCCATGCTGTATGACTCTATGACTCTGTAAAAGAGGTCTCCAATTTACTCTCCATACTTTGTGTCAGTTCATCTACCAGCACTCCAGCAAATAGACAATCAATCTGCCAATCAGACTGGCAGTCAGCCAGTCAATTCCTGATGTAATTTACTAGAAATCCAAGTAAATGTGCATCTAAGTTTGAGATGATATATTGTTTAGTCATAGAGTCATACAACCAGAAACGGACCCTTTGGTCCAATTCATTCATGCTGGCCAAGTTTCCCAGACTAAATTAGTCCTATTTTCCTGCCCATAACCTTCTAAACCTTTCTTGTTCACATACCCACCCAAATGTCTTTTAAATGTTGTAACTATGCCTGCACTTACCACTTCATCTGGTAGTATATTCTATGTACAAACTACTGTTTCTGTGAAAAAGCTGCCCCTCATGTCTCTTTTAAATATTTCTCTTCTCAACTTAAAATTATTTCCTCTAGTTAGGAACTCCCCCAGCCTAGGGAAAAGACCTTTGCTAATCACCTTAACTTTGGCCCTTATGGTTTGTATAAACATCTGCAATTGGTCGCCCCACCCCCCACCCACCCTACCCACCTCCTACGGCCCAGTGAAAAAAAGTCCCAGCCTATTCAGCGTCTCCTTATAACACAAATCCTCCATTCCTGGTAACATCCTTGTAAGTCTTTTCTGTACCCTCGCCAATTTAATAATATCGTTCCTGACTCAATATAAACCCATCTAAGCTAACGTTAGATTAGATTCCCTACAGTGTGGAAACAGGCCCTCTGGCCCAACCAGTCCACACCAACCCTCTGAAGAGTAACTCACCCAGACACATTTCCCTCTGACTAATGCACCCAGCGCTATGGGCAATTTAGCATGGCCAATTCACCTGACCTGCACATCTTTGGACTGTGGGAGGAAACCAGACCACCCGAAGGAAACCCACGCAGACACGGAGAGAACATGCAAACTCCACACAGACAGTCGCCCAAGATTGGGATCAAACCTGGGACCCTGATGCTGTGAGGTAGCGGTGCTAACTACTGAGCCATCGTGCCATCCGGTTACAGATGCCATTATGTGGGCTAATCTACAAAGAGTGGTCAAACTGTATTGAAATATTTTGTAACTTATTTAGTTCAGACATGGGATATGCTGCAAGCAACAGCAGTATTTATTGCAATCTTTAATTGCTACTGTCAAGATGGTGGTGGTGAGCTATTTTCTTGGACCACTGCCATTGACTTCCCTATTAAAAGCCCCATTGAGAGGTGTTTTTAGGCAGTGTGGTCCACTCCTGGCATGGTGTACTATGTCTATAATTCTACACACAATTCATGTGATTATTCCCTGCTGATGCATGCAGCCATTGATCAGCAGGAAAAACATTGCTGCATGCAACTGTGATTTAAAACAGCAGGAAAAACAAGTTTCATATGCTAGCTCCCAATGAAGAGATGCAGGTTAATAGTGTCCCATGATTCCCACAACACATTCAGTAGTTATCCAATTTAATCTCCAGCGCCTCCTTTACATTTGCAACACTCGGTTGCACCACCATTTACTTTGTAGCAATGTGAGCTCTCAGTATTCCACTCCAGTTCCTATTTACTACGTAAAGCAGGGAAAGGACTAGCGTGTTCATACTTACATTAATAAATGTGCAACTCTGTGTTGAGATTTTTTATTATTAATGAGGAGCCAAGTATCAATCAGCCGCCTGCATTCTAAATTTCAGAGTTTACTTTGAACCAGTTGCTGTACAACAGCTGCTGTTGTTGGACCAATCTCTGCAAATCTAAAATAAACACAAAACAGTGCAGATGCTGGAAATCTAAAACAGAAACAGCGAATGCTGGTGAAACTCGGCAGACATCTGGAGAGAAAACAGAGTTAATGTTTCAAATCCAGTGACTCCTCTGGACCAGAAACATTAACTTTGTTTTTTTCTTTATTGACGCTGTCAGATGTGCTGTTTTAACTCAGTACTCAGGTTTTGTCACTGCAAAGCTAAATTAGGTAGAAAGTTCTTTCAGCAGATAGTGATGCACTATTACTCCGACCCCTAACTGAAGTTAGTTCACATTCAGTAATATGCACATTTAATATCTCTTTTCTCTTGCAGGAAAACCGTACTGCAAAATATGTAGCAGAATTGGACTGGGAGATGCAAAGTTTGCAACATATTAAGAGAGTCTAAGTACTGGATTGCTAAAATGAGACATACTCTGTTTATTGTGAATTCAAATCTGAATTTAAACTTTTATTTAGAAGCTCCTTCATTATTGTAAGTTAAAATAGCTACACTCTGGAAATTAAGAAAAATATTGAAAATGCTATTTTGATTTGGGTCGTTATAACATAGCTCTTCCTTTTTGTTCTTTTGTCTACTGCTCAGCTAGCTTTGCACTTGGTGAAAAACTTCCATTTTAACCCTCTTCTAAACGACAAAAAAAGTCGATTGCCTTTGTTAACTTTGTTTCTCTCTCTACAGATGCTACCTGATTTACATGGAATTTGCATCATTTTTGATTGGAAATTTCCAATGTACACAGTAAAAATGCAATCTGTAGGATTCAATTGTCAATAAAATTCATTTTGTTATGCGTGCGTCGCACAGCCAATTCAGATTGAAGCTTGCATTTTCATTAATGACATAGCACTGACAGCAAAGTGCTTGCTGATGTAATTTGTAACTGCAATAAAATAGGGCACTTATGTTTCATTTAACATAATAAAATTGTCAGGGAAAAGGACTCTAATGCTTTTCTTACTGTGACTATTTGCAGAATTTCTTCCATCTGCCCAAGTATGTAACTATAGCAACCTATTACCATCTGCCATCATCCTTCATTTGTTCAGATCATATGGAGATAAAATTTCTTTTTTAAAAAAATGCTGTAAGAAACTAATAGAATTTACAAAATCTATTCAAGCGTATTATTACATTTGACAGTTAACAGCCTTTACATTATGTTACTCCTGCTAAATTATAGTCCTCCACACTACTGGGAATAAGTTTGATAATGCAGCATATTTTGTGAAACCTGGTTGCACCCATCTCCCCAATCATTTTCTTTGGTCCTATAAGGCTGATAGGAAAGTTTTCAAACTTTTGTTACTTTTTGCAAATGTATTATTACCAATAACCTACTAAATAAAAACTGTGCAACTGGTTGCTATGTAGATCTGGAACGGTGCACATTTCAGTGTTTCCATCTCAAGATGACTTTAACATGCTTTCTGAAAGAAAGTTTCACATGACAATAACAAGTCATTGAGTGTCTAGATACACCAATCTTTCATGATGGCGACTTTGTCTGGAGGTGCATTGATTTCCAGTCATCAATGGTAGTGTCTAACATTCTTATTCACGTAGTCAAGTTTTTCTTTTATGGACTGAAGTTGTTGTTTCTAAATTTGCTAACCTTGAACATTACATCCAGGCTTTACTCTAGATTTGCCTCAGATTGACCTTGTTCCTCAAGCTATTTTGAGTAGTTTAAATCTTCATGTGTTTACTCTTTTATTCATACAGTCATATTCCAGCTCATTTTGAAGCCTTTAATTTTTACATCCTGGACTACTTTAATTCAATGAATATTTTAGCCTTCTGTTGGTCCAATATATTTTCTCTTTCATGATTTGCTCTGGTAACTGTCCAGTCTATTCAATTATCTTTTTCCATTAAATTTTCCTTGAAGGCTGGACCACTTCTATATGGTCCTTCAGTGGTTATTTAGTTTCCACTATAACCTGATTTAGTTCTTTCACCAGGGCATCCCTGCTGACACTAATTTTAGAAAGGACTGTCTCGTGAATGCTTTGCAACTCTTTGTTGTGTATGCTATGCATCGCCACCTGCTTTCCTAGGTTAGTCACTTTCCCCAACATTGACTTGAGCTCAAGACAATACTTCTACAGAAGTACTGAGGAAGGGTCACTTGACCCGAAGCATTAACTCTGATTTCTCTCCACAGATGTTTCCAGACCTGCTGAGCTTTTCCAGCAATGTCTGTTTTTACTTTTACAACTGTTTCTGTTGAGCCTGATCTACTTTATGTGCGAGTTGCTCCAGACTTTTCTGCAAACCACCAACAGAGATGTAGAGTTGTACAGCACAGAAACACACCCTTCAATGCAACTTGTCCATGCCAACCAGCTATCCTAAATTAATTTAGTCCCATTCTCCACCACTTGGCCCATATCCCTCTAAACTTTTCCCATTCGTATACGCATACAGTTGGCTTTTAAATCTTGTAATTGTACCAACCTCCACCACTTCTTCTGACAGCTCATTGCATACATGCACCACCCTCTGCATGAAATAAATGCCCCTTAGGTCCCTTTTAAATCTTTCCCCTCTCACCTTAAACCTATGCCCTCTAGTTTTGGACTCCCCTACCCCAGTGAAAAGTCCTTGTCTATTCCCCTTATCCCCTCATGATTTTATAAACCTGTGTAAAGTCACTCCTCAAACTCTGACACTCCGGGGAAAATAACCCCAGCATATTCAATCTCTCCCCATAGCACAAATCCTTCAACTTAAGCAACATCCTTATACATTTTTTCTTAACCATTTCAAGTTTCTCAGTTATTTTATATAGCAAAGAAACCAGAATTGAATGCAGTATTCCAAAAGTGGCCTAACCAATGTCAGTACAGCCACAACATGACATTTCAACTCTACTCAATGCACAGACTAATAAAGGCAAGCCTACCAAATGCCTTCTTCACTGCCCTGTCTACCTGCGACTCTGCCTTCAAGGAACTATGAACCTGCGTCCCAAGATCTTTTAGTTTGGCAACACTTGCCAGCTCCCTACCAGACCAATCTTTTTTCATTCAATGAATGAAGGAGATCTTGTAGTTCATTTTGCTACCTTTTGTGTTCTTTAAGCTCTTCATTCATCTTTGTGAGCTTGGTGGAAGTTTTCCTTAAAGACTTTATCATCTCAAAGACCCTGGATTTATCTCGTGGTAGCACTTCAATGTTTTCCTCATGAACTTTAATTTTGCTGTTCACAGCAGACAACTGAGTTTTTACCACCACTAATTCAGAAGAAAGTGAGGTGTTTCATTTTTCTTTCATAGTCAGTCCTGCGTATGTTTCTTGAATATTCTGCCACAGTGTCTGTTGTATCTTTAACATGGATTGTGACTAATGGGAGGTCATGGCATTCTGGTATGCCTCCATTCTTGGTCCATTAAAACATCCCTCCATTCCTTGCATATTCATGTGCTTATCTAAAAGTCCTTTAAACACCCCTATCATATTTGCCTTCACCACCACCATTGACATCACATTCCAGACTCCTACCACTCTCTTCCAGCACATATGCAACGTTCTGGATGATCGATTGTATGGAATTGGTGAACTGCTATATGCTGACAGTCTTACATTCATAGTTTTCATCATGGCTTTCCATATCTATGGTAAATGTCTTTTTTAGAATTTGCAAGACTAGAATATTAGTGTCTGCCTCTGTGACAATCTTAGCCAGTAACAAATAGTCATCAGTTTTTTTGAGGACAGATCATTTGGAATTTTGGCAAACACATCAGATGACATTGATGTTTTCCAAAAGATCGATATTGTGAAGAATAAGTGCACCATTCCTTGTCTCATTATAAGCATCACGGAAAAACATAGAAATATAGAAAGTAGGATCAAGAATAGGCCTTTTGAAGTTTGGCATATCGAAAATGATAACGTAATTACCTGTGTAATGGCAAATATCCCAACTTCTATTCTGGTGTCTGTATTGAAGCTTGCCTTAGGAGAATATCCTTCTGTGCTTCATGCCCCCAAAATTGGAAGACAGGTTGTAAGTAACAATATTTGCATTTTTGCTCGATATAAGAAAGAAATGTTTCCTTTGCCTTTATTTTTAATAGCAAGGGTCATAATATAGTCTTTTTAAATGTTTTAATGCAAGGAAAATGAATAAATTGCAAAGTTAGGTAAGAAATAAATGAACATAAAGAACAGTCTAAAATGACAATGTCACTAAAATTGTCTTATCCTCGATTATTTAATTACCTAGGAAATTGACTGTTTGACAGACTGGTTGGAAGATTGAAAATAATTCAGATTAATGCTTGAAATACTCTCTTTCATTCTCAAGCAAAAGCAATAGGACCAAATTAACAAATTATTAGACCTGGTACACAGTCATTCAGAATGGAAGTACATATTGAGAATTACTTTCTAGAGGTCAGTAACCCCACATAGTATTTTAACCTTATAGAGTTACAATAGTGATTAAACTTTAAAGCTTACAATATTGACTGTAAAGCACTTTGAGGTATCCAGTGATCATGATAAACAGTATATTACTAAAAGTGTTCCTTTTTATGATAGATTGTTAACTTCCATGAATGAATTCCTGATATACACCATCCCATCCTGTTCTATCCTGCATTGCAGGAAGGTTTTCAACAGCAGTGCCAATTGTAGGAGTCTGTGAACAATTGAAGCTAGACATAAGTGCTCAGGCAAATATGCATTCTAAAGCATAATTTACAAACTGAAAATTCAAAATTTGAAATCTTGCCACACTGATTGACACTATTGCTATTATAAAAAATATAACCTTCACATCTTGCCAGCTATTTAATTTGGCATAATATTCTCATTTCTCTGCTTTTTATCAGTCATCATGTCAGAATGTCAGAAATGAGTATTTACCTTGATTTCTATAACTCTGCCTCCCTGGTCAGACTGGCAATGACTGGCAATGAAAAGCCTCTGGCATAACTTTCTGTTGGTATGTCAAACTAAGGTTTAAATAATATGACCTTTTCTTATGCTAAAGGAGCACCGATTGACACATAAGAAAATAAGAAATTCAAGGACTGGAATTAACTCCTTCAGTCCCAAAAACTATTCCATTACACACTCTATCATAATCTACCTAATTTTCAATGAATTATTTTCACCATTATTTGGCAGAGGTTTTCCTTCAGGGTTGGTATTGCTTCTGGGTGCTGCACCAGCCCCAGGTCACTAACTGGTGTTTGGCTCTCGAATAATTAAGAGGTGTCTATTGGTAGGCAGGTCCCTGAATCTGGAGGGTCAATCAGTGATCTGCTAGTGTAAATGGGGCAGCATGTGTAATGGAAGTGAAGTAAGAGAGAGAGAGAGCACTTCAACATTGAGGCATACATTCTCCAATGTTTTTAAGTATTTAAGTAAAACATAACTTGGCTTATTGCTATGAGCTAGATTGACTGCAAATTAATTGCAGTCAACCATTATTGAGCCAAGAGGTTAGATTAGAGTGGTGCTGGAAAACCATTATTGAGTCAAGTTTATGTACACCTCCGACAAGAGAGAGACAGCAGAGAGGGCAATATGTCAAAATTCTTAGATCTTGCAACATACAAATAAGCTTGACATCATCCAGCACAAAGCAACCTACTTGATTGGCACCATGCCCATTATGATCTCATGGTGCCTTCTTTATTACTCCTTCTTTATAGGGTAATATCCAGTTGATGTTAAAATTGGTTGTCAGATTCCTGTCAAAACGCTGGCCAGATAGATCACTTCTTTTCTAATCAATTTTTAAACTCATATCTGCTTGTTAAATGTTGCAGTCTTTGTTTTAGTAATTTAAAGAAAACAATAGAGATGAAGATAAACAAGGGAAAGACCACTCTATTCCTTTACGACACAGATTCAAAGATTTGTAAACACAGTAGAAATGATCCATATGGAAGCAATTCACACTAGCACAGCTTCCAAACATCATTGTAACTCTAAGACAGTCTAGTGCTTCACTTCAAGCAACCCAGCACAGCTCATTTCTAGGGGAGATTTTATTTTCTAAAAATCGAAAGAGGTTCTGTGGAGTGGTCACTGGCCCCAAAACATTAACTCTGATTTTTCTTCACAAATGCCGCCGGACTTGCTGAGCTTTTCTAGCAACTTCTGTTTTTGTTTTAGATTTTTTTTCTGTCTGTTTTAGTGTATTGATGGGCTTGAAGTGATAAGAATTTCAACTATCTTCTGGAATTGTAGATAACTCTTTCTTATTTTGTTACTATTCTCCCGGTTTTGTTTCCTGCCATTACTGAACTATCCTTGCCACAGCTTCAGTTCCTGTTTTGTTTTAGTAAAACTTTGAAAATAAACTTCTCTTCTACTGACTGTGCCCTTTAATCTCAGGCTAATAAGAACTTCTTAGCCTAACTTCTTACTGTGAAATTCCTTTCTTAATAATACTGCTTAGCAGATATTGAAAGACTTATCAGCACTTTGGTGCTTGATAAATGTTCCTCTATCAAATGATTCCCAGCATAGACTGGATCAATCTGGAAAGTTCTCTCTCACGAAGCCCCCTGGATAGTTTCCCAGGAACTCTGGATAACGTTCACTCACACGGAATTATGGGTATTGTTATTTACCCCTCTAAACGCAAGTGTTAACCCCAAACTCCAAGAGCTCAAGCTTACAGCTAGTGACACCAAAATGCATATATATATATCTCAGTTTCATCCAAACAAATATCCACTCTGTTCACCACCATTGTTCAGTGAAAGTAGTTGCGGTTCAAATCGTGGACACGGGTGATACTCACCATGTCAATGGCCCTTGCAAATTCACATAGAGATTTCACTGAAGCAGATGTTATCATCACTGAATTTGAAAGGAATGGATACTAGCTACAATCAACTCTGTTTGGCACAGAGCCAAGTCCTCTACACCTACACTGTAATGCTAGGTGCCACTGCATGCATAATTGCTTTCATGGTTGATCTGGAGCTGAGATGGGAAGGTGAGGACAGATACAGGACGAGGAGGAGAGTGTAATGATGTTAGTGTCCAGGAGCAGCAATAAGCTGTTGTGGAGGCCAGGGAGCGCCCAGCTGAGACAAAGGTCACATCTACAGGGCCCCTCAAGATGCTGCATTAAGTCTACAGGATGGCCAGAGCCTTTTGCCATCAAATCCATTTCCTTGGGATCCATGAGGCGCATAGTTGATGCAGTTTCTGTGTTTCCTGGGGCACAGTGACAGAAGTATGCCAGCTGCTGAAGTGAGACCTGAGGGGCTCAGGAATTGGAGGCCATGCTCTCCTGGTGGCAGTAAAGGTGATACCTGATACCTGTGTGGGATCTCTCAGCTGTGCACTCACAATGGATCAGGACAGTAACACCATCAGTACAAGAACGCACCAGTTCATTTCATTTCATTTCCCAATGATGAGATCAGTGCTGCCACCCAAGCAGTCCATTCAGGATAATAAGTTGCTTCTCCCAGGCACAGGGGACCATTGACTACATACATGTCATGCTGAGAAGGCCACATCAAGATGCAGCAAAGTTAATCATAGAAAGAGCTTCCATTCAGTTCAACTGCAGATGAACTGCAATCACTGTTGCTCCTTTTTCGAGGTGTGTGCCTGCTACCTTGGCAACTGCTACAACTCCATGGGGGCAGGGTATATAGTTAAGGGATTGGCTTTGAGATAATATGGCAAGAAACCTCACTGGTACTCATGAAGAGAAACTCTTTGTGAAATTCATTAAAATTAATACTTAGCCAAAATATCATAAGATTTTGCACATAATCATTAAAATGTATGCTTTCTGCTTTCAGTTATTTTCCAACTGGATTATTTTACATGTGACCCACTTATGGAGCAGTTGTGAAGTGTGACACAGACTCAGTTATCAGAACAATGGCACGGAATTAACATAACCTGCAAGAACAAAACTTTTCTTGCTATCGTCAGTACTCTTAATCTTAAGGAAGAATGAATTCAGACATGTTGTTCAGTTGTTAATCAGCAATGACTGATTTTCTGAATTATTTAATACATTCATTGACAAAGCTGAGCAAAAGCAGCTGGATAGCTTTCTTTCTCATTGATTTTGGATTATATTTTTGACAGCTTTCCTGTTACTGACCCAAATTTGCCACTTGAGTTACAGTAGTTCCCTCTTGTAATTCTGGTTAAATTTGCTGTAATTGTTATGAAAGTCTTTCCATCAGCTTCCTGCTCACCTTATTGTTTCTAACCGTGCTTGAAATGAGGCATGCTATTGAATATACCCACTTCAAAAATGTATTAATTTGGGCAAAAATGCATGATGTGATGTAATTTCTATCATCAGCTGGCTATTAAAAGCTGGTTGACAGCTTTTGTGCATTCCTTGCATCAAAGATTGTTAAGGGAGACTTGAAAATTAAATGACTAATGCAGCCTCTGAACACAGCCATTCTTTAAAAAATATAATTTGGCTTTCCCCTGCAAGAACCTTTTGGGGAATGCTACAGTCATTCTCTACTTCCTCCATGTAAACTCCTGGCAGAGATTGTGGGCCCTGCTGCACTGGCACAACTATGATAAGGTGAAATCATCTGGATGCAAGGCACAAATTTGTTGTGGGTGGAACTCCTGAAATAGCCAAAATGCATCAAAATTTCACCAGCATGGAAAATCACATTTATAATGGCTGCTCTGGAAATATACGGGCATTCCTTCATAAGTTTTGTAACAATGCTAAATGGTTTTGCATTTTATTAATGGTTGTGTGATTAATCATAGAAAGGAAATCACCCAATTAGAATTAGTCAAGTAGTGTGAGAACTGATAAAGGTGTGTAGTCTTGCATTATTTTGGCTTCACACCAACTACAGTTTTATTGCACAAAGCAAAAAATAATTATTATCTTTCATGTTTACCTTCTCATGTTTGGAGAATCTCAGTTGTGCCTCCAAATACATTGAAATGTAACCTGCTTTTGAAATTAAATGAGAAGAGATCTGTACATATGTATTTCATAGAGTTCTGTTCTTGATCGGCAAACATATAAAGGGTAATTTAAATCTCTCTACAGTGGACAGGTGAGTGTCAATTGGGTTAGGGAAGTACATTGGCAAATAAGTGAAACTTGACCTCATTCCATTATAAGTGTGCTTATCTCAGGGCTAACTATGCCAAGTATGGATACTTAAAGCAATCCACAGTGGTGAGGTGAGTCCATAACGATGCATTTAAATGAGGAAATATTCCTCAGGTTTTCCCACAGTGCAGGAAATCTACTTTGAAAGCAAGGCAAGAGCATTTAGACCCAGCAGATCTTGGGACAAGAGGAGCAAAAGCATTTCCTCTAGACCAACTGCAAAAATATGACTCTCTTCCATGCAATTTGATGATACCCTTCTTCATTATGCATTTTCTCTCCTTCGTAATTGAGGTATACTAACCTCCCCCACTCCCCAATTATTTGTGATTGCTTGGAATTTTCCCACATCGTCCTTGCCTGAAGGCTTTGATTTCTCTCTTTCCCACTTTACCAGAATTCACAGGTTTATTTAAAATCACAAGCTTTCATGTGGCGTCTCCTTTATCAGCACCTCATTTTCCCTGACAAAGGCGCAATGCTTCATAGCTTGTCATTTTAAGTAAATCTGTTGGACTAAAACCTGCTGTCATATGACTTCTGATTTTGTCCACCCCAGTCCAACACTGGCAACCCCACATCATGGCTTTCCCACTGAGCAGCTAACCAGGCTCTCAACTTTACCAGTTACAAGGCATGAAACAAAGTAAATAAAAATGTTAATGACATTCTGCTGTTAGATTTGGAAGGACTTCTGAATCTGCAGGAGTCTCAATTTCCTTGTCACAATAGATTCTCCCCATAAATTTTCTCTAATCATTTTAATAACTTAGGTCTACTTGCTGTAGTTTTGCTGAGATGGACGCAGTCTTGAACTAATATTTTATGGAGTTGATTCAGCCAGCACAGAATCATTCATAACCATTTTATTATAAGCATGCATTTTCATTTTAGTGACTGCTTTGTGTGGGATCTCATTAGCCCTTGGCTACAGCACACAATTGTTATGGCTGAAGACAAATGCCACTTCAGCACTTTATTAGCAAATAAATGTATCTGCTGTTGAGCTTGGCAGTGATCACACACTGAGTGCAGTCTTCCATGCAAACTTCTAAAAACTAATTTATCTTACTAGCCTAATTAATGCTTCTATTCCAGGGATTCATCATTATAAACTTCCTTCTTTAAATAGCATGTTGAATTAGTTACAATTCAAGTAGAGTTAGCCAGAGGTTTCTGTCAAGCGTGTTTAATGAAATAACATAGTGTTACTTCTATAACTGTATTAACTCAACAAAGGATTAGAAAAAAGACATGCTGCTGAAACATTTTCATCTTGCATTGATCAGGGAAAATACAAGAATGCCAAATAACAAAGAGAACAACAATTTGTGCTTCTGGAGATAAAAGAGTGTAATGACTGGTAGGTAAGTGAACTCTGATTGGAAATGCACTGCAAAATAAATTGTAAAAAATATTTTTTGTTTGTTTGGAAAGGTACATAACCTGGCCAAATTTTGCCTACAGGTGAATAAAATGAATAAATGTTATTTAGAACCTTTTTTAACGTGTGATGTAAACTTTAAGATATTATTGTTCCTTTTCAGATATAGTTATCAATAGCAGTTGTTAAACTGATGTGGAAATATGGAAACTCTTTGGAGAGAGCTTGAGTTTGAATCCTCAGTCTTGAAGCTGATTCTTCATGCTCATGGGTCCTGAGTTACATTGAGGTATACAGAAAGAATAAAAGGTAACAGCTACTTCAAAGAACCTGAGGACATTTTACTGTTTCAAAAAGACTACATATATGTATATTTGGAGGAACAAAAACTGAGATCCACAGTTCCTTCTCCACCTATTTCTGCATTTATCAAGAGCTGATACATTAATGTCAGGTTGTGAACAAATAATGCCTTTATAGTAGAACTTCCTTAATCCTTTCTGCAATACACCAGTTGAATATTTTTACAATAACAGGAGACAATTGAATAAGAAGACAAAGCTTCCTTCTGATTCTTCTACATTGTGATACGAGGTGCATTCCAAGGTCTTTTCTGATAGTTCATTGACTTTCTGGAGCAATGTTTCCCAAATGTTTTTCCAACGTGAATCCATTTTGAAGCTGACTGGTTGTTGTGACCACTTGATGAGAGGCTCAGTGGTTAGCACTCTGCCTCACGGCACCAGGGATCTGGGTTTGATTCCACCCTTAGGTGACTGTTTGGAGCTTGTACATTCTCACCGTCTTTGTGTGGGGTTCATCCAGATGTACCAATTACTTCCCACAGTCCAAAGATGTGCAAGTTATGTGCATTGACCATGCTAAAATTGCCCACAGTGTCCAGGGATGTGTAGGTTAAGTGGATTAGTCATGCGAAAAGCAGGGTTACAGCAATGGAATGGGTCTGGGTGAGATGCTTTTCAGAAGGTCAGTGTGGATTCAATGGGCTGAATGGCCTGCTTTCACATTGTAGGGATTATATGATTCTAAGCAATAGGAGAAGAAGACCTGTGAGAGCAGGGCAAACAGAAAGAGCTCCATGGAGCTCATGACAACAAACCTTCAGCTTGCAATCTCATTTTGCATCCTTGCCCCCACTCTTGGAACCTCTGTTGTAAATGTACATTTGCCTCTTGCATACTTTTCAAAAACCTGGATAATGGGATTATTCATGGAAACCTTCTGGGGATGTGACATAGATGGCTAACTGGACAATTAGTATAGTTAAATCCCTGAGTGAAGTATTGAGTAGGGTCTGAATATCTGTGTGTGCAGTTCAAATAGAACAAGTTAGGGACCATAACCAAGTTTCATGTGAATAGCTGAGGAACACAAGTAAGGCCCAAAGCCACTGACTTTCTGTAACTAACTCCAAAAGATACTGCTATCTGGACCTGGCTGACCATTAACTGCCATTAGGTGAGCAAGTGGGCCATTGCAGTGATGGTGGAAGACATTCAGGAGGGACTGGGACACCGACAACTATGCTGGCACTGTCTTTATACAACATCATTACTGAATGTAGCATAAGCCCATCTGCAGTTCAGACAGCAATCCATGAAGCTCCAACTAGTAATGTGGACCTGTCTTTGGGACAAGGTTAAGAGGCAAGTGCTGTGAAGATCTGAAGAAGAGGCACTTGTCAACAATGAAAAAGGAAGATCCCAAATAAAGGCTTCCTGTATGCTCTACTTCAAAATACTTGAGGAAGGTAGAAGGTTATTACAATATAAGAAATAGTAGCATGAGAAGACCCTATGGCTTGTGGAGCTTATTCAACATGATTATGGCTGAGCTTTGGTTTCAATTCTGCTTTCCCACCTACTCTCCACATCCCTTATTCCCATGAGTCAGCAAGAATATGTCTACCTCAACTTTAAATATATTCAGTGATGAAACATCCATAACCTTCTGGAATCAAAAATTTCAAACACTTTAAATGAAGAAATTTTGATTCAACTCTGCCCCAGTTGATGGTCTCCTTGTCCTGAAACAGTGTTCCATCACGTTCTTAGTTCCTCAGCCACGGGAGACAAATGGATAGTTGAATGTTTCATTGAAATTACTTTCAATTTTCCTAACCTCCAGAGAATATAGTCTCCAATTTACTAAACGTCTTGTCATTGCATAACCCTCTAATCCCAATGAATTTAGTGAGCCTTCACTGTATAAGTGCTTTCTTGCTTAAATATGGAGATTAAAATTGCGCACAATTTTGGGGGCAGAATCTTGTGGATGTGGTGGATCTTTTGCTGATGAGAGTGTAGCAAAATCAACATATTGCCCCTTTTGACAAAGTGTGTCTCACCTTATGTCATTCCAGCACTTGAAAAGCCAGCAAGTCTCTGGGAGCAAAAGTTCTGTATACCGACAGTTGTCAGTCAATCTGAGGTTGTCCTATACTCAGCAATACCACTGGGGAAGCAATGGTTACTACTGGAACTACGCCCCCTTGAGGCCTTGGATTGAGGACAGTTCTGGGCATAGGTGGTAACAGCAAGAGGAGGGATCATTAGGCGGGCGCAATGGTGGAGGGGGACTCAAGAGTAAGGCATGGGGAGAGCTCTAAACTGCCTCCATCCCCACTTTCACATGCTGCATTTCTCATTAAGGCGTGAAATGCCTTTGAAAAATAGATTCCTCATCTGTCTGGTGAGGGCAAACACATATATTACCCGTTGAGTTTATATCAACAGCAACAGAGTGAGGTTCATGAATGTGGATGAATTGCTCACTTGTGGCACTCAATTGGTGATGCGTGGGAAGGCTACTATGAACCTAATTACAGATGAGACAGAAAGATAGCAGGGTCTTACATCCATCGCACTCCCATCTCTTGTCAACACCTTTTCTATCCATCTAATTGTTGGCAGCCAAATGGGATGATCATGGCTCAAACTCCAAAGTACTGCATTTGAATTCCCTCTCCTCACTGTCTTGTTGCCCCAGTCTTCAGGGGCTCACCAAACAACTGTTGAATGTAGCACTGGCTGGAGTTGCCACTTTGTTTCTGTTCTTATGTCCCTGTTGTTTGCTTCTCTCTGTTAGCATCCTTGCTGATTTTCTATTATTTTTATTTTGATTAACTTATCAGTCTTGGTTTGGAGCTGAAGATGCTTTGTGAACTTTGGGACAGTTTATTGAAAAAGCAAAGAACAGATCAAACAGCTTCTGGGCAGCATGGAATAAGTCATAGTCATAGTCATAGAGATGTACAGCATGGAAACAGACCCTTCAGTCCAACTCATCCATGCTGACTAAATATCCTAAATTAATCTATTTGCTAGCATTGTGCACATATCCCTCGAAATCCTTCCTTTTCCTATACCCATCCAGATGTCTTTTAAATGTAATTGAACCACCCCCACCACTTTCTCTGGCAGCTCATTCCATACATGCACCACCCTCTGCATGAAAACGTGGCCTCTTAGGTCCTTTTACATCTTTTCCCTCTCACCTTAAACCTATGCCCTCTGGTTTTGGATTCCCCCCTCCTCAAGGAAAAGTCCTTGTCTCTTCACCCTATCATGATTTTATAAACCTCTATAAGATCACCTCTCAACCTCCTACGCTCCAGGTAAAATAGCCTCAGCCTATTTAGCCTTTCCCTGTAGCTCAACCCCTCCAACCCTGGCAACATCCTTGTAAACCTTTTCTTGACTCTTTCAAGTTTCACAACATCTTTCCGATAGGAAGTAGACCAAAATTGCATGCAATATTCCAAAAGTGGCCTAACCAATGTCCTGCTCAGCTGCAACATGACCTCCCAACTGTACTCAATGCATTCAGCTGCAACATGACCTCCCAACTGTACTCATAAAGGCAAACATACAAAATGCCTTCTTCACTATCCTGTGTACTTGCAACTCTACTTCCAAGGTCTTTGTTCAGCAACAGCCCTCCAGACCTTCTATTAAATGTATGTCATGCTCTGATTTGTCTTACCAAAAGACAGCACTTCACATTTATCTAAATTAAACTCCATCTGCCACTCCTCGGCCCATCTGATCAAGGTCCTGTTTTACTCTGTCCACTACACTGCTAATTTTGGTGTAATCTGCAAACATATTAACCATAGCTCCTATGTTCACACCCAAGTTGTTTATATGAATGATAAAAAGCAATGGCCCCAATCCTTCTGACACAATGCTGGTCACAGGTCTTCAGTCTGAAAAGTGCTCCTCCACCACTACCCTCTATCTTCTACCTTTGAGCCAGTTCTGTATCCAAATGGATAGTCCTCCCTGTATTCCATGTGATCTAACTTTGCTAATGAATCTACCATGAGGACCCTTGTCGAACATCTTACTGAAGTCCATATAGATCACATCCACTGCTCTTCCCTCAGCAATCCTCTTCATTACTTCTTCAAAAAACTCAATTTCGTGAGACATGATCGCCAAGCATGTTGACTCTTTCTAATCTGTCCTTGTCTTTCCAAATGTATGTAAATTCTGTTCCACAGGATTCACTCCAAAAACATTCCCACCACTGATGTCAGGAAAGGGACTGGAACATCTCATATTAGAGAAGACCATTCACATGTTTGATCTTTAAAAGTAGCTCTGAGATGGTGTCAAATTTCCATGTGTGATCATTTCTGAGTTACACTAATCAAAACTTCATCACAGTGAAGTTGACTTGTCAGTTTACTGCTGCAGGTAAATTAATCTTTGTGCCAGGTTTCAGGGAAGCTGACTTTTGTGAGAAAGTAGACAGATTGAATAAGATGAGTTGTGCAAGGAAATCGTATGAGTTAATAAATGACTTTAATAAAATATAACTTGAACAATTGAATGGTGGTATCTACAGATAAAGAAAACCCAAAGTGAAACATGTTCCAAATCCCAGATTGCTCTCAAGTAGATAGGCAGAAATAGAAATGGGAATTAAACAAAGCAAGATCTATCATTTCGCCAATGGAAGAGTGTACTTTTAATAGAAAGCTGGCAAGACCTTTATATTAAAAAAATGTTAAGAACCAAATCATGATTAAAAATAATATGAAAGCTTCTGCTGGGTGCTTTTGCAAAGAGTCCAACCTAAGGTTTACCGAATTATTGGTATTTTGGAGGAAACTTTCACGTCTAATGGTGATGGAGAATGTTTGATAATGGATCAGACATCATTGTGTATGCTAGCCAATTTTCCTCTGCTTGAATATATAGGCCTTTCTGTTAGCACTCATTTTTTGTGCAGCAGCAGCAGCAGCCAGATTGAAAAATTTCCCTCCTCCATGTACCTTCACAAGTGAGAATAATCCTGAATTTCATGTGCTCATGAATAGATGTGTGGCTAAATGTGAATGCGTTAAGTTAATGCAAAATTAGTCCTGACTGATCCTGATGGGCTTCACCCTAGAGCACTAAATGAAATGTGTTATGCTGGCCACTAGCTCAAATATTTGGCAGTTCACAGAGGTCTGGGATTATTCCCATAGAGTGGAAGGTAATCCATATGGTGTATTTATTTGAAAAGAGGATTATGTAGAACCTGGGAATTATAGGTTAGTTAGTTGTTGATTTCAGAAAAGCCTTCCCTGAAGTGCAAACAGATGGTGATTAAATAAGGTTGCATCCTGTGAGATTGATAGTCAGATTTTAAATTTGATTTTGAATTAGTTAAATTTGCTCAAGCAGGGATTTTTTACTAATTGTAACCACATTCAGTCTGGTCAGTAGTCAGTTCTGTATGAATCAGTGCTGAATGGCACTTTAGGTTAATGAGTGGCTGTAATAAAATACAACTCATAAGGCTGAAGTAAATAAAACCCAGAATGTGTTATAAGCTATAAATTACTCTCAAGTAGATAGGAACAAACAGAGAGGAAGTAGTCACAGAGGAAGTAGTTACCTGAATCACTCTGAGCCAGATTGAGGGACATAGTGTAGAAATGAGCACCCACTCTAACACAGCTTATCTGGAATATTGAATCACTTAATGCCCAGAGAATTCACTCTTAGTTTGGAGCATCTTCTTGCATCATTCATCATCTCATACCACTTTCCCTGACACAGCAGCAATAAAGAGACACCCACACTTAAAACTTAAAATGCTATCATTTCTTAAATGCAAAATATGTGGAGATAATAGGACCACATCTCAGTGACCCACTCAGTGCTCTTTACGATATGATGGCATCCATCATTCGTCAATCCTACGTGGGGTTCCCCTTGTGGCCTTAGCTGAGGCAGAGGCTTTCTAATGGTAAAAGAATGCTTTCAGAAACTTCCATTATTCTACATTATATTTTACATATTGTTGAAGGTTACTGAGGTTAGCTAACACATGGTTGGAAGTTAGACGACATGGCAGATTAAATGCGATAACTGCAGCTAAATCAGTGACTTTGTATGCTGTTCTTTTAGCCATAACATTTCAGGTGAGGATAAACACAGAGATATTTATGGTTTTGCCATGGAACTGATATGCCTGCAGTCCAAGGAAATAAGCCATTTGATCTGACGAGTGATGCCAATGCTAACAGTATGAAATCAAAAGTGTGGCTGTGTTGAATCATGGACTGTTTTTAGAGGGTGATAGCAACACTTTGACAAGCTTTATTGATCTTCAGTTGAGTACTTTAATGAAGAAGACTTTCAAGATGCGGCCTCATACAGGAGAAACAGCAAGTTCTAAATATGCAGAAAGCTTTGAAGAAGCATGATGGGGTGATATCAAATACCAAATTTCAAAGACATGCTTTCTGTGAGATGAGACAGAAAGAAAGTCGACAGCACCATTAATTCATAACTTATTTGAGGGAGGCATCAGACAGATGCAGTTACTTTGCAACAGACTTGAACCAGATAATGAATCATGTGGTTCAATATTGCAGGTTGGACAAATTAAGGAATAAGTTGTCAGAAAAGGGAGGTGACTTAATGTTGCATGACACTTTGAAAATAGCAGCTTAATTGGAAGCAGTAGAAGGACAATTTCACAGGATGAAACTCAATCCTACTCTGTCATTAGTGTGACAAATGTGGTGGTTAACCAAGTGGCTAAACGAATTCCAGGAACATGTAAAACAGCAAAAGTCTAAGAGACGCTGTTTCAGATTTGACTACTGGGGCACAATGAAAGCAACATTCTGACACTCTGTCAAGGGGAAGATATGCAGAAGTATGGGAGCAAAGATCATTTTGGAAAGAAGTGCAATAACAAAGCTGACAGAGATGGAAGTCTAGCAACTATATGAAGCAAAGAATGATAACTGGAGTGCAACTGTGAGAAGATGCAAAATGTGAGGACACCATTAGTAGTTGTGAATACATGTTTTCTGTCAATGGAACAACCATGAGAAAGTTGGTGGGCAGTTGAAATAAGTGTTATTGTAGATTCAGACAGTGGCAGAACTGGAAGGAACATGGAAGGAACTAACGATAAAGAGAGTCCTTACACACCTTGAAATTGTATCAAAAAGCTCAATCCTTACACACCTAAACTCCAAACTGTTGGATCTATCACTGCAGATGTGAGAACTGATAATCAGAATGTAGAGGCAGATCAAGATTTGTGTAAAGATTTGTAGCTTGGGTGCTGGTTGCCGTAGTTGTGGCTTTGTTCATCGAACTGGGAAGTTGATTTGCAGATGTTTCATTCCCTGTCTAGGTGACATCTTCAGTGCTTTGGAGCCTCCTGTGAAGTGCTGTTGTGCTGTGTCATCTGGAATTTATTTGATTTCATTCCTGTTGCTCCTGGTTGCCAGTTCCGATTGTTTGTTGCTGGGTTGCCAAATTGGGCCGAGGACAATGTGTTTATTGATGGAGCCCATGGATGAGTGCCATGCTTCTAGAAATTCTCTGGCAGTGCTGTGTTTGGCTTATGCTGTTATCGTAGTGTTGTCCTAGTCGAATTTGTGGCCCTTGTCATCTGTGTGCATGGCTACTAGGGACAGCTGGTCATGGCGTTTAGTTGCTAGTTGATGTTCATGGATACAGACAGTTAGTTGACTACCTGTTTGTCCTATATAGTGTTTCATGCAGTCTTTGCATGGAATCTCGTACACCATGTTGGTCCAGCAAATGATGGGTATTTGGTCTTTTGTCCTGCTGAGTTGTTGTCTGAGCATGGCTCTCAGTTTATGGGCTGTAATGAATTTGAGTGGTCGGAGAAGTCTGTCTGTTAGTTCTGAGACTTCATATTCAACACTTCATATTCAACAGCCAGATATATAATCAAATCAATGGGACACCTATGGGCTCACCCATCTCTGAGCTAATAGAAGAAGCAGTGATGCAAAGACTGGAACAAACAGCCCTTCCACAAGTTCACCCTAAACTCTGGATCAGATACGTGGATGACACTTTTGCAATAATTAAGAGAACAGGCAGTGAAAACACACCAGATTATCAACACCATGCTCCCGGGGCTCAAATTTAAATGAGAGGACGAAATGAACAATCAACTCCCATTCCTGGATGTGGGAGTAGAAAGAGTACAGAAAAGGGAATGCACCACAAAAGTGTACAGAGAAACCTAACACATGGACCACATCCTGAACTACAACAGCAACCACCCAAACACACATAAGAGAAGCTGCAGTAGGAACCTATTCAAAAAGCTCACAACTCACTGCAGCATTCTCAACCTGTGAAGAGAAAAAGAACACCCCAACAGACCCTTCGCAAAGAATGGATATACCCGCAGCTTAATTCGCAGTTGCCTGGCAGACAAACAAAGCGACAAGGACATGCCACGACTTAACTCACTAGCCACCCTACCTTATATGAAAAAGATCTCAGAACTAACAGCCAGACTTCTCCAACCACTGGTATTCATGACAGCCCATAAACCAATAGCCACGCTCAGACAACAACTCACCAAAACAAAAGACCATCATTTGCAAGATTTCATGCAATGACTGCATGAAACACTACATAGGACAAACAGACAGATAAAGAGCAATCCACATCCATGAACATAACTAACCACTAAATGCCACAACCAGCTGTTCTAGTAGCCATACAGACAGATGACAAGGACCACGAATTCAACTGGGACAACACTACAATCATAGGACAGACCAAACAGAGGACAGCCAGAGAATTTCTAGAGGCATGGCACTCATCAATGGACTCCATCAATAAACACAGAGACCTTGACCCAATATAGCAATTACTGCAACCAACAACTGGAACCAGCAACCAGAAGCAGAAGGAACAAAACCAAATAAATTCCAGAAGACATAGCACAACAGCGCTTCACAAGAGGCTCCAAAGCACTGAAGGTGCCACTTAGACAGGGGAAAAATTGTCTGCAAATCAACTTCCCAGCTTGGGGAACGCACCCACACTACAGCACAGAGGCAGAATTCACAGTAATTGAAGAGAATGGTGAGCTTTTTTTGAAGCAGAGAACATGTCCAAGCCTTGAGGGTACATATTGGATCTGGTTCTGAAAGAGTCTGAAAGATTTATGACTTGGTTGAGTGCTATGAGCACCACCAACTGTAATGAACTCATCACCTCACTCTCAGGTCACCTAGAGACACATGATAAATGGGACACCCATGTCCATGGTGGAATTGAAAAAAGAATGATGCTCTGATGTCTTAATAGTGGAGTAAAGTGGGAATGACCTAAGGCTAGGTCCTCCCAAAAGTCTAAATAATAATTTAGAGCCTACTCTTGTGACAAATAGTTGCAGTGAAGCAATAAATGACATCTTGTTTACTCTACAAAACTCTTCTCAGTAGATCAGAAGGTAACAACTCTTTCAAACACTGAACCTGCAATCCCCTAAAGAGCCTGGCATGGTGGCTCAATGGTTAGTATTGCTGCCTCACAGTACCAGGGACCTGGGTTTGATTTCAGCCTCGGGCAACTGTCTATGTGGAGTCTGCACATTTTCCCTGTGTCTATGTGGGTTTCATCCGGGTACTCCGGTTTCTCCCACAATCCAAAGATGTGCAGGTTTGGTGAATTGGCTGTACTAAATTGCCCATAATGTTCATGGATATGTAGGTTAGGTGCATTAGTTAGGGGTAAATGTACAGTAATAGGGTAGGGGAATAAGTTTGAGTAGGATACTCTTTGCAGGGTCAGTGTGGACTTGTTGGGCTGAAGAGCCTGTTTCCACACTGTAGTGATTCTACTCTATGATTCCTTCTTTCATGTGATAACTAGAATAGTTCCTTCTCTCATTCAGTAACACAGAAAGCAATTACATTGGGGGTCATATGACTGTGAAATATCAAGATACAGCCTAGAACTGCATTCCTCCAAAAAGACCTTGTTCCCGGTTACTGCCTCTGTGGAGAAAATTCAGTCCATTTACTGATTACATTAAGGTAAGTGCAATACAGAAAACGTTTCAACAACCTATCGCTTACAATACTTCTAGAGATATTTACATCATACAGTGTAAACTCTTAAGGCAACAAAACTGGAGCTCCCAAATCTTGAGATTTTATTCGCAAAATGTTGAAGCGCTGGGATCTGGAAAGAAAGCAATTACGGAGTTGGGATGAATAGCTGGTTAAATGCAAAGCTTGTGATGCAAAACTTATCATGTATATGTCAACCGAAATACTGTGTCCAATTTGTCCACTTTAACTTTTTGTGGTATGGGATGGTTGGATAGGATATATTGAGACTTTGAAGTAGCCCAGACAAGGCCCACCATACTGACACTAAATTTTATTATCATTCAAGCCATGTAGATATTCAGGGACCTTACTTTCTTAGGGCTTTGTGCCACCATCACCATAGCCAGCCACCCCTCTTCGTCACTAATACCTGATAACTATGTTTTCACTGGTTGAGGTCCCACTTAATAGAATTTCTTCCCAAATTTCTTCAATACCTCTTCTGTTTGTTTAAGACCTTTCTTAAAATCCACCTCTTTGACACAGCTTTTAACAATTCAATCTTTTATTTCTGTATCCTAAGCTTCAAACTTATTTTTCACTAAATTCAGGTTCTGGAGGATATTAGTCATGGCAGAGCTTCCAGCCATTGTACCCTTGGTTCTGAACTTCTTGTATAAACTCTTCACTTTCCCATCTTAGCTTCTTGTGCTTCCTTGAGAACTGTCTCCTTAATTATTCCTGTAGCCTCCACCCCCAAACTTGACTCTTCATTTTGCTCAGGTTCAAAAATCCTTCCGCATAGTGCCTCAAGATATTTTTGTCATTCACAATGTGGTTATTGCTTTTGTTAGCCCAAAACATGCTGAGGTATGCAACTTAGCATAGTTTAGCTTCCACATTCTGGAACTTGCAACTCACTGTGAGAAGAATCATGAGGCCATCTTCACAATCTTTTCTTAACATTTTAGCTACAAAACTTTTATGAAATCAGCAAACATCTGTCAACCTATTTGGATTGCATAAAATTCTGCATGAGCACTTTAAGCATTTTGTGAGATGCATTTTCAACTTCAATGGGATTAGCAGGATCAGACCAGTCACTACATCCCTTTTGACTTTCCATTGTCTTCAGTTGTGTACATCATACTATACTTTTCTAACTCAATAAATTTGGTTAGAGAGAGTACAAGGATATCATCTTCCTGTGTAGCAGGCCTGGAACATATAGTCAGTCTCCGTGAAGACACAGATTCAACAAGGATGCATGGTCAGTGCGAGGGAGACTTCGCCTGAGTTAGACAAATGCTGCGTGAGTATATTTGGGAGTTTGGTTCAGATTGGGAATGCAGTGTAGACGAGTAAAGACTGTTTCATGTAAAATTTACTCGAAGAAGTTTGCTGATTGAGGACTTTGGTGAAAGGCAGGGAAGAGATACTTGCTCTTTTACTCTTTCTCACTAAGTTCATTGGTTGGGAAGGGAAGACGAGATATGGTAGCTCAGCTGAATCAAGTGGAATAAGTGGCCTGTAAAATGCAGGAAATCTTGAATACTATGATATCTTAGATGATTGCTTGTGCAGGAAATGCTGCCAGCTGCAGAAACTTGAGTTCCATATTTCAGAGCATGAGGAGCAGTTAGAGTCATTGTAATATCCAGGTTACAGCTAATGCCATATGCACTTGAATACAGAAATAGAAGGACAAGGAAGATGAATGTATGATGTAAAGATACTGCAAAAGGGAGTTTTTGACTTTATTGGAGACTGTGACTAGCTCTAGGGAAGATTGTACATGTACAAGCTGGATGAGTTGCATCTAAACAGAGCTGGGTCTGTGTTCCTTACAGGACATTTTGTTAGTGCTGTTGGCAGGGTATGAACTAACTTGGCAAGATGGAGAATGAAGAGGGAGTATTAGGTGAGACAAGAATATTAGATAAGAATACTGGGGTTCTCAGAATACTTGAAAATTCAAGTCGGAGTACCTTATAGAATACTTAGTTAATTGATCAAGTCAGAGTAATGAGGAAACTAATGTAGTCTAAATCAGCATTACCAGGCATGTACATGAATGTACAGAATATGGTAAATAGGATTGGGGAGTTACAAATGCAGATTTGAAACTTTATTGCTGGAACAGCACAGCAGGTCAGGCAGCATCCTGACCTGCTGTGCTGTTCCAGCAATAAAGTTTCAACTTTGATCTCCAGCATCTGCAGACCTCACTTTCTCCCCACAAATGCAGATTGCCATGTTGTTGCGGCAATTACAGTTGCCTGACTCAAAGAAGGGCAAGACTGGGTATTAAATATTCATAGGTTCAAGGTTTTCAGAAACAATAGAAAAAGGAAGAAAGGAGAAGGGCAAGCAGTATTAAAGACAGCATTGCAGTGCTGAACAAAGACGATCTCTCAGAAGGTTCAAAGGTAGAATCAACTGGGGTAGAGCTAAGGAACAAAAAGATTTGCTCGGTATAAAGTTTTATAGACCACCACTAGTGGGAAAGATGAAGGATGAACAATTCTGCAATGAAATTACAGAGAGATATCAACATTATAGAGTAGTTGTAATGGGGGACTTCAATTTTCTAAAGATAGATTGGGATATCGGTATTTAAAGGACAGTGAGGGGAAAGTATTTCAAAATTATGTTCATGAGAGTTTCCTACAGCAGTATGTGTTCCGTCTAAGAAGAAAGGATGCATTGTTGGATTTGGTTCTTGGAAATGAGGTGGACAAAGTGACTATTTAGGAGACAGTGAATATTGCATCATAAGGTTTCAAATGATAGTGGTGAATGATAATGGATAATCCAGATGAAGAATAATAAACTGATGGAGAGCCAATTTCAGTATGATAAGAACAGAGTTGAACAGAATTGACTGGAACTAAAAGTTGGTGGGGAAATAAAATCTGTAACTGAGCAATAAGTGAACTTCAAAGAGGAGATGGTTTGGTTACAGTCAAGGTATATTCCCTAAAAGCGAAAGATGAGGCAAATAAGTCCAGAGCTCCCTGGATGATAAATGTGAAAGAAGTTAAGGTTGAGAAAAAGTTAGGTAGAAAATATAACTGAGAACCAAGAAGACTACAGAAGGTGGGGCATGAAAAAGCGTAATAGAGAAGTTTGGAGGAATTATGAGACAGGGCTAGCACCCAGTACAAGTGGGAATTCTTAACGTCTTCTATACATTGATTTTAAAAAGCAAGGTAAAAGGAGTAGGAGTGTTTCGGGCACAAAAATTGGATTTACACATGGAGATTGGGACATAGTTATGGTATTAAATGAATGTTTTACATCTATCTTCAGCAAGGAAGTAGATATTAGCCAGGCCATGGTGGCAGATGAGGAAACTCTATCACTTTAAGGGGTTCAAAATAGACAAGGAAGGAGTCTTGGACAGATTGTTAGTACTTAAAGCTGACAATACAGATTAAATTCATCCAAGGACTTCGAAGGAAATTGCAGGGACAGTCTTCCCTAGGCTTAGGCAAGGTACCATCAGACTGAAAACTTGCAAACATCACATCTTTGTTCGAACACATTTATAGCAATTACAGACCAGGCAGTTTATCTTCAGTGGTAGGGAAGCTTCTAGAAACAAATTTCTGTGACAGACTTAGTAGTCACATAGAAAATGATAAGTTGATTAGGTTGAGTGAGCATGGATTTTCTGAAGAGAAAATCATGTTTAAACTAACCCGCTATAGTTTTCTTGAAAATGTGTTCTACGTAGACTTTGAGAAGATGTTCAGTCACAGACAAGCTTATGATGAAAGTTATAGGTCATGAACTAAAAGGGACTGTGGCAACTGGATACAAAATTAACCAAGTGATAGGAAGTAGGGAGAAATGATCAATGGATATTTTTTAGGTTGGAGGTTCCACAGAGGTCAGTGTTGAGACTTTTGTTTTTCCTGATGTATATTAATGATCTACATCTTGGTGTTCAGGGGATAATTTCAAAATTTGAGGACTATATGAAACACGGAAGCATTACAAAATGTGAAGCAGACAGTGTAGGACTACAAAACAAGGTAAACAAGTAGGAGGTGTGTGTGCATTCACAGCAGATGAATTTCAAAACAGAAAAGCCTGAGGCGAGGCAATTTGGAAGGATGAGCATAGACAAACTAGATAAAATAAGGAGTACAATTCTAAATGGAGTGCAGGAGCAAAGGGACCCTGGTGTATATGTGCACAGATTATTGAAGGTGAAAGAACAATTGGAGAGAGCTGCTTATGAAGCATGCAGTATCACGGGCAGTTTTAAGGGGATAGTGTACAAGAACAAGGAGGTAATGCTGAACTTGAACAAGACACTTGTTAGACCTCAGCTGGAGTACTGAGCACAGTTCTGGGCAGCTTTTAATAAGAAAGATGTGAAAGCACTGGAGAAAGTGCAGACAAGGTTGACAAGAATTATTTCCGGGATGACAAAATTCCATTTTGATTGAAGAGGTTGGGATTGTTTCTCTTAGATAGAATACAAAGAGGAGATTGGTTAGAAATTTTCAAAATCAAGGAACTGTACCTTTTTGTGAAAGAATAAAGAGTAAGAGGAGCGAGATTTAAAGTGATTGGTAAAAAATGCAGATATGAGATGAGAAAAAAAACATTTTTCATGCAACGATTCATTCAAGCCTTGAATGTACTGTGTGGAGTATGGTAGCAATTTATGGTGGCCAGTTCATTGAAGCATTCAAGAGAGCATTGGACGATTACTTACATAAAAACAGTGTATGAGAAAAGGTGGGAGAATGGCACGAAGTCATTATGCTCATTTCGAGAGCTGTGCAGATATGACGGACCTTCTTCTGTGCCAATACATTTCCATGATTCTCTGATCGTGTGCCATAGGATCTCAATGGTATGGTAGCCTTGAACAAGATTAGAATTAGTTCTTGTGTCACCTCATTCTCTGCAACTTACTTTGCCGGTACACTTCAATTGCTAACCTAAGCAATGCCATCCAGCTCTGCAGCTGCTTTTCCTTTTATTAATATTGGGAACGTGACCCATCCACCTTCAGGTTTCAGTATACTAGCAGCAGCTGCTTGCTGTCCTCACAGCAAGTACATGCAGCATATTGCTGACACCTGATTGAACAGGGGAAACTAATGGATTTCCTGCTCGTATTTGCCAGTAAATATGTTCCTCCTGCTGATTTCCTGCTCTGTGTCATACCCATGTCCTGCACAGTGTTTGCTGCCTGTCACAGTCACTATCTATATAGAATCATCGAATCCCTACAATGTGGAAGCAGGCCATTCGGTCCAACTAGTCCACACTGACCCAAAGAGCATCCCAATCCCTATAACTCAGCATTTCCGATTGCTAATCCATCTAACCTACACATCGGTTGACACTATGGACGATTCAACATGGCCAATCCACCCAATCTGCACATGCTTGGACATATCAGCAGTCTTCACATAACTCAACAAGTCTTTAATATAGCCTCTCACTAATTTCTGTAGAACGTCTGAAAACATCCATGAAAGGATGAGAGTAAGATTTGATGCAGCAGAAACTCAATTGGAAATAAGCTTCTGTCAGATCACCAGGGATACATTTCCTTAACATCAGCTCCTTTTTGTCCGTTATTTTGATCACCCTTGATCGTAAATATGTTCCTTCATTCCAGATGCTATTGCTGTGAATTGCTGACGTTGCTTTTTAAGGTGGTAAAGGTTGGAGGCTTGGAAGGTGCTGTCAAATGAGCCTTGATAAGTTGGTTCAGTGCCCCGTATGCATGGTACACACTGTAGTCACTGGTGGCGTGAGTAAATATTTAAGAAAGTGGAGGGGCGTTGATTCTGTGAGTTGCAATTGTACTGAATGGTGTTGAATATTGTTGGAGCTGAACTCATCCAGACAAGTGACAGGGATCAGTGGACATTATCACAGCAGAGGTAAAATAACTGAAAGAAATGAATAAAACTGAGCATAACAGCTTAGATTTTCTGAATGGCTATGTAAATTAAAACACTGAAATAAAACAAAGAATTACAGATGCTGGATATCTGTAACAAGCAAAAACAGAAATTGCTGGAGAAACTATTTCACTGGACTCAAGACATCAACTCTGTTTTCCCTTCACAGATATTCCCGACCTGTTGAGTTTCCACCTTAACATATTGGAAATGGAATGATTTAGGATTCTCCAGAACAAAGAACAGCAATCCTACACAAACACAAAGGTTTGCAGGAACATTTGGAGATTATTTAAGTAAGCTTCTCCTTATTTCTTTACATTTTTTCTAAATATAGCTATGTGATGAAGGAGCAGAAAACTAGTGCTTCCAAATAAACTGTTGGACTATAACCTGGTGTTGTGTGATTTATAACATTGTACTAAATGTCAGCACACAACCATTTTGCCAATTAATCCCCATGCAAATCTCTTTCAAATTCTTTGAATACCAAATGTAAGGATATTCAGGATAATGAATTGTATCCAGGGCATCCTATAACCATTGAGTACCCATAACTTGTGTCTATAGTATAGAGGTACACACCTCTAATTGTCAGAGCAGCAAAAGGTTAGATTTTCAAGGCAGAATTATATGGCAGGAATTCTCAGTGATACCACAGCAGCATTTAATTTTCATATTCAGGATCTTTTCAAGTTGCCAGTGAGACACTAGTAACATAAGCTAGCCAATTGCCCATAGATACATAAAGCATGTGACCATTGCCTTGTTTGCTTAAGCAATAAATATTACGACACTCTCAGGGACAACAAGCAGCATTGTGTAAAGGTTTATCAAGGTGTTTTAGAGTGATAGGAATATAAGTAGAATCATTTGGCACAGTATTATTTAATGATCAATGTCACTAATTACAAATTGGAATGATTGTATCTTGAATCTGTTGTGGAGCTCCACATCACACTCCCAGCAGGAAAGCTGCACATCCAGGTAGCATGAGTCAGAGGCAAGAGTACAGCATTGTAGCCTCATGTCTTTGTGCCCTGATTCCTGGGAGAGTGACTTTCTCCTGGGAATTGGGATCTTAGAATTATCTTTTAAAAATAATGAATTTGTTTGCAGTAATAGCATAAAGTTACAGATGTACACATGTATCTCACAGGGAGCTGTCAAATGCTGTCATGGAACTAAGGGTAGGTGACGGTAATGTCACCGTACTAGCAATCTAGTACCACAGACTAAAGTTCTGTGGGCATTGGTTCGAATCTCATTATAGCAGATTATGAAATTTAAATCCAATAATCTCAGGAATTAAAAGATAGTCTAATGATGGCCATGAAATCATGTTGATTGTAATAAAAGACCATCTATTTCAAAGACACACTTATAGTCTCTGGACTATATGTGACTCTTAACGAACCTAGCAAGCTACTCAGTTGTATCAAGCAACTACAAAGTCTAAATCAGACGTGTCACCCAAAATATACCTGGAAATGATAAGAGAGTTCTTTCAACCCTGGAAGGTTCTGCTTACCTAACTCTGGGCCTACTGCAAAATTAGAAGAGTTGTCTCACAGACTATTCAAACAATGATCAAACACGTTAATTCTCATTGAATCATACCTTACAGACAATGTCCTAGACAGCACCATCACCATCTTTGGGTATGTGCTGTCCTATTGCTGGAGGTGGTGGAACAGTGGTTTGCTGTTGGGAAAGAGTCTTACTGGAAGTCCTCAACATTGACTTCAGACTTCATGAAATCTCATTGGTCAAAGGTCAACCATCAAACATGGGCAAGGAAACCTCTTGCTAATTACCACATACCATTGGCCACACCAACCCAAACCATCTCACCTGTTCAGTTGATGAATTAATACTTCTCTATATGAAACACCATTTGGAGGAGCACTGAAGTTAAAAAGGTTGCAGAAGTTTCTCTAGATGGGGAGGTTCAATGTCCATCACCAAGAGTGGCTCAGTAGCATGACAGCTGACAGAGCAGATTGAATCCCAAAGGACATAACTACTAGACTGGGTCTGTGGCATGTGATAAGGAAACCAACACATTCCATAAGCAATATTTGTATAATGCTTGTTCAAGGTTTGTGAAGGTTTGTAGCTCAGGTTGAGGTTTAGGGTGTAGGTTTGCTCGCTGAGCTGTAGGTTTGATATCCAGACGTTTCATTACCTGGCTAGGTAACATCATCAGTGGCGACCTCCAAGTGAAGCGAAGCTGTTGTCTCCTGCTTTCTATTTATATCTTTCTCCTGGATGGGGTTCCTGGGGTTTGTGGTGATGTCATTTCCTGTTCATTTTCTGAGGGGTTGATAGATGGCATCTAGATCTATGTGTTTGTTTATGGCATTGTGGTTGGAATGCCAGGCCTCTAGGAATTCTCTGGCATGTCTTTGCTTAGCCTGTCCCAAGATAGATGTGTTGTCCCAGTCAAAATGGTGTTTTTTTTTCATCCGTGTGTAGGGCTACGAGGAAGAGAGGGTCATGTCTTTTTGTGGCTAGCTGGTATAATGCTTGTGACAGGCATCTCCAACAAGCAGAACTGACCCATCATCCATTGATGTACAATGGCATTAGCATCACTGAATCCTGCAGCATCAGCATCCATTTCATAGAAGCCAGTCTGACAACTCAAGTAAATGTGTGCCCGCAATAACAGATGAAAGGCAAGGTAAACTCCTCCTGACACTCTAAAGCTGACATGACCAGCTATCCTTAGTAGCCACACACGCAGATGACAAGCAACATGAATTCAACTGGGACAACACTACTATTATAGGACAAGCCAAACAGAGAACAGCTAGGGAATTCCGAGAGGCATGGCACTCATCCACAGATTCAATCAATAAGTACACCGACCTGGACCCAATATACCGACCACTGCAGCGGACAGCTGGAACTGACAACTGGAAGTGGCAGATTCAAAACACTACAAATGGTGGAGGAAAGAACACAGAAGCACTTCACAGGAGGTTCCCAAACACTGAGGATGTCTCCGAGACAGGGGATGAAACGTCTGCAACACAAATTCCCAGCTCGGCGAACAGAACCATAACAACAAGCACCCGAGCTACAAATTTTCTTACAAACTTTGAACTCTAAAGCCTGTTTGCTATCTATAAGGCACAAATCAAACGTGAGATGGAATATTCCCCACTTGCATGGATGAGTGCAGCTCCAACAACATTCAAGCTTGACATCACACAGGACAAAGCTGCCTCTTGATTGCACGACATGCACAAACATTCGCTCTCTTCAATCATTATGCACACTAGCAGCACGATGTATCATTTACAAGGTACATTTCAGTAATTCACTAAGCCCCAAGCCTCCGTCGATAGCACCTTCCAAATCTGCAACCTCGAGAAGCGCAAGTTAAGCAGATGTATGGGAACACCATTACCTGGAAGATCATCTCGCAACCTCCTCCCCACCCCCCACCCCACCCTCGTCCCCTTCTCCCACTAAACCCCAACCCTCCACCCCCAAAAACCCCAAAAGCCATAAACTACCTCACTTGGAAAAATACAAGATTCCCTCACTGTTTCAAGGTCAAAAGTCCTGTAATGTTCTTCCTTCCTATCAGCACAATGAATTTCCACACAGCCCAGCATGGGGCTGCAGCAGTGTAAGAAGACAGCTCAACACTACCTTCCCCAAGGCAATTAAAGGTGGGTAATTAATTTTAGCCCAGTCAGCAACATCCACATCCAATGAAAAGATTGAAAAGAAAATTAGATAGAAGGCTTGAATTCCTGAACAGTGTGCGTGTGTATCAACATGACTGAATGAAAGAGTGGATATTTAGATTTAGTGTGGTTCTTCATAGTCATCACTTGTAATATATTAAGACATAAAGTCTGGGTGGGATGCAAGAAATTTTAAGTGCGCACATATTTTACTTCATTATAAGAAGGAAATAATGTATCCTTCCAGCTTAAAATGACCTGGCCATTTTAAACATCTTTTAGCATGTTTCTATGTACAATGGGAAGTGGTACAGGCCTTGGCACTATATGGCCATTTTTATCCATTTTCTATGACCTGCTTTAATTCTGTACTGCTTACTATTTAAGAGCATCTTTCTTTGTTAGAGTTTCCACTGGATAAATTTTGATCACCTCCACGAAACAAAATGCCCCTTTTTTAATCTCCCTTACTTCATAATTTACAATAGTATGTAATCACCTAGCAGCAACATCAGACCTCCCGGTCACTGAAGGACACATTTTCCAACACAGACACTTTATACTGCAGACATTTGCCTATGTTCTGAATTTGTGACTGACCTTGGAAGTATAAAATGGTGACAGCTCTAAGGGTTGGAGATGTTTCGCACTGTCTGGCATCTGATTGAATGCACACTTGATTGGAAATTTTAGACTCAAATAGAGTCTGAATGGCTCTCTGGAGACTACTTTGTACTTTCTCCTGTACATTTTATCCTTTGTCATGGACACTGGCATCCCATTTGTTCTCATGATTTCTTTTTCATCACTGAGTGAACTTTTAATGAAATGAATGACTGACACTAAATAATTATATCTATTTGACTACTGAACCCGACCTTTCCAAAATTAGGTTATATTGCCTTTGATCATTAGAATGCACTGCATCAGCCATTGTTTTATCCATAATCGTAGCCCCATTTAGGTAGTTTTCCAATTCTTGTTTTTTTATTACTCAGTTCAATGGAACCATTGTTACCATTTTAAAATATAATCTGACACATGAGTACTGACTACCAGTGGCTTGTGTTTGGGATAGAGTGTTGCCATCAAGTCTCCTTTGTTAGTGTTAGGGTCTGTTCAGTAGTTGGTGGTGGAGGATGGGACACAAGTAAGTTTCAGGAGAAGAAATTCTTGTTTTAAATAATAAAATTTAGTTTGTCATGTTTCAGGAGCAATATACAAGTTACATTAATCCTTAGTTGAGAGTATGTTGCTTGGAAGGCACTGCAGGTCAGGCAGCATCCGAGGAACAGGAAAATTGACGTTTCAGGCATAATCAGGAAAAGGCTTTAGACAAAAGGGTTTTAACTATTAGACAAATTGACTACAATAAACAAGGGATAGAAAGGCACATATGCTTCCATCAGAAGACTGTACCAGCTAACTGATTCTCCACCCAGAGCCTGTCTGACATCATCAGACTAGCTGGAGCTCAGTATAGATCAAACATTTGGGGCAGCACAGTGTTCAGTGATTAGCACTGCTATCTCACAGCGCCAGAGACCCAGGCTCAATTCCTGCCTCAGGCAACTGTCTGCGTAGATTTGCACATTCTCCCCGTGTCTGCGTGGGTTTCCTCCGGATGCTCTGGTTTCCTTCCACAGTCACAAAGGTGTGCAGGTTAGGTGAATTGGCCATGCTAAATTGCCTGAAGTGTTAGGTGCCTAAGTCAGGGGTAAATGTAGGGGAATGGATTTGGGTGGGTTGTTTTCCGGAGGATCGGTGTGGACTTGTTGAGCCGAAGGGTCTGTTTCCACACTGTAGAGAATCTAATCATTAACTTTCTCAGAACCTTTAACTCAGACAATATGTCCTATCGTAGTACAGTAGGATCTAATTGAGTTTAGTCTGTTGAGCTTAAAAAGAAAGTAGACCTGCCCCTTCTGGACCACAAGCAGTGCTGTAAGTTCTCTTTTCTCATGTAACTGGCCTTTCTTGCCTTACTTTAACTGCCAGCAATCCTGAACCTCTGAAAACATGACCTCCATGGATTTAAAAATAAATCCTGTTCAAATGGAGCCTCACAACCTTCAAAACAAATTTTCTGCTTGACTGACCTTCTGGAAATGGATACATTGCCTCACCTTTAACAATTTCCATTAAAATTGGAACTGAAGTTGGATATAGTTCTAAGGTTAATTTTTTCAAAAATACATCTTTCCCTTCAGACTTCTATTCTTGTTTGTATTGGGGGGTAAGTTGTTGTGGATAGTGAGTGATGATGAAAATTTCTTCAATATTAATATCACACCTATCAGGTCTTTCTCTGTTTTGTTTTTGTTTGCCTTGCTTAATTTACTGCGCTGTTTTTTTAATGTTCTATGTTCTATTTACCCAAGTTTAACAGCATTGGGATGATGCTGCTCCTTTAACAAGGGTATAGTGTCCTTGTCTTTTTTTTTCAGAGGGGTTGTAAAAGCACAAGTTCTGTAATGTCTGATTTATCTACTTGAAAAAGCTTTTAAGTTTATAAAAAAACACACTTGTACAATGAAAGGGGAGTGGCCAGTTTGATTTGGTTTTAGCAAGCAGTCCATTTTTGAGGTTGCTGGGTTAGGGAAACATCTTCATGCTGATCCTCTCTCTCTCTGACATCTCCCCTGTGTTTGATTTTACTTTTTTTGCCAAAGAGGGTGCTTATGGGGATCTTGCAAATATTTGGAACAGCATCGTTAAGTTGCGATAGAGTTGTTCAGGTTTTCAGAGAGGTTAAGTTATTCTCTTCTCTTTTGTTTGTGTTTCATTTGCTAATCTGTAAACAAATTTTGTTTAATTTAAAACTGAAGGGTTTTGATCAGTTGGACTCACAAACTCTTAACATTCGCCTGTACCTGTGTTTTTGTTTTTGCCACTGTTTACCTATTATTTACTATCTATGCTACTTAATTATGTGATCTGTCTGTATTGCTCACAAGACAAAGCTTTTCACTGTGCCTTGGTTCACGTGACAATAAATTCAATTCAATTCAATTCAATAAAACAACTAGAAAATTTAGGGTCTGGCCTACCTCTTGCAATATTTTGAAGGAGCCTGGCCTGGTCCATATCAGACTGGGGCCTCTTTGTGGGATTTATTCTATAGTTCCAAATTGGGATTATGGTTGCTGGTGATAGGTCTTAGTGTCTTTTGTTCCGGGTATTAATTCAGTTGGTTTAAACAGTGCTGGCATAGTAATGGTCTTTCAATCACTAAGAGTTTTCTGGGGATGGAAGAAGTGACTTTCGGGGTTTTTCAAAAGGTGAACAAGAAAAAGCTGCTAGAATTGACAGCCAGGCTGGGGTTGGAGCTGCCTCCTTCCGTGAGCAAAGGAGAGATAATTACAGCAATAGCTCAGCATTTACATTTGCCGGAAATGTCATCAGAATCTTTAGAGATTATTAAAATTCAATTGAAAATGAAGCAGCTAGAGTCAGAGGCAAATGAATGAAGCCGTTTGAATTATGATTAAAAGCAGAGGAAAAAGAAAGCCAATGAATTGCTTTAGCAGAAGGAAAAAAGAAGAGAGAGAGGAGAGGAAGAAAGAGAGGGAGGTTTCATTTCAGAAATTGGCACTTAGACAGGAAAGTCAGCGTAAAAGGATGGAGATGAAGGCTGAAGGTAAGCCTAGTGAGAAGGAGTGTGAGGATGAGCAAACCACTGGTAGCCAATGGCCTGGTGAGAATCAGTTTAAATATATTCGCGCATTTCCAAAATTTGATGAGAATGATGTAGAAGGTTTTTTCATCTCATTTGAGAAGGTGGCTAAAAAATAAAGTGGGTTTGTTGATCCAAACAAAATTGTAGATAAAGCTATGGAGGTATTCACACCATTATCAGAGGAGGTATCTGGGATGTATGAGGAGGTGAAGAAAGCAGTCTTAAATACATATGAGCTTGTACCAGAAGCTGACAGACAATGTTTCAGAAAACTAAGGAAGGATCATGGTCAAACCTACATTGAGTTTGAAAGAATCAAACAAAGTAATTTTGAAAGCTGAATAAAGGCATTAAAAATAGAGCAAACCTATGACACCCTTAGAGAGGTGATTATTTTGGAGTACTTCAAAATTTGCTTTGCGAGGTAATGAAGTTCATATGGAAGTGCAGAGAGTTAAAACAGTATGATTAGCTGAAATGGCTGATGATTATGAGTTGGTTCATAAATCAAAGTTTGGCTTCCAACATCAGTTTCCATCTGTGAAGGATAGAAATTGAGGAAAAGTGAAAATTCTCACATTGTAAGGGAAAGGTAGATCTTGGTGAAGATCATAACTTACCACAGAGTTAAAAAGAAACCCTTGAAGGGGAAAGAGAAGTTAAAAACTCCATGTTTTCACTGCAATAAAGTAGGCCACATAAAATCGCAGTGTTTGTGGGTTAGAAAAAGCACTGGGAAGCAGGATGTAAGAAAACAGGTTAAGCCAGTGAATTTTGTTGGAGTGGTAATGGCAAGCACAGTGGAAGCTAGAAAGCTGCACAGAATGTACAAGCTGGTCGGAGGTTAGTTAAGGAGGAAGTGCCAGATCTTCTTAAACCATACACCTGCAAATGTAACATTTACTCCCATAGGCCAGAAACAGCAGGTGAAGAGGTTACCATATTAAGAGATACAGGATCCTCTCAATCTTTGATGTTGAAACATGAGGAGATATATACCTCTGAAGGACTATTGCCAGAAAAAGTGCTAGCAATGGGAATTCACACTGAGACAAGAAGCACTCAGTTATGCAGAGTGAGGTTAGAGTGTCCAGTGAGGAGTCAGAAGTTGTGCCAGGAGTACTGGATAAACTCTCAGCTCCAGGAATACAATTTGTCCTTGCTAATGATATAGCTGGTTCACATATAGGAGTGTTGCCTACTGTGGTTGAAAAGCCAGTGAAAATGCAGGCAACTAAACTATTAAAAGGTGCATATCCTGGAATTTTTCCTGACCATGTGGTAACAATGTCACCAAGTTACTAGTTGAAACAAAAAAATATCAAAGAGTACAGATAAGAAAGTTGACTAATAAGAATTAGCAAAGACTCTCTTTGGTCAAATGGTTGACACAAAACAGGAGCAAATGGATGAGAAAGCAGACATCCTTAGTTCAGGGAAATTAACTGAGTTATAGCAGAAAGGTGAGAAACTAAACTATTTGTATTAAAAACATACATCAAGAAGAATCTAGATGTATCCCATTATGCTATCTTAAAAATAATGTTTTAATGAGGAAATGGAGATCATCACATATTCGGGCAGATGAGAAATGGGCAAAAGTTCATCAAGCTGTCTTGCCCATGGGTTATAGAAATGAGGTATTGTGGGTAGTACATGAACTACCATTTAGGGGTTCGAAAAACTCAAGCTAAAATACAAAAACATTTTTTACTGGCCTGGACTGTACAAGGATGTAGTTGAATTTTGCCAGACATGTCACACATGTCAGGTAATTGGAAAACCACAGGCAGTAATAAAACCCATACCTTTAACATCCATTCCTGCATTTGAGGAACCTTTTACAAGAGTCTTAATTGATTGTGTAGGACCCCTACCTAAAACAAAAAAATGGGAATCAGTATTTGTTAACAATAATGGATTTGTCCACTAGATTTCCAGAGGCCGTTCCATTTTGCAATATCACAACTAAAAGAATTGTAGAGGAGTTACTCAAATTTTTCACTAGATTCGAATTATCCACAGAGCTACAGTCAGATCAAGGGTGAAACTTTACATCAAAATAATTCAAGGAAATTATGGACAGCTTAGGAATAAAACAATTCAAATCTACTGCGTACCATCCAGAATCGCAGGGAGCATGAGAAAGGTGGCATCAGACATTAAAGACCATGTTGAGGGCTTATAGTCAAAACTATCCAGATGATTGGGATAAGGGAATTCTGTTTGTGCTTTTTGTGGTCAGAGATGAACCAAATGAATCGATCAAATTCAGTCCATTTGAATTAGTTTTTGGACATGAAAGGGTCCACTAAAATTGATTAAGGAAAAATTGGTAAGTTATAATTCAAAGACCACACATTTGGACTATGTGTCAAATTTTAGGGAATGGTTAAATAGAGCAAATATTTCTCTCATCCTTAAAAAAGGATAGGCCCCAGAAGATTGCACATCATACAGATTGCACATCTTTGCTAAATGTAGATTTTGAAATTCTTTCTAAAACATTAGCATTCAGGCTGGAGAGGGTTTTACCATACATTATAAAAGAGGATCAGACGGGGTTTATCAAGGGCCACAGATCATCTAATAATATTAGAAGGGTTTTAAATGTGATTCAAGTCTGTCATCAGGAAAGAATATCAGGAATAGTAGTCTCTTTGGATGCGGAGAAGGCATTCGATCGGGTTGAATGGTCATATCTCTTTTACACACTGGAAAAGTTTGGTGTCGGAGAGGCATTCATCAAATGGGTCTCAATATTGTACAATGACCCCAAAGCAGCTGTGATTCCGAATGGTTTAGGCTCAAATAGCTTCAGTGTGGGTAGGGGTTGTCATCCTCTCACTGCTACTTTTTAATGCTAATAATTGAACCACTAGCAGAAGCTATACGGGTCAATTCTAATATAATGGCTCCGAGGGTTGGTTCAGGTAAACATAAAATTACCCTTTATGCAGACGATGTTCTCCTTTTTCTTAGTAATCCTTTGATATCTGTGCTCCGCTTGATCCAAGTAATTAATTTATTCAGTGCGTTCTCAGGTTACAAAATTAATTTCACAAAATCGGAGGACATGCCGATGGGTGGCTTCGCTAGTATGTCCAATTTATCGGACGGGTCTTGCTTCCCCTTCTGGTGGTCTCTGGAGGGTTTTTTATATTTAGGGATTTTTATCACCCCAGTTTTTGGTCAGCTGTACAAAGCCAATTTTGTGCACCTATTAGAGAGGATAAGGCAGAACTTTAAACGCTGGGGGGATCTCCCGATATCTTGGTGAGGCAGAATAGCTGTAATTAAAATGAATATTTTGCCTCATCTCCTATAACCTATGAGAATGCTCCCTGTGATGTTGCCGAGGCCAGTATTGCATAAACTATACGGTTGCCTTGGTTCTTTCAGTTGGAATCATAGACGACCCCTTATTAAATTAAAGAAGCTGCAGTTCTCACAAGCAAGGGGACGACTGGATTTTCCACACTTTAGGAAGTATCAGCTGAGTTCTCTATTAAGCTCCATAGCCGAATGGGACTTGTGTGACCCGCAATCAATCTGGCTGGACATTGAAGCTTCTCAAGCAAAGTGTCCCTTATTAATTTCTTATTTTTTCGATTAGATGCAAGTCATTATGAACCATTGTAAAAACCCTATTGTATTAAATACAATTAAAGCTTGGAAGATAATGCAGCAAGATGAGGGTAATTCCCCAAAAAATCTCTCTTATCCTCTTATAGTGGGAGAGGCTGAACAGGTTGGGGCTGTTGTCCCTGGAAAGTTGGAGGCTGAAGGGTGACCTTATAAAGGTTTACAAAATTATGAGGGGCATGGATAGGGTAAATAGGCAAAGTCTTTTCCCTGGGGTCAGGGAGTCCCGAACTAGAGGGTATAGGTTTAGGGGAAAGATATAAAAGAGACCTAAGGGGCAACTTTTTCACGCAGAGAGTGGTGCGTGTATGGAATGAGCTGCCAGAGGAAATGGTGGAGGCTGGTACAATTGCAACATTTAAGAGGCATTTGGATAGGTATATGAATAGGAAGGGTTTGGAGGGATATGGGCTGGGTGCTGGTAGGTGGGACGAAATTGGGTTGGGATATCTGGACGGGTTGGACCGAAGGATCTGTTTCCATGCTGTACATCTCTATGACTATGACTCTATGGCACACAGATGCTACATTTAAAACCTGGAGGTCCAGGGGTATCTATTGCTTAGGGAATCTGTTCGATGGGGAGGTTATGACATCTTTTGAACAGCTGCACCAGAAATTTGGACTGCCTAATGGGGAATGTTTTAGATATTTCCAAATTCGAGAATATATACAGAAGAAGACCACATTATTAGGTAGCTCTTATAAATCGGATAGGGAAAGAAGAGTGCTATGGCCAATGGGTCCACCCTCGGTCAGGACTCTTTATCACTCACTACAGAACGAAGTATCGAAAGATATGGAACTATTGTTTAAAACATGGAATCAGGAATTGGGGTTGGAAATCCCTTTAGAAATATGGGACGACATCTGGGAAATTGCCAGAAAGATCTCCATTTGTAATAGAACCCAAGACATCCAACTAAAGATACTCCATAGGACTCATATAGCACCGGAACGATTGGCAAAATTTAGGCCAGGAACATCTCCAATGTGCCCTAAATGTAAAATAGAAGTGGACACTCTCACACACTGCTTATGGACATGTCATAAGATCCATAAATGCTGGACCAGAATAGCAAATGCGCAAACAGAAATCTTGGGTGCAGAAATTGGAGTAGATCCAGTATCGCTTCTCCTGGGCTTTTCGAACCTGCCCTCCCTGGATGTGCATGGGAGGAAATTATTTTCCATTCTCTCCTTTTGTACATGGAAAAATATCTTAATGAATTGGGGAACTGAGGGCCCTCCAGGACTTTCAAATTGGCACAGGTTAATCATGGAATATATTCCCCTTGACTTCCTTACAAATATGGTACACCAAAAAACTGAATTATTCTATAAAATATGGCAGCCCTTCCTGAAATATATAGATACAGATATTTCGGCCATATTGTCAAGGGCTTTTACCTAGTTGTGGTAGTGGTTCTGGCTGGTCTGGGGGCCCCCAGGGGGAGGAATCCCATATGAATACAGGTTTTGTTATGACTTGATGTAAATTCATTCTGAACATGTACTTCATTATTTAATTACTATGTCATTTTTTTGAGTAATGTAAGATATTCTATTATATGCTTTGGTTATTTGTAGGTTAGATTAGTTCATAGTTCAATCGATGGCACAGTGGTTAGTACTGCTGCCTCACACCGCCAGAGACCTGGGTTCAATTCCCACCTCAGGCAACTGTCTGTGTAGAGTTCGTACATTCTCCATGTGTCTGAGTGGGTTTCCTCCGGGTGCTCTGGTTTCCTCCCACAGTCCAAAAATGTGCAGGTTAGTTAAATTGGCCATGCTAAATTGCCCATAGTGTTAGGTGAAGGGGTAAATGTAGGGGAATGGGTCTGGATGGGTTGCTCTTCAGAGGGTCGGTGTGGACATGTTGGGCCGAAGGGCCTGTTTCCACACTGTAAGTAATCTAAGCTTGAGGTTTTTTTCTTTCTTTTTTGTGTTTGTTGTGTTTTGGTTATTATTTATTTAATATTTAATGGTATATTAGTGTTTATATTTGTTTGTGTTATTTTGTAAGTTTGTAAAAAATGTTAAAAAAATTTCCTCTTTCTTCAATAAAAATATCTATTAAAAAAAGAGCAGGGGAGTTGGCTAGACAGCACTTAAAATTATCACAGCTCACAATGAACCAGGAAGCAGACAAGAAATCAAAAACTCACAATTTTGCTATTGGACATAAGGTGTTAGTGTTATTTCCAGTGATAAATGAACCTTTGAAAGCAAGGTTTTGTGGACCCTATCAAATCAAAAGGAGATTGACTGAGGTGAACTATTTGATAAGGACTCCAGACAGAAAGAAATCTCACAGAGTGTGTCATGTGAATATGCTCAAAAGGTAGTTTGATAGGGAAGGAAAGCAAGAGGAGAAGGTGTTAATGATTACAGCACTGAGGGAAGGTCCAAGTTCAGAGGATTTTGAATTGGACATTCCTCAAATTAAATTGGACAATGAAGAAGTTGTCAAAAACTGGGTTAACTTATTGAGTTACCTTCCATAGGAAAATCGAAATGAGCCGAAAGAATTATTGTTATCGCACAGGGAGATATGTAGAAATAACCTGAAAGCATACCTAACTAAGCATGATGCAGATAAAGGAGATGATGTTCCAAAGCTGTGTTGACCACAATCCCAGTGTTAGCCACACCTAATTATGCAAAGCCATTCAAGGTGGTGATTGATGCAAGTGATGTGGGTGTCAGTGCTGTGCTCATACAGGAGGGTGATGAGAAAAGAGAAAGGCCAATCAGGTATTTCTCCAAGAAATTGAACATTTATCAGCAGAAATATTTGACAGTTGAGAAGGAGTCTTTGAGCTTGGTGTTGGCATTGCAACATTTATGTTTATGTTACCAGTAACGTATCTGAGACAATCATATGCACCAATCATAACCCACTGAGGTATGTGAAGAAATTTAAGGGCAACAATTCCAGACTGTTTAGGTGAAGCTTGTTGTTACAGCCATTCATTTTGAAAATTGTGCATGTGGCAGGACAAGAAAGTATGATTGCTTACACATTGTTGAGATTTGGATGAGAAACAGAGGCATTTGGTGGCAGGAATAAAAACAGACTGAAACAGAATGTCGTAGTGCATGTTTGCATGAGTATAGTCAATCTAATGTATATGTGTATTGTAATGTACTAACAGTGGAAGATTAAGGATTTTTAAAATGAAGCCATCTTAAAATATTAATTTTTTTTTAAGGGGAAGTTGTGACGATTCTGTTTCTTTAAAAAGGTTATGGTGTGCTTGGATTTTTTCTTCAGAGGGGTCGTAATGACACAGGTGCTGAAATGTCTGCATTTATCTACTCAAACAAACTATTATGTTTTTTTAAAAAATGCTTGTACAATGAAAGGGGAGAGGCCAGTTCTCCCATTTCAGGGTTTGGTTTGAGCAAGCAGTCAGTTTTTGAGGCTGCTCGTCAAAGAAACAGCTCCATGCTGATTCTCCCCCTCTCTGACATCTCTCCTGTAAGAACCTGTGTTTGAATTTAACTTTTTTGCCAAGGGGGTGTTTATGGGGATGTTGCAAATATTTGGAAAAACATTAATTAAATTACATTAGAGTTGATTGGGTTTTCAGATAGGTTAAGCTATTCTGTATTCTGCTCTCTTTTGTTTGTGTTTCATTCGGTACTCTGGAAACAATTTCTGTTCTGTTTAAAATCCAAGGGTTTTGACCAGCTGCATCACTCCTGGAATATCCACTGTACACCTGCTTAGAACAACTAGAAAAGTTTGGGTCTGGATTACCCTCTTGAAATGTTTTGAGGGGGGTCTGGCCTGGTCCATAATAGCAGATACAAACAGGACATCCAAGTTAGCTTGAACATTAAATTGCACAGAGAAATAAGATTACATTAGTGACTTCTGTTTATAGTTCTGAGCTGAAACATAATTGGACACTCCATGAAACACTGTAATAATCTGTTTCATGGACTGATCAGCAGATTGCCATTATTGACACTTCAGTGGGAGCATGAGATTATAGAATTCTGTTTTTTCCAATAATAGTGTGAGGTTTGTCATTGTCCTGATACCTCGGTAATGTGGCATATTTATAACCAAACTTTGGAACTCTCAACGGTTGAGTAATTTTCAATAGCCGCAAGTAATCTTTTCTATTATTGCTAGTAATGGATGTTCCTCTATAAGTCAGTAATATACCTATTACCAGAGATTTACCGAAAAGAATCATAAACTTGCAATAAAATGATCCAAATGACAGTGACGATGCTGGTTCATCATGATAGAGATCATTAAGACAAAGTGAGCAGCCCTTAATGGGCTTTGTACGTAAATTATTCAGTTGGAAACACAAATGATTTACTGATGGTGTTTGATGATGAGAAAGTACCATGGAAAAGTAATGGGAAAGAAAAAACTTTCAGTTGTGAGTAAAAGCACTTTTGGATATATATTTTCTTAAAATAAAACCAAGTAGAGTAAATTGAACAATTGGAAACATGCAATTTAATGGTGGTGGTTAGTAGGTGAAAATTGCCACAGGTGATTTGGTGGTGGAAAGGTTGTGTAGGACAGCACTTCAGATTATATAACAAAAACAAATGGGAAGAGCTTTTGGTGATGGAACAGATAATGTCCTTACCTCAGCGTCAGGAGACCTGAGATCAAGTTCTATCTGTTCCAGAGGGGTGTCCTATTGCATATTAGGAAAATATTTAAAGTTAGGTGATAGCTTTATGAACTTAATTCCCAGTCTTTTAAAATTATACAGGAATTGGTATCTTCATTCCTATGTACATCTGTTTGATATTGCAATTTTAAAAATAAAGTTTATTTTAAGTTCTACAGATAAGTATAAAAGGTCTGTTACCTGAAATAATTATGCAACTGGAACATTTTATCTATTACTCAGTGAGCTTAAATGAAAAATTCATATCTACAGACAGCCGAATCGCATGGAGAAAATACTAGTGTTGTGGCATAGTATGCAGAGTCCTGCACCAATGTTTATTGAATAATATGAAATTTGTAATGGGGAGCACATTTAAGGAAAGCATAAAAGTCATACATTTATTTGTATTTTGCAGGATGTTTGGGAAATAAGTGCACCAGTGGTTTTTGAGATGCATCAATTTTCATTGGGCTTCTGCCAGATAATGGTTGTGCTACTCTTACTGCTTGGGTCTGCTGCCTTCTCTGTTTGCATTGTGCGATGCTGTCAAAAAGTCATTAAATTCAGTGTAAATCACCATGGAAGGAGTAGATGAGATAAAAACCTGTGACACCTGCTCTTCAATGGAGCAAGAATAACTGAACATCTTTTGCCAGCATCAGTTGTTACTGGCTCTTCACCGTGCTTGAAGAAGCTTAGATTGCTTGAATTACTGGGGAGATTATAAAGCTTTTGTTTCAATTTACACACATATAAAAGTCATCCCTTCTGATGTCCTGACAGCATATGAGACTACTGTGATTCCACACCAAGCCCAAATGCTTGACCTGCTGTAAGAAGTGCTGAATAGCATTCCAAAAATCATTTCCCACTTCCTGAATTATGTGTCATTAATGTGTGCAGCATTCTCTACATTAAATGTTAAATTTCTTGGAAATTGCCGTGTCTTCTTGTTCTTTAATACTGTTTTTATGAACTTTACAAGATTAGTTTAACATGTTGATATTTTGTTTGTCTTTTGATAATCATCCTTCTGTGACTGGCAGGTTACATGGAGTTTTCAAATAAAGTTTTCATCAGTTTTCTGGTGAAGTAAAGAATCACCATTCAACTTTGAAGGTTGCCATTTGGTTACTTGAACAGACCATGTTCCTGTGCCCCTTGCACCCCAAACCACCCAAGTCAGGGATTTTGTTACCCCCGTTGGTTTTCATGTTCCAACCCTGAAAGCTAACCCAGCTGACAAGGAATAGTTGTATACAGATCTCCATGAATCATTCACAATTCCCTTGCCAAGGATAAAATTGCCATCCTTGTCAATTTCAGTGGCAGAATTGGCCATGAAGGGTTTGTTTGGAGATTATGGAGTTGGAACCTGTCACAGAAAATAATGCCTACTCTTGGTTCTATGCAAAGAAAAACAACTATCCACCACCAACACCTTCTTTCAACAAAAAGATCACTTGAAGATCACCTGGACACATCTCCATTCTAAACATTAGCACCTGATAGACTGCAGTGTGATGCAAAGATTGTCCTGCAGCATTGTTTCAAGCTAAAACTCCAGTAAAGGCCAAGAGACAAACCATCAAAAAAACTTCAAGTCAGCAATGTGCTGATCTCATCTTGTGCAGATAGATACCAACCAGCCTTATATACCAAACTGGAACACCTTGAACTCACTCTGAGTCCACTCCAGAAAAACTATAGGAGTGTTAGAGTGTTGGAAACTTCCAGTGAGGTCATGGATCTCAGAAACAAAAGAGTGACTGGTTTTATGAATGACAAAGAAACCCCAAGATCTTTTGATTGTAAAAAGTTTACTTCATCAAGTTCACTTGGTTCAGTTGGCCAACCACAATAAAAAGAATGCCTACTATAAAGCATGAGGCAGCCTTCAATGTAAACTGGGTAGCACCTAAAACAATTGCTGAATCACACTTGCATGAAAAGCTTAAATGTGTGCTGTTCCTGGTGACATAAGAAGCTTCAATGAAGCATGAAAGTTGCCATCTTGTCAAACCAAAGAAACCCTGAGGAGAGTCAAAAGCAAGAAACTACATTCCAACTAGTAGTCAGTTCTGGATCATTGATCAGATCAATTTGAAACACTCTTCAGTACCAAGGGCACAGTGAATGTAATACCATCATCTGCATCCAAAAACACCATGTCAAAAAATAACAGGATGACAGCACAACTCTGAATCAACTCTGATGGACACTGAATCCATCATCAAACAGATGACAAACAATAAAGCAGTTGAGTCAATGGAATTCCATCTGAAGCATAGAAGCCTGTGGGATCTATAGTGTATTCCAAGCTCCATGAGGTTTTCATGGCCTGTTGAGAATAGGGCAGAATTCTACAGGATATCTGTGATACTGTCAACATCTAGTGAGGAAACAATGGATAAATGTCAGACTGCATCAACATCATGAGATCATCCTCCTTTCTATTGCTTAGAAGTTCCGGCTCAAAGACTTGAGAATTCAGCCTACCGTTGTGGAAGGAAACCTTGCAGGAAGCCAATCTTGTTTCAGACAAAACAGAAGTATCATAGACATAGTTTTACATCAGATAACAACAAGAAAAATGCAGTGAGAAAAACAAAAGCTTGTATGTCACTTTCATTAACCTCAGCAGGGCATTCAGCACAGTGAGCGTTGGTGAGTTTTGGAAATGTTATAAAGAGATGTTGAATGATAAAATAGGAGAGCCTTAGAGAGATGGGGAGTCAGAGAGTCACAGAGAATCATACGGTCATAGAGAGAGTCATAGGGCCATAGATGATAGAAAGACATAGAGTAATACAGTAGGAAAAAAGCTTGCTTGAAAAACATAGTTTGCTATTCCTGGTGAAGCAGTTTCATGAAAATCAGCATGAACAAATCATACACAACAATATCTTAAATTCTATTTGAATTTCCAGTACAGTTAGGTCTGTGAACCTTATAATAATGAATTTCTAGCCCTTTCCTAACCCATAGTCAGTCAGCCCCGCAATGTACAAGAATACAGTTATGACCAAACTGCAAGAGAGGTTCCCTTATTCATTACGGTACCTGATGGAAATTGATCCAAACTATTGAGCTTCTGGGTGAGGAAGATGAAGTGGCTCCCCTTCCTTATTCACATACTTTCTTCGAGGAGGAAAAGTGAGGACTGCAGGTGCTGGAGATCAGAGCTGAAAATGTGTTGCTGGAAAAGCGCAGCAGGTCAGGCAGCATCCAAGGAGCAGGAGAATCGCCGTTTTGGGCATGAGCCCTACTTCAGGTTCCTGAAGAAGGTTCCTGAAGAAGGGCTCATGCCCGAAACGCCGATTCTCCTGCTCCTTGGATGCTGCCTGACCTGCTGCGCTTTTCCAGCAACACATTTTCAGCTCACATACTTTCTTAGTTGGTTGCAAAAAGGTTAATTTATAAAGAGGTCCTTCCCTTGTGAATACTTTTCCCTCAGACCCAAATGAACTTGTGTTTTGAAAGGAGTCAATTTCTGAAGAAATGATATCAAACTCAAAAATGTTAACTCTGTTTATCTCTCCACAGACTGCCTGAGTTTCTCTAGCATATTCCATTTGTGTTTCAAATTTTCAGCATGCCCAGTGTTTTGCTTCAATGTACCCAGGCTTCCTTCAATTAAAAACAAACTGTGAGCTTATTCATTATTAAATACGAGAGAAGTGAGCAACTCAACAAACTTACATTCAGATGAGCAATAATATGAATCCAAAAAGATAAGAGTTAAAAAAAAATGGATCAGTCTCTAAATATTTTGTGGAAGGTGGGTAGTAGAATGTTGTGGAGGTTAGCATTTGCCTCAGCATTGGTAGTTGGACAAGGGGCTTCATGAGCCTTACATTTCCAGGTTGGTTGAGATTCTGTTATACAGATTCCTTTTGACTGTGATTGAATACCAACATTGAGGATAATAGAGCATCGTTTTGTTTTTCTGTTTTCTTTTTTAACTGTTTTGCTGCAATCAGAATGAGAGGACTTGGGTAACTAGGGTGTGATCCTTCAACTGTGACCATCATTGCATATTAATGCTCAAATCCAGGCTAGTACATATGAGAGCATTCAGTCCCACTCATACATTCTGGTAAAGTTTATGCTACCTTTACAACCACCGTCCTTGAGTTTTCTTCAAAATATGTCTGACATAATCTGCAGGGACTGGCTTTGCTGTTGAGCTGGGGATTATTGGCCCCTCTGTATCTTTGCAGTCACAAATGATCATAGTGAAGAGTTTTGATTTGCCTCTTCCTTCTCTGAATGACTGTTGTTTGAAGTTCCCTTCACATTTGTAAGTGTGAAATTATGTTGATCTTTCGCGCTCTCATGACAATCACTTAATTTACATTCACAGCCATTTCTGGTTGTATCAGCATTCTTTTAAAAAATACATTTTGGCAAATTGAAAATGTGCACAGCATGGGCTTCAGACCCCCAGTCATGATGACATGTTTTTTGGAGGTGGCATAACTCTTCGAACAATAAAAATCAGCTGGAGTCTTGCATTAGCCTGCTCTCTGAGAAGAATACAAACCACCAAGCCTTGTCAATGAGGGAACTGGGCTGAATCGTGTCAAGCAACTTAGCTAATTTTGTCACTGTAATTTGATGCTGAAACAGGCAAGGGAATGGTCAATAGGCTTTCTACAACAAACAGCATTTTTGGCAGAGTGTACAAATAAGTTTGAAAGAACCACAGCCTTACAGCCAAGAACCAGCACAAAGTGCATTAAGCCTTAGTATCCTTTTCTATGGAGTAGAGTCATGAGGTGTACACCTTCTAGAGGACTCCTCCAGCACACCTTTGCAATTCAAGATTCATCAACCAGACCACATCGCAAATATTAAAGCAGCCAACATAACTGCATTCAGATCAACTTCCTGCAAAGCCAACTGCATTAGGCTGGTCCGATTATATTTTAAGGACAGCTCACTAATGATTGGAACAAAGTGCACCATTCAAATGTTTCACAAACTTCTTGAAGAAATCTCTGTCTTTGTATTATGTCGCTAGTGAGAAATCTAGGCTGCAGTCCTCTGACACGAGGTGAGGAGATCTACAGACATTTTTCAGACGGAGCAAAGAGCTACCATGATGTAGAAAAGGAGAAGGAGGTTCCATTTATGTACACAGCAGCAAATACACCTTCTGTTGCACCCACTTGTGGGAGAATCTGCCTGTGACTAATAGACCTGACAATTACCAGCCAGCCTGCAACCAATGAATACCACCTTCCAATATCTTTGTCTGGGAAGAAGTCACAGCTGAGGTATGCTACAATGAAGATACATGTCACTGCTTAATTTAGTATTGAAAATTGATAGACATCTTATAGGGCATTTTTTTTCTGCCTTGATAGGAAATTTCCTGCAATTTTTAACCTTGAGTCATTTAGTTGGAAATTCCTGTGCTTTGCACCTTTGTAAATATTACAAGAACCTAATCAAGGAACACAAGTTCCCCACTCATTTAAAGCAGGCAAGGTTAAATGTCCTGTTCTTTCTCCTGCTAGAGTGCTTCTTAGAAATTCAACCAGAAGTTCATTACTTCAAAAGTACACGGTCATTCTTACAGTAGGTAGGTTTTATAGGACAAAGGTGACCTTCCTCTGACAGGCTCTAGTGAAAGAATCTCTACAGACTACATCACTTGACTTCCTGCCTTGGCATCTCATATAAAGCATGAGTGCAGTATCCTGTAGGTGGAGAGCACGTGTTACTGTTTTGTAGATTGGCAGCCTTAAGCAGGTCTGTTCCAGCTGTTAGCATTCTAACAAGCCTGAATCTGTTTTTCCACTGATTTCCACTTTCTATTAGAGAAAGTGAGGGCTGCAGATGCTGGAGATCAGAGCTGAAAATGTGTTGCTGGAAAAGCGCAGCAGGTCAGGCAGCATCCAAGGAACAGGATTCCTGAAGAAGGGCTTATGCCCGAAACGTCAATTCTCCTGTTCCTTGGATGCTGCCTGACCTGCTGCGCTTTTCCAGCAACACATTTACAGCTCTGATCTATTGGCAGTTAATCTATTGGCAGCTATCGTATCCTGTATGGCCCCAAGGACACCAGACTGCATACTGGTCATTAAGTATACGATTAAATTTACTCTTCATTGTCAGGCTCACCAGTCTATGCTTACATGGAGAAGGAAGCATCTACTAGTTCTAGGCCTCCTCTGAATTATAAAGCAACCACACTGGCTACAAGGTGAAAAACCTCCCTGACCTTACCACAAATATGAATTGCTGACATGAATCAATTCGCTTATCGATTGCTTCAGACTGATGTTACAGCCCCTACCGACATGTAAATACATCTTGAGTGCCATGTAAGCAATTGCCGTGTGTTACTATCTCTAAACTGTTAATCCAGAAGCCCAGGTAATGTTCTGGGGATCTGAGTTCTAATCCCACCATGGCAAATGGTGGAATTTGAATTCAGTAACAAAAAATCTAGAACTAAGAGTCTAATGGTGACCATATATCTATTGCCAATTGTCGGTAAAACCCATCTGGCTCTTTAATGTCCTTTAGGGAAAGAAGCTACCATCCTTACCTCATTTGGCCTACATTTGACTGCAGACCTACAGCAATGTGGTTGACAATTAACTGCCCTCTGGGCAATTAGGGATGGGCAATAATTGCTAGCCTCGCCAACAATGCCCTCTTTCTGTGAATGAATAAAATGTAAGCCCGTGAGTTGTAGCTTCTGTGATCTGAAACAATGGTCAGCCCTGTTCTTAGTTTCTGCTGCGAAGGTATCATATTTTCACTTATATACCAGTCCTCTATTTCGAGAATACGAGAAATCACAATGGGTCAGGCAGCATCCATGGAGAGAGAGCAAGCTAATGTTTCGAGTCAAGATGACTCTTCATCTGAGCCTCTAATTCATTCATGTTCTCCAAATCACTCATGGCTTATATTATTTAATTTCTCCAGCTGCAAGGCTTCTTCAAAGAATTCTTTCACAAGATTTGGATATTATTAACTAGGTGAGCAATTGTTGCCCATCACTAATTGCTCTTGAGAAGTTGGTAGTGAGTTGCCTTCTTGAGCATTTGCAGTCTACATAGTGTAGATGCATCCATACTGCTATTAGGAATGGAGTTCTAGGATTTTGACCCAGCAACAGCAAAGGAACAGCAATACAGTTGGAAGTGAATGTAGTGGGTGACCTGGAAGGAAACTTACAGGTGATGGCCTTCTCATATGTCTGCTGTCCTTATCCACCTATTGGGTAAAGGCTTGAACTTGGAAAGTGCTGTCAAAGCAACCTCAGTGACTTCTAACAGCACATCTTTTCAATGCTATTCATTACTGCCATTGTTCATTGGTGGTGGAAGGAGTTTAAGGAGATAAATGGGGAGCTAATCAAGAAAGTGCTGATGTGAGGAGTGGAGAAAGCAAGTGATAGACGTGATGGTGTTGAAGGAGATTGGTCAAAGGAAAGTGGCACCATCTTTTGCTTCAGGGCCTTTTGTAAGCTCTGGTCTTTTAATTCATATTTCTTTCATCAACATCTCCAACAATATTACATCATCGCCATGGAGCATGTGAAGAAATTTCTTCATCCAACCCTTTTTCGTCTTCATCTTTATTTTCCTGTTTAGTTTCCTGTTAGGAAAAGATAGCATATGCTAAGAATGGATGAAGGTAACCTCTTGGAAATAGAGCAAGAAACTCAATGCCTCACAGGAGAGTGATAATAATTGGCCAGGATAGCACTCACATAGCCAAGACGTTTGGCATCCCCAGCAACTGGATTGATTTTCTATCAGCTTAAATGTTTGGTTTCTTCAAGAGAGCTAATACTATGACAGGCAATTCCCAAATTTTCAATGTGCATTGCTGGAAAATGAGGCTCCTCAACAAACAAACAGGTAGATAAAATTAGTGCCTCATTCTTAACTTGGACACTTACAACTGTCTTGTCTAAAAATTGATTTAAATACCTTCAAGATCAAACTGTTATCTCTAATTTTCTATGTGGCACTGGTGTCCTGGTGATCTAGATGGTCTTTTGGCATCTTGAGGGAAGATTGGGAGGGTGGCATTTCAGATGGTGATGCTGTTCAATGCGATGGTTTCTCCTCTTTTTTCAGTTATGAACAGGCTTCCTATATATTTATTTTAATTTCTGACCTGCATCTGCTGTTTCTTTTTATCTATTTGTCCTTGGTGGATCGGTTTCTTGCCTTAGCATTTTAAGTTTTTTTGATAATTTTAACAGTTTTCCATTGTTTTGTTTAGATCCTATTTTGTTACATTTTTGTTTGCTTTACTCAAAAAGGCTGCATTGTATTCTGGAAGCTTATGGAAAGCGGATTGGAGGATGCCATGAGATTGGTAGAGGGGAAATTCCAGTGTCTCTGGCGGTGGAATGTGTATGGTCACTGCCCTTCGTGACATCCTGTGAGATTGGTGCCACATGTCTAAAATTCACGTCCATTCAAATCGGAAATGTCAAATAACTGCACAGATTTTCATGTCAGAAATTCTCGGCATCAAGCTTCTAGAAAACAAAAGTGCACATGAATGAGATAAGATTAAGTAACAATGAGGGTAATAATGAATAGTAATCCTGGACAAAAGGCCTGTCATCACTTACTACTGAGAATGTTGATTTGGCATCTGTAACTTATAAAATGTGAGTATTACAGTGGCAGAAAGAACGTTTGAGGCCTCGTCTACTGAGGTATTATGGGCTGAGGTTAGAAACAGAAAAGGAGAGGTCACACTGTTGAGAGTTTTCTATAGGCCTCTGAATAGTTCCAGAGATGTAGAGGAAAGGATAGCAAAGATAATTCTGGAAAGGACCGAGAGTAACAGGATAGTTGTTATGGGGGCTTTAACTTTCTAAATAGTGACTCAAAATACTATAGTTCAAGTACTTTAAATAGGTCAGTTTTGTCCAATGCATTCAGGATTGGTTCCTGACACAGTATGTAGACAAGCCAACAAGGGGCAATGCTGTGTAATGAACATGGCCAGATGTTAGATGTGGAGGTAGGTGAACACTTAGGTGATAGTGACCACAATTTGGTTATGTCTACTTTAGCAATGGAAAGGAATAGGTATATAATGCAGGGCTAGAGTTATTGCTGGGGGAAAGGCAAATATGATGCCATTAGCCAAGATTTAGGATGCATAGGATGGGGAAGGAAACTGCAGGGGATGGGCACAATTGAAAGGTGGAGCTTATTCAAGGAACAGCTACTGCGTGTCCTTGGTAAGTATGTACCTGTCAGGCAGGGAGGAAGTGATCAAGCGAGGGAACTGTGGTTTACTAAAGAAGTTGAATCTCTTGTCAAGAGGAAGAAGAAGGCTTATGTTAGAATGAGATGTGATGGTTTAGTTAGGGTGCTTGAGAGTTACATGTTAGCCAGGAACGACCTAAAGAGAGAACTAAGAGCCAGGAGGAGGCATAAGAAGTCATTGGCAGATAGGATTAAGGAAATCCTTAAAGCTTTCTGCAGGTATATCAAAAATAAAATAATGACGAGAGAAAGATTAGAGCTAATCAAAGACAGTAGTGGGAAGTTTTCTGTGGGGTCCAAGGAGATAGGGGAAGTGGTAAAGGAATTTTTTTGTCAGTATTCACACTGGAAAAAGACAATGTTGTCAAGGAGAATACTGAGATACAGGCTACCAGATCAGATGAGATTGAGGTACACAAAGAGCAGGTGTTAGTAATTCTGGAAAATGTGAAAATTAGTAAGTCCCCTGGGCTAGATGGGATTTATCCTATGGATTTTCTGGGAAGCCAGGGAGGAGATTGCAGAGCTTATGGCTTTGATCTTTATGTTGTCATTGTCTACAGGAATAGTGCCAGAAGACTGGAGCATACCAACTGTTGTCCTTTTGTTCAAGAAGGGGAGCAGAGACAACCCTGGCAATTAAAGACCAGTGAGCCTTACTTCGGTTAGGGGTAAAGTGTTGGAACAGGTTGTAAGAGATAGGATTCATAATCATCTAGAGAGGAATAAGTTGATTAGAGATAGTCAACACAGTTTTGTGAAGGGTAAGTTGTGCCTCACAAACCTTATTGAGTTCTTTGAGAAGGTGACCAAACAGGTGGATGAGGGTAAAGTGGTTGATGTGGTGTATATGGATTTCAGATTTCAGATTTGATAAGATTCCCCATGGTAGGCTATTGTAGAAAATATGGAGGCATGGGATTGAGGGTGATTTTGCATTTGAATCAGAAATTGGCTAGCTGAAAGAAGAAAGATTGTGGTGGTTGATTGGAAATATTCATCCTGGAGTTCAGTTACTCGTGGTGTACCACAAGGATATGTTTTGGGGCCACTGCTATTTGTCATTTTTAAAAATGACCCAGATGAAGGCATAGAAGGATGGGTTAGTAAATTTGTGAATGACACTAAGGTCGGTAGAGTTGTGGATAGTGCTAGAGGATGTTGCAGGTTACAGAGAGACATGGATAAGCTGCAGAGCTGGGCTGAGAGGTAGCAAATGGAGTTTAATGCAGAAAAGTGTGAGGTGATTCATTTTGGAAGGAATCACAGGAATAAAGTGTACTGGGCTAATGGTCTGTAATGTAGTGGTAGTGTAGATGAGCAGAGAGATATCAGTGTCCATGTACATAGATCCTTGAAAGCTGCCACCCAGTTTGATCGGGTTGTTAAGAAGGAATTCGGTGTGTTAGCTTTTATTGGTAGAGGGATTGAGTTTCGAGTCATGAGGTCATGTTGAGGTTGTACAAAACTCTGGTGCATACAGTTCTTGTCATGGCATTATAAGAAGGATGTGGAAAGGTTTTGGGAGAGACTTACTAGTATGTTTCCTGGAATGGAGGAAAGGTCTTATTAGGAATGGCTGAGGGACTTGAGGCTGTTTTTGTTTGAGAGAAGAAGGTTGAGAGGTGACTTAGTTGAAACATATAAGATAATCAGAGGGTTAGATAGGGTGGATAAGAGAGCCTTTTTCCTCAGATTGTGATGGCTAGCATGAGGGGACGTAGCTTTAAATTGAGGGGTGATAGATATAAGACAGATGTCAAAGATAGTTTCTTTATTCAGAGAGTAGTAGGGGCGTAGAACACCCTGCCTGCAACAGTGCCAACTTTAAGGGCATTTAAATGCTCATTGGATAAACATATGGATGAAAATGGAATAGTGTCGGTTAGATGGGCTTCAGATTGGTTCCACAGGTTGGTGTAACATCCAGTTACCTAACCCTAACCCTAAGGTCCTGCACTGTGCTGTAATGTTCTATCTTCTATGTATGTTCTATAACTTGTCACTCTTGTTACTCAACTTCTCACACAGTTCTTCAATATTCCTCAGGGTCGAAAAGTGTGGCACTGGAAAAGCACAGCAGATCAGGCTGTGTGAGCACAGCAGATCAGCATTCAAGGATCAGGAGAGTCAAAGTTTTGAGCATAAGCTCTTCATCTGAAAGGCCTGCAGTCCTCACTTTGTTCCAATATTCCTCACCATAGCCCACATTGTTCAGGGTCTGGGGAGAGACCCGTCTGCACCATTAACGGATAGCCAAAGTTTGTCTGGGTACACAGTGGCTTTTTAAAGATAGCATGGATGCTGGTTTGTCAGGAGATATCCACAATGTGCCAATTTAAAGTGGGAATGGCAGATGGCCGAATGGTGCTAGAAGTTAGTGAAAGTGAAGGTCACATGGGCAAGGCACATTTGGTAAGAGGTAATGAGCAAACTTGCTAAATCTTGAAGCGAGGAACCATTCATTAAACTGAACAAAGCCAGAACAGCCAAAAATACATAAGAAGGTGTCTTCTCTTTGTTTGGCTTTCTCTGCAGATGTATTTTCATCATGTTACTTTCATTTTTGATTCATTTTGAGCAAGAAATGGAAAGCCTCAAACAAAAATGTAAGTTGCTGGAAGAGCTCAGCAGATCTGGCAGCATCTGTGAAGAGAAATCAGAGTTACTGTTTCAGGTCCAGACTCCCTACCTCTGAACTGATGGAAGCTCGGAAAATGTGGACAGAACACACAAAGGGTGGAGGGAAGGGGGAATGGGTGGGCAAGGAGTAAATGATAGGTGGGGATAGATCCCAAAGAAAGAGAAGACAATTGGAAAGACAAAGGAGTGGGTAACGATCTGGCTGGGAGGGTGAATAGCTGTTAATGGAGACTGTTAGTGGCTAACAGTGTGTAATGGCAGACAAAGGGATAACGAGGCCTGATGTGTAGGGTGGGAGCTAGGGCTTGGGAGAGTTCAGGCCTTAAAATTATTGAACTTGACATTGAGTCCAGAGGGCTGCAGGGTCCCCAAGTGGAAAATGAGGTGCTGTTCTTCCAGCTTGCACTGAGCTTCACTGAAGCACTGCAGCAAGCCTGAGACAAAGCTGTTGACCAGGGAACAGGGTGGTGTGTTAAAGTGGCAGGCAACTGAAAGCTCAGAGTCTCTTTTGCAGGCAGAACATTAATGTTCTGTGAAACCTAGTCACCTAGTTTATGCTACATTTCCCCAGTGTGGAGGAGAGCACATTGTGTGCAGGAGACTAGATTGTGTGGCATGCAGGTAAAGGCTGCTTTACCTGGAAGGTACGTTTGGGCCCTTGGATGCTGCGGACGGAGGAGGTAAAGGGGCAGGTGTTACACCTTTGGTGGTGGCAGGGAAGGTGCCTTGGGGCTGTGGGGAGGTGGTGTTTGGAGTGAAAGAAGAGTGAACTGGGGAGTCCTGGAGGGAACGGTCCCTGCGGAAGGCGGACAGGGAGGGGAGGGGAATGTGTGTCCGGTGGTGGCATCTTGCTGGAGGTGGTGGAAATGGTGGCTGATGATCTCCTGGATGTGGATGCTGGTGGGATAGTAGATAAGGACAAGGGGGATCCTATCGCTGTTGTGGGAGGGAAGAGAAGGGGCGAGGGCTGAAGTGCTGGAGATGGGTCAGACACGGTTGAGAGCCCTGTCGACAACAGTGCTGGGGACTCCTCAGTTGGGGTAGAAAGTGGACATTTTGGAAGCTCCTTTGTCGAAGTTGGCATCATCGGAACAAATGTGATGGAGATGGAGGAATTGGGAGAATGGAATGAAGTCTTTTCAGGAAGTAGGGTGTGAGAATGAATAGTAGGTAGCTGTGGGAGTCGGTGGGTTTATAGTGGATATTACTGGCCAGTCTATAGCCAGAAATGAAAACAGAGATGCTGAGAAAGTGAAGGGAGGACTCAGAGACAGACCAGGAGAAAGTGAGGGCTGAGTGGAAACTGGAAAGAAAGTCGATGAACTTTTCTAATTCCAAACAAGAGTGGGAAGCAGCACAGATGATATCATTGATATATCATAGAAAGAGTTCCGGGGGACGGAATAGGATTGGAACAAGGAATCTTCCACATATCCAACAAAGAGACAGGCATAACTGGAGCCAATGTGGGTACCCATGGCCACCCGTCTGACCTGAAGAAAATGAGAGGAATTAAAGGAGAATATGTTGAGGGTGAGGACGAGCTCAGCCAAGCAGAGGAGGGTGGTGGTAGATGGGAACAGTTCAGGCCTTTGCCCCTGGAAGAAGCGGAGAGTGCTGAGACCATCCTGGTGGGGGATGGTTGTATAAAGGGATTGAACGTTCGGAGTAAAGGGGAGGCAGCTGAAGCCTGCAAACTGGCGTAAAGCATCAGAGGAATCATGGATGTAAGTGGGCAAGGACTGGACTGAGGAGAAAAGACTGAATCAAGGTAGGAAGGGCTGAGTTCTGTGGGGCACGAGCAGGTTGAAACAATGGCTCTACCCTGTCCGCCCTGTTTGTGGATTTTCAGAAGGAGGTAGAAGCGAGTTGTGCGAGGCTGGGGGATTATCAGCTCAGAGGCCACTGGGAGGGAGATCACCAGATGAAATAAGATCATTGACTGTCATTGATACAATGGCCTGATGTGCCATGATGGAGTTATGGTTCAGGGGAGGTAAGAGGAGGTATCTGAGAGCTGGCACTCAGCCTTTGCAATGTAGAGGTCAGCACCAACATTATCGGCAACTTAGTAACAAAGGCAGGGTCGGATCTAAGAACACGGAGTGCAGTCAGTTCGGAGAGAGATAGTTGGACTGGGTGAGGGTATGGTTGTGGGGTGCAGAGAAATTGTGATGACCAATGCCATGTCGACAGTTCTCAATGAACAGATCGAGTGCAGGCAAAAGCCCAGAGGGAGCGGTCTAGGTGGAGGGAGAATGTTGGAGTGGAAATGGAAAGCCTCACCTGATGGAAGTGTACATCAGAAATTTGTTCTCAGAAAATAAAGCTCAAGGTTTAGCCAGTTTTCTAATATGTGTTCTGAAGCAACACTTCCTGTGAAAGAATAATGTCAGAGAGGTCAGTGTAACTTTAAATGGCCAAAGATCCTGGGAGGTATGGCTGAAATGTTAAAAATAACCATGTTTACCACTTTTCCAGGGGTTCCACATGTTTTCTGTCCATGGATTGACACTGGTGACCCATAATGATTAACCCCTTCACTCCTTCCATTAAATATCAGAGTCTTTTTCGCTTTTCCATGGACATCAGGACAATTACTTAGAGTAAAATATCAGGCATCAAAGGAATTTTTGCTTGTCAGATGGCAACTGACAATTTTTGGAAAATTCTCCAGATGATTAACCAATTATGATGGAATTGTGACAATATCATTTGCGACACTGTCTTTTTCTGTTTTTCACTCAGATGGTACTTTTAGATTTTGACTCTGGATTATTACATTTATTAGAGTCAAAGAGATTTACAGCACAGAAACAGACCCTTCGGTCTAACTTGTCCATGTCGACCAGATATCCTAACCTAATCTAGTCCCACCTGCTAGCACCCGGCCTATATCTCTCTAAACCCTTCCTATTCATATACACATCCAGATGCCTTTTAAATGTTGCAATTGTACCAGCCTCCACCACTTCCTCTGGCCGCTCATTCCATACACGTACCACCCTCTATGTGAAAACGTTGCCCCTTAGGTCTCTTTTATAACTTTCCCCTCTCACCCTAAACCTATGCCCTCTAGTTCTGGACTCCCCCACTCCAGGGAAAAGACTTTGTCTATTTACCTTATCCATGCCCCTCATGATTTTACAAACCTCTATAAGGCTACCCCTCGCCTCTGATGCTCCAGGGAAAACAGCCCCAGCCTATTCAGCCTTTCCTATAGCTCCAATCCTTCAAACCTGGCAACATCCTTGTAAATCTTTTCTGAACCCTTTCAAGTTACACAACATCTTTCCGATAGGAAGGAGACCAGAACTGCATACAATATTCCAACAGTGATCTAACCAATGTTCTGTACAACTGCAACATGACCTCCCAATTCCTATACTCAATACTCTGACCAATTAAGGAAACGCCTCCTTCACTACCCTATCTAACTGTGACTCCACTTTCAAGTAGCTATAAACCTGCACTCTAAGGTCTCTTTGTTCAGCAACACTCCCCAGGACCTTACTATTAAGTGTATAGGTCCTGCTAAGACTTGCTTTTCCATAATGCAGCACCTCACATTTATCTAAATTAAGCTCCATCTGCCACTCCTCAGCCTATTGGCTGATCTGATCAAGATTCTGGATCAGTGGTGCTGGAAGAGCACAGCAATTCAGGAAGCATCCAACGAGCAGCGAAATCGACATTTCGGGGATGAGGTGGGGGAAGGGGAAATGAGGAAGCTGTTGAAGTCCACATTAATGCCCTGGGGTTGAAGTGTTCCCAGGCGGAAGATGAGGCGTTCTTCCTCTGGGCATCTGGTGGTGAAGGAGCGGCGGAAAAGGAGGCCCAGGACCTCCATGTCCTCGGCAGAGTGGGAGGGGGAGTTGAAATGTTGGGCCACGGGGCGGTTTGGTTGATTGGTGTGGGTGTCTCGGAAATGTTCCCTAAAGCACTCTGCTAGGAGGCGCCCAGTCTCCCCAATGTAGAGGAGACCGCACCGGGAGCAACGGATACAATAAATGATATTGGTGGATGTGCAGGTAAAACTTTGATGGATGTGGCTACCTCGATCTGATCAAGAGCCCATTGTAATCTGAGGTAACCTTCTTCGCTGTCCACTACACCTCCAATTTGTCTGCAAACTTACTAGCTACGCCTCCTATGTTCACATCCAAATCATTTATATAAATGACGAAAAGTAGCGGGCCCAGTCACCAAAATATTAGATTGTGAAGAGTATGTGGGGAGAATCCAACTAATTTTAACAATCTTCTCGGTTTGAACATAAGAGAATGGAAAACATCATTTATTGACTCAAGCGTTTCTTCCCCTTTTATTCTACAATCATGGCTAATCCATTGTTAAACTCCAGATATTGAACTGGGCTTATTTTCACTTAATGCCTTGAGAAAAGAAAAATACATCAAAGTCAGATTTAAAATTTACACCAATAGCCATTTGAAAGAGAGCTCTAAATTTTTACTATCATTTCTATGTGGAAGTATTTCCTAATTTTACTTCTCAAAGAGCTGGAGCTTACTTATAAAATGGAAGGAATTTTCCAAAGAGTGGTCTCTCAGTTCCTATATTTTTACATGAAGAAAGGACCCATTATTTCTGTCAGGGGAATCATGGCTTCCACAAAAATGTGAAGCATTCTACAAAATCAGTCATGATTTGAAGATGCCAGTGTTCGACTGGGGTGTACAAAATTGAAAGTCATACAACACCAGGTTATAGTCCAACAGGTTTAATTGGAAGCACTTTTGGAGCACTGCTCCTTCATCAGGTGGTGGAAGCACTTTTGGAGCACTGCTCCTTCATCAGGTGGTTGTGGTCCACAACTACCTGATGAAGGAACAACGCTCTGAAAGCTAGTGCTTCCAATTAAACCTGTTGGACTATAACCTGGCATTGTGTGATTTTTAACTTCGTACAAACCAGTGACGTTGTAGTGCAGGATAGTTAGGGGAAGGCAAACCACACTTTAAATGGCCATCAGCACAAACAACCACTTTGAAAGCTGTTATGAAAGGATAAATAGGTAAGGTAAGTGTGGGGTTAATGTATCAGCCTGGAATATTGGTTGGGCCGACAAGTAGCAAGTAATATTCAGGTCACACAAATACCAGACAAAGACCACTTCCAATAAGAGACAATCTAACCACCACCCCTCGACATCAAAGAATCTCTTAGTATCAATACTCTTGCCGTTACCATTGATCAGAAGCTCAACTCAACTCACCACATAACACAGTGGACTATAAGAGCAGGTCTGAGGCTCGGAATACTGTGATGAGAAATTTACCTCCTGACACCCCAAAAACTATGCATTTTTTGTAAGGTACAAGTCAGGAGTGTGATGGAATATTCTCCACTTGCCTGGAATAATGCAGCTTTAACAACACTCAAGAAACTTGACACCATCCAGGACAAAGCAGCCCGCTTGATTGGTATCACGTCAAGAAGCATCCACTCCCTTCACCATTCTCAGTAGCAGCAAGACACATCATCTATAAAATCTACTACACAATTCACCAACAATCTATAGATTGCACCTTCCAAACTCACAACCACTTCCATTTACTAAAATAAGGACAACAGATGCATGGGAAAACCACCGCATGTAAGCTTCCCTCCAATTTCTTGCTGTTCCTTTACTGACTCTGGGTGTAAATCTTGTGATTCCCTCCCTATGGGCATTGTGGGTTAATCCAATGCACAGAACTGCAGTGGTTTAAGAAGGTAGCTCACTACCACCTTCTCAAGAGCAACTAGGGATAGGCAAAAAAATGTTGGCACAGTTAGCAATGCCCATGTCTCATGAGTGAGTCAACAAAAGGTGGGTAGCTTACCAGGTTGGTAGGATGTTAGGTTCAAAGGGTGCCAGGTGCAGAGGGTCTCAAGCCAACTGTTTTTGGTATGTTGGGTTCAAGATAAATAGAGTGCCTGTTAGGTAGGGTACAGCAATTAGGGTGCATAAGGTTGGGCTGCCAGGGCACAAGCTGAGAACGGTAAGTCATTGGGTATTTAGGATAGATTGGGTGGCTCGCAGATATGCATTTGGCAGAAGCTAAGGGGATGTTGGATCCCAGGAAGATGGGGGTGGGTGTCTGGTCAGACAGTGTGGGGAGTAAGTGTGTTGGGTCCTGGTGGGGAGAGGGAATTTTCTGATCCAGAGGAGAAATGTTGTCACCTCTTTGAAGAGATAAAATTGTCTTGAAGAACAGAGGGGGAAAATTTTGGGAGTTGGGGCTAGAAGTATAAATTGGGCCCAGAAGGAAGAATGGGGTGTCAAGTCCTGGGGAGGGTATCTGATCCTGAGTGAAGGCATATCAGATCCAGGAGTGAAGAGGAATATCAAGTCCTGTGGAGAAGGGAGTGTTGGTGGATCTCCATTATAGAGACCTCAGGACAAGGACTGTAAGGCATTGGGGAATGTGTAATTGTGGGCAGTGGGGTTTTGTGAAAGTTGTGTTTAAATAATTACCCAGGATTGATTATTTTCACAGTTATCCCAATCAACAATCTAACTTTCCCTGGGTAACTATTTGTAGCGGGACCATCCAAATTCTTCAGTTTAAATGGATATTTTCAGAAGGTTCCAGACGCTGAGGAACTACCAATGGATTCTATAATTTACTTGCTAATTTCCCTCGGAAGGTGCCGACATGCAATTCCCATCGACACTACAAAAACTCCTATCCGGCCATTGCAAAATCCGAGCCAATGTTTCTCCAGTCCTACTCTCCTCAGTGAGTGCCAGAAATTAATTAGTTTTACTTACAGTGTGGAAACAGGCCCTTCAGCCCAACAAGTCCACACCAACCCTCCGAAGAGCAACCCACCCAGACCCATTCCCCTACATTTATCCTTTCACCTAACACTACGGGCAGTTTAGCATGGCCAATTCACCTAACCTGCACATTTTTGGACTGTGGGAGGAAACCGGAGCACTCGGAGGAAACCCACGCAGACACGGGGAGAATGTGCAAACTCCGCACAGACTGTTGCCTGAGGCAGGAGTTGAACCCGGGTCTCTGGCACTGTGCGGCAGCATTACTAACCACTGTGCCAGAGTAATAGCAGATAATATTAATCAAAATACCTTTGTAACTTTAAATTACAGGGAAAATAATCCAAGTTTGTGTAACATCACCCTGCAATTTAGCCCTTGATACTAGGTATCATTCAGACGCTGTACTCGATCTAAAGTTGACTGATTGTCCAAAAATTGTGGTTCTGAATGATGATCACAGTACTCTCGATGTGAATCTAACCAAGGCTTTGTAGAAGGATGACTTTGTATTTCCTGGTATTCCAGGTCAGCTAGATAAAAAAATCTTTTCAATTTTGATCTGTACTTGGTTGTGACGTTTTCATTTTATCATTGAGGCCCTAACTTATAGAATATCAGCAATCACATTTGCCAATTGAGTACCTGTTGATCTTGGCTATGCTGTCTCCCTTTCCACAGCCAATTTCCCAACTGGGTCAGTATTTACCTTCAATTACATGAGCATCATTTTTAATTGATAGTTTCCTCTGAGCTATTATATCACATGCTTTCCCTAAGACCATATATATATAGCGTCCACAAATATTCTGCTGTCCATTATGTTAATTTCTTCAAATATTCCATAGCCTTGGCTATTTATCATCTCTTACTTGTTAGCTCCAATCTGCTGAAAGTTTTCAAAGTTGCGGTGGTATGGTGGCTCAGTGGTTAGCACTGCTGCCTCACAGTGCCAGGGACCTGAATTTGATTGCAGCCTCGGTCGACTGACTGTGGAGTTTATATATTCTCCCCATGTCTATGTGGGTTTCCTCTGGGTGCTCCGGTTTCCTCCCATAATCTAAAGATGTGCAGGTTAGGTGAATTGGCTGTGCTAAATTGTCCATAGTGTTCAGGGATGTGTAGGTTTGGTGCATTAGTCAGGGGTAAATTACAGCAATAGGATAGGGGAATGGGTTTTGGTGGGATACTCTGCAGAGGATCGATGTAGACTTGTTGGGCTGAAGGGCCTGTTTCCACACTCTAGGGATTCAATGATTCTATTCAGTCATATTATCCTCAATTATAGAGTCAATGACGGCAAGGTTAGACAAACTGATCTATAATTCACTCATTTCTCTTACTAATTAATCCTAACCACTATAATAACGTCCACAATTTTATAATCTGAAGGAATATTCCCAAATCAAGAGAATGTTGGTACTTAATAGTTTAGGGAATTTGCAATGTCAGCTACTTCTTTTAAAAGTCTTGATTGGTGATTTGTCACTCCTTAATACATTTCGTTCTTCAGTATCATTGCTTTGCTTGTGTTGATTTTGGGAAGTCTCTATTCCTGATTCAAAATTAGTTTCTTTGGGAGTTCTGGCATACTAACCTCTTTCTCTACTGTAAATATTGATGCTAAGTAATTATTCAAACATTCTGCCTATTTTTTGGTCTTCATCTCTTGGGAAGTCCTACTTGTGGCAAATTCCAGCGTATTTTACCTTTTCTTGTCACTATCGTTCCAATCCTGCCCATATAGCTTGTACTCCCTGATGGACTGGTCTACTTCTGTTCCTATTTAAATTTTGCTTTTCAAACACAATCTAGAACATGTTGTCTCATAATCGATTCTTTTTCATGTATGTACATGACTTGACCATGAAGTTAGATCTGAAGTCATAAAAATGTTCAACATGACCTCTGTCTGTTATAAAATGCTTCCCTGAGTGCCTTTAAAAAGTCAAATAAGAAAGAGCAAGATCAGTCAGACTTTCAAACCCTTTAAATTGTTGAAAATGAGTTCAACTCCCAGTAATGCCATCATCAGATGCTTGAGGCAATCACCTTTCTCTGTTAAACCCATTGCTGAGATTTAATTCTAAAATTGCTTCTTTCAAGACAAACACAATGCCATGATGCCAAATTTACAGGAGGAAGCCAGGACATTTTTGCAGTTTAACCAGTGTGATGCCAGTGCATTTGTGGCAGCCACCTTTTTCCCATTGTAGAAACTAAAGCAGACAGTAGGGTGCAAAACAGGCGGGCAAGCCAACACTTCTAATTTTACGGTGTGTGGGCTGTATTAAGACTTATTTTTGTAAAAAGTTGATAATTTAAGTAACTCTAACCTACTGTGGGATGTAATTTTCTAATAATCCAGTATTACTTGGGTTCGAGATAAATAGTTAGGGTGAAAAATTCAACTCACATCAGCACACTTGCTACGGTGGTCCATAAGGATACCTGAAAATGCTCTCTTATTTTCATATATGTAGATTTTAAACATTGAAAAATAAAGATATTCCAAAAATCCTGAATAAATCCAAATTATTAATGAATAATTGCTTAGCTATTCATTTTTCTTCAATTATGGAAACACAAGTACAAATCATAACGAAGTTTAGTTAATTTTCTTGCTGGGTGATTAATCCTTGGTATCTGTTATCTCATGCTCTAAATTAAATGCATCTTCCAAAGATATTGCCAGATGTCAGATATTGCTATCTCAGCAATTAAAAGGACTTCAATTTATGCAGTGTATTGTTTAATCATTCTTCCCTCTAAATTGCTACTGGCTGTTTAATGCTATTGTGGAATTAATTGATACTGGAGGGAATAGTGAATTAGGGCTGAGAAAGAGATGGATCCTAGCAATCAGAGTTAAGAGCAGATGGATGGTGACAATTCCTGTGTTTTCTAGCTGCTATTAATGTTCATGTAAAGCATAAAGTAGCAAATATAAAAGTGGATTGAACTTAATAAAGGATTATTTTTCAAATTGTCAAATATTTAATTATAAAAACGAATGCACATAGGAAAAGGAAATTTTGTAATAGAGTATAAAATTGTATAAAAGCTGTTCAATAAAATTATTTTTAGGCAGCATTATGATATTTATTGACAATTTTACATATTGTACTTTTTCTTGCTGAACTGTGTAGGATTATGAGGGAAAAGTAACTAACACGAAAGGTACAAGAATCAAGAGTTCCATATTTTTATTAACATTTTAGATTGGAAGAAAAATAAAATTATAAAGCAATTAGGATTGGCAGGAGAGCAAGTAAATATTTTGAAATTCTTTTTTTCCGTAACTATTTTACACCAGCCCCCTGTTTTAACTAGAAATCGAATATATTGGAAACATTCGAGTTGATCAGTATCAGCAAGTGAAACATTGAAATTGAGATTTTCATGGAATGATTTGAAAGGAGTAATTATTTCTAAAGAACTGGATTTGGAGAAATAAATACATTCATGGGTGTTTCACCAAAACTCTTGGGGGCTACATTGATAGAAGATATTTTCCTGCCTGAAACATTGGGTGTGTTTCTAAATTATGAGGTTTCAAGTATCACATCTACTGAATTTTGCTTGCCTATAGTTTGGACATACAGGAGGAAGCCTTTGCATACCCATTAGCAGGCACTATTCCCTTTACCAGGCTAAGGTCAGGATCACCTGTCTACTCCATAAAGGTCAACCGAATATGAATCATAGTGCCATAATTAAAGAATATTTTAGAGCCTCAACAACATTTTGGCGCTGACAGAGAAACCACGCAAAACCTGGCTGAGTATGGACATCATCAGTTCAATAGACTTTGTCTTCTCTGAGGCATGCTGATCCCCTTTGGAGCCAAAGTCTCGTGGACTCCAACTGGCGATATTGTAGTTAGAAATAGCTCCTTGCAACTTTTCTCTGATGGGCCAAATTACTTTGGCCCTCATAGTTTGTATTGCCTCCAGATCTCCAAAACCTCTGCAAGGAACCTAAGCTTGTTCATCTACCTCAGCAATGCCCACCTCACTTGTTGGGGCTATAAATGCTCCAGAGCTGCTGACCATCTGATTTATCCACCAGCATTTTAGGATCCTGCCAACAGTGAGTAAATAGGGGCTAATGAGCAAGTCTTTTGAATATTCTGACAATGGTCTTGCTGCCATCAACTGTAGGCTGACAGTTACATCCTGTATTCGGCTTTTAAACCTTCCAGGAAACTCTCCACCACATTGCGTGATCATTAGCAGTGCATTCTCTATCCATAATCTGTGTCTATTATAATTAATTAAGGTAAGTACAATATGCTCTAAAGTACTTGTAGTCACTACATCTGATTAAGATGTTTCTTTAGATGGTGACATGCCAAATGTTGTATTTAGTTATGAGACAATGGGCTGGTTCTTAAATGTCCTGACTAGTTGGTGCAGAGGCACATAAAACAGGTCAGGTAGCTCTCCCACAGTCCATCCACTCAGCCCCAACCTGAGATCCATAATGGAAATAAACCATAAAAGTTAATTGGAATAGAGAGTCCAGGTCTGCTGAATATCCCCTACCCGGATGCAGACTCATATTCCTCAGCTTTAACTACAACTGGCTTTGGGATCACAGGCAGAGGTGAGTTTTGTTTTAGACTAGGTTCCTTACAGAGTGGAAACAGGCCCTTCGGCCCAACCAGTCCACACCGACCCTCCGAAGAGTAACCTACCCAGACCTATTTCCCTCTGACTAATGCACATAACACTACGGGCAATTTAGTATGGCCAATTCACCCAACCTGCACGTCTTTGGACTGAGGGAGGAAATCCACACAGACACAGGAAGAATGTGCAAACTCCACACAGACAGTTGCCCGAGGCTGGAATCGAACCTGGGACTCTGATGCTGTGAGGCAGCAGTGCTAGCCACTGAGCCACCATGCTGGAGGTTCTGGGGGTAGGACCTTTGGTGTGTCCTAGGTTCTAGTATCGCTCCTCCTTTCTATGGGTGTCTGACACAGTCACTCTGTATCACTGAGAGGCAGGTGGACCTGGAGTGGAGTCACCTCTCGCTTTGATGCTCAGCACCTATGGCTACAAGAGTGCAGGTCACTGCTCATATCCAGCACACTGAGAGTTCTCCAATAAACACAGAATATGTTGGACAAACTTATAGGTCCAGCAGCATCTGTGGAGAGAGAGAGAGTTAACATTTTGAATCCAGCATGCCTCTTCTTCAGAAGTGCTGAAATCCTTATAGAGGTTTGTAAAATAATGAGGGGTATAGATAAGGTGAATGGCAGATGTCTTTTCCCTAGAATGAGGCATTTCAAGACTTGGTGATATATTTTTTAGATGAAGGAGAAACATTTAAACAAGACATAAGGGAGAATTTCTTTACACAGAGCATGGTTCACGTATGGAATGAACTTCCAGAGGAAGTGGTGGATACAGATACAGTTACAATGTTTAAAAGACATTTAGGTACGTACATAAATAGAAAATGTTTGGAGGGATATGAGGCAAGCACAGGCAGGTGGGATTAGTTTAATTTAGGTTATGACTGGCATGGACTTGTTTGACAGAAGGGTCTGTTTTTGTGCTGTATGACTATGACTGTATGACTTTGTATTAATGCATTGACACCAGGAGTTGGATTCTCCAACTGATGCTCTATGACTGACACCAAGCAGCCCATTGACACAATTAATGGTGATGCATACCAGAACCTGTATGTTGAAAATGTGAATGGAATTCTCCAGCGTTTGATCCAGCTTAACAAATGATTCCGACATACCTACTTTGTGCTTTTCTGCCTGTTTGCACAGTTTGACAAAGTCAGTAAGGGCTGAGAACAAGTCTTCAGCCTGGGGCTGAGGAGGTGAGTGGTTTCTGGCAGTTCTCTGACTTCCAAAGATGTGGCATATATTTACCTTGAGCTGAGGAGATGTGTCAGTGTCGTCCTCACCAGATTGTGCTTTCAAGTCAAAGCTGAAAAGAGCACCCAACAAGGCAGATGTCCCTGAGCTGCTGGAGGTTGAAGGTTTGCTGAGGCCTCTTGGGAGGGTTGAATGGGTCCATACTCAGAGGTGGATGTTGAGCTGATGGCCTCTGGCCCAGAGAGGTAAAAACAATGACTGCAGATGCTGGAAACCAGACAATGCAGTCATCAATGTAGTGGATGGCCTCTGGCACTGACTGTTTTGCAGTGGTTCACTGGGTCATGCCAGTGTTGACTAGCGCGAGAGGAAATTAGGTGTGTGTGGGAGATAAAAGCTGATGCAGACTAAGAATGCATTATCACTAGTGTTAATGAGAGAAAGTGAGGACTGCAGATGCTGGAGATCAGAGTTGAAAAGTGTGGCGCTGCAAAAGCACAGCTGGTCAGGCAGCATCCGAGGAGCAGGAGGGTCGATGTTTTGGGCATAAGCCCTTCATCAGGAATATG